>NC_083277.1:84304619-84611841 GCF_963506605.1 Zootoca vivipara | reverse complement strand
ACGGGACATTTCATTAACGCTGGTGTGCACATAAGCCATGAACTTGCTTATGGATTCCTTCACTGAAGCCTAAAAATAAAATGGAAGAGGAAATATTTTGAGCCAGATCATGGCTAAATGCCCCATGAACATGCCTGAAATAATATGGCAGTTTAGTTACCAAGCCTCACAACTACAGCAATGACATTCTAGAAGTTGGGCCTTGCGTGTGTTATCTTCTCAAGGACCCCCTTGGGATTTGAATCTCAGTAAAGGAAAGAGGCTCCAATACTTTGGCCACCTCATGAGAAGAGAAGACTCCCTGGAAAAGACCCTGATGCTGGGAAAGATTGAGGGCACAAGGAGAAGGGGATGACAGAGAACGAGATGGTTGGACAGTGTTCTCGAAGCTACGAACATGAGTTTGACCAAACTGTGGGAGGCAGTGCAAGACAGGAGTGCCTGGCGTGCTCTGGTCCATGGGGTCACGAAGTGTTGGACATAACTAAACGACTAAACAACAACAAAGGAAAGAAGTTATGTGGGAAGCAGTCCTCAAATAATTGCTTACCTCAATAGTTTCTGTCCCTTGCAAGAAGCGCAGGCTGACTGACTCCAGAGCTTCTCGGGGCCACTCATGGAACCAATCTATTGCTGTACAGTTAACAATGGCTGGGAACTTCCGACTACGAACTCTCAGCTTGTTCCCCACTGGGGAAAAGCAAAGAGCAACCTGAAGGAATAGAAACAGGTGTTGAGGAACTGAGAAAGCAAGATTTGAAGGAATAGAACTTTTAGCCATTTTGTGTTCAGTATTTGGTTGTAAAATGGTGACATCTGTTTTAGACCAGCCATGTTCAAAGTGTGTTTCAGGGGCCTAATCCTTTGGTTGGCCCTTTGGTCAGCCCTCACAGCCCTTCACTTCATCAAATCTGGCCCGCTTTGAAAAAAGTTTGGACACCACTGCTTGCCTTTAGACATTCCCCTGCACTGGGAGATCAAAAGCTCAGAGGAAGGTTAAAAACACAAGAGGAAGTTTTTGCTCAGGATGTTGTGCACAGGAAAATAAAAAGTTCAGCCTAGAGACAAGGTAGTTACGTGGAGAAAGAAATTTAATCAGAAAAAAATTTTAACCGATTGTCCATAACTACCAGTAATTGCACAAATTTTGTACAGATGACAATCTAGAAAATGTAGAAACAAAAATTTGAAGAGCTGCAAGAGAGAGAAAGGGCCAAAATGCTTTAAGAGAGCCCAAGCTGTTCGAAGACAGCAGGAGAAACAAAGACCACAAACAGACAGAATCTGTTCTGCTGGATGCAAACGGTTAAATATTAGTTTGAAATTAAAACTTGTTGCCTTACTAGAACTGTTAGTAAAATCATTGTGGGGGGGGGGGTTAACTGAGAGTTAATTGCCATACCACACTACCCAGTATAGGAGGTAGGTAACAAAAGGCTAAAGGACTATTTAGCAGAGGCAAACTGAGGGAAAGGTGTAAACCTGGTGGCAGCAATACACTTATCAAGTAGGGAAGGATATGTTTGACTAGTTTAATTGCCTCCCTTCTCTCACACAGTGCAGGCTACAGTCCATGCCAGTGCAAGTAGATAAATAGGTACCACTGAAGTGGGAAGGTAAGCAGCGTTTCCATGCACTCTGTCACTCGTCACGGTCCTCTGTGTGCGAGAAGCAGTTTAGTCATGCTGGCCACATGACCCGGAAAGCTGTCCGTGGACAAATGCTGAAAAGCGAGGTGAGCACCACACCCCATAGTCACCTTTGACTGGACTTAACCATCCAGGGGTCCTTTACCATTTTTACCTTTACCATGCAGTAACACCACACAAAAATGTTACAGTGGTATGGCTTGTCCTTACGGCTTTCAAGTCATGCCAGAAGCTGACTTACAGCAGGTTCCAAAAAATGCATGGCACAGAACCACAGTTCAGAAACAGAAGGCACACTTATCTAAGGCCTTTGCCACACAGTCATTTCCCTCCCCCACCCCCCAAATACATGTACGGTTCTTACTCGTGTTTTAGGTAGGATCCAGACAATTTCCCTTCATTTAATGTTTCTCTTGCAGGGATATCACATTTTCTTAGCACTCAAATGTGAATACATTTGGGAGGAAATTTATTGCAAAAAGCCAGCCAACAGAAATAGCTGTCAGAAGCACAAGATCCTTTATTTTTCAAAGCATAACTGAAAAGCATCAGCAGATTGGTCCTTGGGGACCACAGTCCTACCTTGAGCTGCCGTCTAACTCTATCAATAAAGAATTTCCAACAGGCCTCCCTGGTGTCCATCAATCCTTGGGCTTTTACTTCATTCCTCATATTACCAATGATATTTTCAACTTCATCATCAGGAAAAAGATCAGGAACTTCTCCTGGAAACAAAGAGGTAATTTTACCCATTGTGATCTTTGCATCATTGGTAAAATGAATTCCGCACAGAGCAGAACATCTGCACACAACTGTTGAGTGGGAAAGAGTCCAAAGCAAACTGTTATAACCATACTAACAAGCCCACTTGATTTCGTCTCAATGGACCTTTAGGTAAGCCCACAGGGAGTAACCTTGCAGCTGAATTATTTCTACAGTAGGTATTTGATAAAATAGAAAGAGTACACTGAGAAGAACCTTGGGGCTGTTAGCACATCTCCCAAGATAAAGAAATGAAGCAAAGAAACAGAAGAAACAGTGAAAGAGCCATTTGTCATCATTCCACATCCCGGATGCAAATCGATTCTTGCAGCCAAGGCAGAAACATCACCACCCAAAGTTACCACTACGTCTATATACCAAATAGGCACCAAAGAGGCTGTGTTTGTATTCTGACACTATGGAAAAGAGCACTTTGGGCTCATGAGCTCTCTGGTGTGGCCACACAGTAAAGACTGGGGCCCTTTGCTTCCGTTATCAGCTAACCCGATCACTCATTTCACCTGAATCAAGAACTTTTGTGAATCTTCCTCATGGCTGTGCCAGAGGGGAGGGCACATATTTAAGCATCATGTGAGAACCAAGCCTGTATATCTTTTTATCTTTCTAAAACATTCATATTCCTATTAAACAGCAGAAAGAACTTTCTGATAGTAAGAGCTATTTGACAGTGCAATGGATTCCCTTGGGAGGTTGTAGATTCTCCTTCACTGGAGGGGGGGGGGGTTAAGCAGAGGTTGGATGGCAATCTGTCATGGATGTTTTAGTTGAAATTCCTGCATTGCGGGGGCTGGACTAGATGACCCTCTGGGTACCTTCCAACTCTCCATTTCTAGGATTCTACACCAGGCAACTTACAACAATTAAAATCACAACAAAACAAACATATCACAACAGC
The DNA here is from genome assembly GCF_963506605.1 of Zootoca vivipara. Lineage (NCBI taxonomy): Eukaryota > Metazoa > Chordata > Lepidosauria > Squamata > Lacertidae > Zootoca > Zootoca vivipara. Next base: position 84,608,514 of record NC_083277.1, on the reverse strand, counting down.
AAAATCATAAAACAATCAACAGTAAAGCACAATAAAATTCTTAAAACATAGCTCAACATGTTGATAAAAGATAAAAACAAGAATGTTGATAAAAGATAAAAACAAGAAGATGAGAGGGGGAAAGAATACTTGGAACATGCAAAGTCAGCAGGGGAGTAAAAAATTTCAGGGCTGTTGTTGTTTGAGTTAATATAGCAAGAAAAATGAAAGGAATGGGTCGTATGTTTAGGGACATAACAAAAACCCAGTCACCAGCTGATCTAAGCTGATCTGAGTGAGCCTTGAATATAGTCATGGCATCTACCATGGATGGCCTTCTCCAGGGTTTTATCTAAATAAGTCATCTCATTAACATAAGGATTTCCACTTGCACAACAGAACTTCCCCTCTATTTCTCTTTCTCGCCCCTCCAATCTGTTCTGTGGTTTCCCCTCAACTCTCCAGAGCAGATTGGAGGGGGTACAATGAGAGGATAAGGAGGGGACAGCCTGATGAGGAATCAGAAGACCTTATGGTAAAAGGACGCGTTAACTGGATGCAACTCATTGTGCTCACATTCCAAGAGTTTACTTCCAGGTAAATAGGTAGCATTGTGAACGTGTGTGCGCATGTGTGCGCACCTGCATGAAAGATGGATTCTGAAATAGGAACAGGGAATCTGTGGCCTTCTAGATACTGTCAGACTCCAACTCCTTTTAGCTAGAGTCTGCATGGCCAATGATCAGAGATGATATGAGTCACAGTCCAACACATCCAGAGGGCTCCCTTGTTCCTGCTATAAAGAAAACTGTTCATTGGAATAAAGTTGCAGCTGGATCTGATTTATGTGTGTTCTCTGGAAAATATTTCACAATTTTGATTTGCTCTTGCTTTGTCTGCCTAAAAATTCAAATTGCCAAGATCCATACCTGAAGCAAGCAAGTCATTTACCAAAACTAAAAACCTCTCATCGGCCACTTGAGCGTCCGTCATGAGGAAGACGGTACCAACATTCTTTAGACCTGCTGTAATGTACTGTGCTGCCAGGTCTGCCTGCAGATACAAGAAAGGAAAAGGCATGTATATCGAAGCACCAAAAATTCGGCTATCTGCTATGAGGTGAAATTCCAACCACGCTGACGACTAAATTCAAAATTCAACCAATTATGCTGGTATGCCTGCAGAAAAAAAATGCATACATTTTTAACCACATTGCAGATCCTAATGAGTATTGTTGAACACACATGAAACTGTGGGAAGGAAATATATAACCTCACATTCTATCCCAAGATATGTAGTATCAAAGCTCAGCATTATTGCCTGAGTCACAATAGTCATTAAAGTCTCCTTGCAAAGCTTTATTAGAAGATCAATAACTGGACAACACCACTATTCTGAATATTCACGTCTTCCTTATACACTCCTCTACAACACAGGTATTTAAAGAAAAAAATAAATGTATAATTAAAATTTTCTTGTCATTCCATCTGCCATTCTATGACAAACTGTCCTTAATGACTGATCTTTCTTAAAACAGATTCAAATGTTCAGCAAGGATATGTAGTTCCTCTCATAAGATTATACCACCACAAAATGTGAGTATGGGGTGAATGCTTATTTAAATGTACACTGAAATTAAAAGCTTTCTACAAATGGAAGGTTTCCAGCCTAGGAATCTGATTAGGTTAGGAATAGGCAGGGAGAACTCAATTTAGGAACACTTTCAAACTAAAACTCCTCACATGCAGATAAACTTAAGTTTAGTTTCACTCCCACTTTTATGAGCTGCTCACCTTCAGGTCAGGAATCCCATAGCCTTTCCTCAAGGTGATTTGGAAAACCTCCAGTGAGCTAATGAAAGCTGCCAATCTCGTCAGGCTCTGCTTGCCACTTCCTCCCACACCAACCAGTAGCGCATTACCTCTGGGAGATTCCAGGATACGACTGATACGGCAGCTAAATAGGACAGTACACAGCCACAATTGCATTAAAGTGTTTTTCCTCTGTGGTACATTTCAGTTTATGGCATTAGGGGTATCTCCTGTTATACTCAGAACTAGGTTCAAAATTTCAACCCATTATGACACCTGGATAGAAACACCAGTAAATCTATACCCACTTAGTAGCATTCGGAGTCTTCTTTCATCACTTTTTCTGCCTCTTAAATAGGATTTATGTGCCTTTGCACCTCTCCAGCATGGACTGAACCTACCGGTAATTGCATTTTTTGGAAACACAACTATAAAGATCTATGCAATCTAGTATGCTAATAAGCAGTTCAATTGGTTTGGTTTACATATCTTGCGGAATCTGAAACTTAGCAAAACCAGAGTTCTTGCCTAATGAACTTATCATGGTTGGAGGGGGGGGATCCAATTTCTGGAACCAGCAGGAAGGCAGTGCAGAAGAGATACTTCCTGAGAGGTAGGAACTACCCACCAATCTCAAGCAGGTACTAACCCATCTAGGAATTTTCTCCTAGGTGCAGGAGGAGAACATATCACCTATATCCCCTTACAAACAAATCACTGCCATTCAGGCTAATGTCTCTGGACTATAATAGTTTAGCGTTTGAACACCATAATAATCCATGATTAACTGAAAATAGAAGCAAAGCTTTCCATTTCACATAGCCACACTGGAGGAGGAGAGGGGAGTATATGAGACCAGGCTTGTGCATGCAACCCAAATCACTGGGTCACTGAATAGGGAGCTACATTTGTTCATAGGCATGGAGGTGTGTTGATGTATCGGTACATTCTAAGTATGATGTGATGTAGCCCGTGAAGTACAATCTGGCCTTGAAGGACATTGTTCTCTACACTGTCCTGGCATTTTGCTGCCTTATAATCACTACAACTCCGTGGTACATAGTAAACGTACCAGTAAATATCACAAAGAAATCATCACTTTCATTCATTTGATTACACCGTCATTCTTGTAGTGCATGGCACTGATGATGTCTAGCTGCCTGCATACAAAGCCATTTGTTTTGCCTAGAGACGTGAAACAAACCTTGACAAAGCCCAGCAATTATTAAAGTTATGAGCTTGCAAAGGAAGGGCTCAAAACCCTTTAGTGGTTAGTGAAGATGGATTTCAGCTTCTGAGCTACTGATTCAGCTATTAAAACTTAAATTCGCTTCTTGTATGTCTAACGTTCAATTCATACCTGTAAAGGAGGTGTTTATTTATAACCCAGCTATCTGCCAAGGCACTCAAGGCTGCATTTATATGAAAGATGATATGCAAAAACAAAAGCAACAAATGCAAGCAATAAAGCCAAATATCATAAAATAGATTATGCTCTCTACAGAAAAGGAAATAAAATCAAACACAGTAAGAACAGGAAGGTGTTGGAGATTTAAAGAAAGGCATTCATATTAAAAGCCTATTTTCGAAGTGGCTAACAATGATCTTTATTTCTCTTGAAAGCTTTTGCAGGAATGGATTTTGACGGGTCTCCTTAGACAAGGAATGCTAGAGGCCTGGAGCTGCCATCAAAAAGGACCAGCATTGGGTCCCCACAGACCAATCTAAATAAATGAATATCCTCTCACGATGAGGGACCCATAACATAACAAGGGTCTGATCTGCAAATCTTTTATGGGCAAGTTTATAGGAGAAGATTTTTCCAGCTGTCCAGGACCTGGAATAAGCAGCAGGGGCCAAATCACGTGGCCGATTTTGTGGCCACCTTCTTCAATCCAAGCAACTTTTCATCTGCTAGGAAGACGGTCATGTGGCCTATGCCTTCTGCCATTCAATGCAAAAAGAAGCAGCTACTAGCATGCAGCATGAGACGGCAAATTCATCATTTTATATAGTTCATTTGTACAAGTACCAGTAGCTTCTGCTACATTTTTTTTTTGCCAGCGTTAAAAGATAAGCCCATGAAAGGGGTCACATGACTCTGACCTCAGTCACAACTTTCTGCTCTTCAAGGAAGAACAAGAACCCTTCACTCTCATCTAAGGCCAGGCTACAACCAGGGGGGGGGGGGAATAGGACAGGTCTGGTACCTGCATAGGTGCCAACTCCCAGATTGAAAAACCCAGGATCAATGTGGCATGGCACCGGAAGTCGTGCTGCAGCCATTTTGGAACTGGGCAGAGTGGCACCAGAAGATGCTTCTACGCATGCTCTGCCCATTTCCAAAATGGCCGCAGCGCCAGAAATCGTTTCTGCGCAAGTCCAGAGACTCCAGAGATGCACAGAAGGAGCCTCCCTAGGCCAGTAAGAATCCGGGGGATTTACGGGGGTTTTTTAAATCCGGGCTGCCAGCGGGAAATGGCTGGAAAAACGGGGGTTTCCCGGGGAATATGGGAGACTTGGCAGCTATGGGTACCTGTCTGTAATGTGCAGGCTCTGTGAGCAAACGTGGTAGCTTTCCTTTTACAAGCCTGACACACAAAGTCACTGTGGGTGCTTGCCTTAGTGCACTGAACACCAGATCCTAGTACAGCCTGGTCGGCACGAAACTACTCAAGATAAAATGCTCTTTACTAACCAAATGGAATAAAAGCACTGTGGCATGCAGAGCCACTACGATTGTATTAAACATCAAGGCCCTCTGGTGCGGGGAATAAAAGGATGCTACACTCCCCAGCACACAAAGGAGGCAAGCAGCAAGTTTTGTATGCATTGTTTGCTTTTGTGACAGTGATTGAATTTGTTGCCTGGAGTTGCAGAAACAGTCAGACTGCCCCTCCCGCCCCTTTCTAATGAAAGAAATATAATTTTGTAACAGCTGGGAGAGTTGGGGTGGGTGTGGGATCTGGCGTTCTGAAGCACGTGCATTTGGGGCAGTCTCAGCATCCTTGCTTCTTGAACAACTAAAATCAAAGCCCACAGGCAACTGGAAAACCACTCACTGCAAGTATCAAACCACCCTCAACAAATATATTTATAAGTGTCTCTTTCTTATCCTGCTGTTTATATAATGCGGCCTTCCTGAAGCCCCAGATTGACAAGCAGTAACATTTTAGTATCCATTGCCCAAACAAAGAACTTGAATATTGTTTTTCAAAAGCCTTTGTCCACCCGCCTCCCCACCACTTTGAGGTGGGTTTGCAGACACACCACCACACCCATCCCCAAGCAAGAGAAAGCTCACAAGAACTCCAAACAAAACATCTCCCTTACACATGGCACATGGCATCTTCAAACAGCACCAGGTTCATAGTAGAGTTGACCTCATTGTGATTCTCTAAGGCTTCCACCAGAATCTGATTAAGTGATTCCCAGCTCTGAACAGGCATGTACTTGGGCTCTCCAATGCCTTTTACAAAATGGCAAAACATGTTCATCTTCCTAGCCTGTTCCAAGGTGTCCTCTATTTCCTAATGAGAAAGAACAAAGAAACACAATGTTCGGTTTCAGAAAAGATGAAACCCATCCAAATCCAGCAAAACAAAAAACAAATAGAAATGTGTGATCTGTTGCCTGTTGAGGAGGAAAATAATAATAATAATAAATAAAATCCTTATGACCAGGCTCTCACCCCACCCCCTGCTTTCAGACACAGCACAGTTCACCTCCCTTTTACATTTCTGTGTAATGGTTCATTCTGTGTGATGGTTACTTGGACACAGAGACACGCAGACACTCAAATAACAAGATGCTTATCCAGGTCAAAGATTATGTTCCCACGATGGAGGAGAAAACAGGCATACTACCCTCTTCATCACTCCACATATGACTTTTGCTTCAGGTAAGTGACTGAAGTGGTCCTGCATCACTTACATCATAGAACTTCTTCACCGTCTCTGTCTGCAGTTTATCAAAGAGGACAAAGTCCTTTTCATCAACCATCTTATCCCGGTAAACACGGCTGGATTCATGCAAGTACAGCTTTACTAAGTCATGGGGAGCCTTCAAACACTCAGGAGTTGAAAACAGAATACCCTGGAAGCAAAGAGATGCATATGACAGACATAAAGATCATTTTTGGCACGGATGCAGAGCTGCAGGTCTAGCTGTGAAAGCAAAGTGAGAGATTCAAATGGCAGCTTGTGCAATTGCCGTATTCATGAAAGTGTCAGTCCCACTTTATTCCATTCAATGAGGTTCTTGTTTTGCATGACACAGGCTACCTTGCAACCCCTTCCTATCATTTCAGGCTGAGTTATGTGGATGCTAGCCTACTCACAACTAAAATCACAAAGCAACACATGCACAGGATCTGTATGCAAAAAGGAACAAACACTTCCCCACACCACTGCCATCTTCCTCGATCAATTAGACTTGCTGTTCCACAGACAGTGAAAGAGTGAGGGGCATGACTCTGAATGTTGCAAGACAAGTGGTTATTGAGCCTTCATCCTGATTTGTTTGCAGTGAAGTTATATGATGTGGATTCAAGCAATTGTTATCCCACATTTTCTAGTGTGTTTTCCCCATCACTTTCCTTACCGCAAAAACTCCAGGGAGGTGGTAAGTTTGTTGGGCATTTGCACCAAATCCACTTTTATTATGCAACCTGAATTTGCTAATTGTAATCTGCTAAATAGCAATAATCTGGAAGTGACCCCAATCATTTGACCCTTCTTATCACAAAAACAAAAGGCATTTTAACTTAAGTGTGCATACTCTAGCTCAAGTTGCCCCTTGGGAGCAACTTGTAATGAGAACAAAATAAAGACAGACAGAGAGAGAGAGAGAGAGAGAGAGAGAGAGAGAGAGAGAGAATGTTGTTCCCACAAGAATAACCCATTTCAAAACAAAAAATTAAACCTTCCAGTAGCACCTTAGAGACCAACTAAGTTTGTCATTGGTATGAGCTTTCGTGCTGGAAGGAATTTTTTTTATTTTTTTGTTTCGACTACGTCAGACCAACACGGCTACCTACCTGTAACCATTTCAAAACCTTAAGCTTTCCAGAAGACAAGATTGGCCGTATTCTATTAGATCCACCCCAAACCTGGTCCTATCATGAATTATGCACAGATACGACCTCTGACTTTAGTGGGATTCACGCCCACTAACTTGGGATTCGGATTACAACAAAAGTATAAAGTTGCAATTAATTGTATTCATTGTTCAGTAACGTCCCAGTGCTGTCCTGATTTAACTTGTAGCAGACAACAAAAATGCAGGCCACACACACTACCTCATACACAACCATTTCCTGCAGACAATGCCACTCACATTTCTGCAGGACAAAAGCAGCTTGGGAATAAAACTGGATGATTTTTTTAAAAAAAAACTGACTTTAATCAGGCAGATATTCCTTCAAGAAAACATTAATTTATGCCAGGTAATTGTGGCATGTTTATGACACCTTCTAAAAATGCATATGTAAGGGTCTCTTTCAAATAGAAATCCTTTTTAACAAAGTCCATTAGCAATATCTATGGGTCTGGTGACATTAAATTTAAAAGAAAACCTCTGCTGAGTTATTCAGAAATTCTAAGGTGCACTTAAAAGTAATTGAAAATGCCTTGCTTCTTTCAGCTATTCCACATTTTTAGGTAGGTTTGAGCATAAATGGACATGCATTCCTTCAACTAAAATGTGGTTAAAAATAACAGCCTGGCAGCCTTACTACACACACACACACACACACACACAGAGAGAGAGAGAGAGAGAGAGAGAGAGAGAGAGAGAGAGAGAGAGAAAAGCAACTCCAATTGAAAATAACAAGGATGATTAGATTTCCTTGAGGACAGACAACATCCTTTTTTAGTCTGTAACAAACCAATTTAATGTCCATAGTGTGCCATACACTCAACACAGATATGAATGGCAAGAATAAGAATATCCAGTGAAGAACAGATAACATTTTCTTAAGAAATCTACAACTATAGCCAGTATTCTATTCCTTAAGGGAGGTGCCACAAAACTGCTCCCTCTAACCTGAAACATTTGCCCTGATCCAAATTATTTCGAGATCAGCAGTAAGGGAAAGACACTCTCAGTATGTTCAGTGGCACTCTGTTCTGGTCTAAGGCTGAAACATTTAAGTACGCTTTGGAGCTAAGCCTGGCAAAGCTTTGTTTCACTACATCCTAAACACTATACAAATTCCCAAAGAAACCAAGAACAAATTCTACACTCTGTGCCTTCGACACCTTTCCAGATATATTTTTATTGCAAACCAAATCCTATCAACCAAGATAAACCTTTACTGCTCTCAACAAAATCCCTTTTAAAAAAAACCCTGCCCGATACATATTTTAGAATAGGTCATTCCAATCTATGCTCCACGCAGGGAGTAACCAGTCCTGCCCGGGTACCATTATTATTTTTTTAGAAACCAAACTAATATTGTGAATTTTAAATGGATGGTGCAATTTGTAGGTTTAGACCCATCACACCAAAAACCAGGTGAAGTCACCACCATCTTGATTCAGGTGTGCTAGTGAAAGTTATTGTGTGGGCTTCCACTTGCTGGTCTGGTGATCTGAACATAGCATGATATGGCCAAGCTGCCATTGTACTATTCAATGGTTTCATTCCTTTCACAGACTTTTTCAGCCTGGCCAAATAAAAGTTGTCCAGAGTTGCAATCTCACTTAAGTGAGCTTCCAGGGCATTAACATTCCACTGCACATCCTCTCCAGGCGTGAACTAGAAAAACTGATTAAGAGATACAAATGGGATAAGGCTTCACCAGAGAGTAAACTTCAGCAATAGCTTAGCGAGTGGTATAATAACAATTAGTCCGGGGAGCAATACAACTTGAGCAGTGAAGCTGGGTAATATGGTAAGTATGCACAGTAAGAAATAATTTTTGCACTTGCGCCGTGCTTTGGAGCAACATCAAAGAGGAAAGATAGTGCTGAAGTTTTTTACTTCTGCAGAGCAGGGATGCCTCAATACGGATCCCACGTTTTTAAACAAAAGAGAACCACATGGTGTGGATTTAGGCTGTCAAATATATGGGAAGCAAGGCTTCCACCTTCACCCCATTGATGTTAAGACCTTTAAAAACTTTTTGAAAGCTTCAGCTGACGCAGAATACAGTAGCCAATTTATTTATTTTTAAGAGGTCAGCATAAGAAAGGGAAAAACATGGCAGATTAAACAGCTTTAAAATATCACATAGCTTCTAACCATAGGGGACTCCCTCACAGCAGCAATGACCTTTACAGCTCCATATGGTCTGTATTCCTCAGGCAACCGCAACACCTTCTCCTGTATGAGCCTCCCACAACTGCTAATACACCCACATGAGCTTCTGTGCTCACAGAACAAGGCTTTCTCTGTTGCAGCACCACGATGATACAATGTCCTTCTAAGGCCAAGTGCCCTGCTCTGTCTTTTTTTACTTTGAAATTTCTAAAGACAACCTTCCAGGATCCTCAAACTTTCCTGTTTAATGACTGGTGCAAACTGTGGTTTATTGTTATTTCCTATGTTTATGCTCAGTTGCTGCTGCTGCTGCTTGACCTTCTTTTAATCATTTGCACTGCCATTGTCACACATCGTTTTCTTTATTTTTTTTAAACAGGAAATGGTATAGAAGTTACCTGTGCTACTGCATCATTCGAGAGAAGAAAGGGGGGGGGAAGGGATTGTTTTACAGCAACAATATGCTTACAGCTTGCCTGTACTGATTTCCATTGTATCATCCAAGTGAGCAATCTGGAGAGATGCATAATACAGTGTGCATATGACAAAGGTCTCAATTCAGCACAGTTTTCTATTTCAGATAAGCTGAGATATCAGACCACACACCTGAATCATGGATTTCACCATGCCAAGTTTCTTTCAGCTTAGATGTCAGAGGCAAAGCACAGCAGTTTCGTAGTAAAATTTTAAAACAAACATTCCAAGTACACAAGAGTCACAGAAAGCAAGAGCAACCATATATTTCACTCTCACTTTATAAATTTCCCAGGGACTGTTATTTTATAGGTGTCAAAAATCTGCCAGGAGCAGATTATATATGGGGAAGTCTCACTGACTTCAACAGGGCCAAGAGGACACGAGAATGGCAACAGCCAAGTTCTATAATAAACTTTCTCAATTCTTTGCTTTTACAAAGAAACATTAATTTTCTCTCTCCTTTTCTCTCTCTCACACATATATATACTGCTGACAATCAGGTGTGCAAAATGCAACACCCATCTGGAAGGTTTCCTTTATACTCTCAGTGATTTCTGTTCCTGGTAATTTGAAACTTGTCAACTAAAGTAACTAAGTCTGGCTATTTTATCAGATTGGGGATGATTTCAAGGAGAAGGAGGGACCTTATGCAACCAACTTTGCTCACACACAAGCCATCTTTCAGCTCTTGCCGAGAGTAATAAATAAAACAGTGGCCCTTTGATTACTTCACACAAAACGGGCCTAGGACTTTTTGAAATAAAATCCAGCAAACCCTTTTCATACAGGAAATAAGCATAACTTGGTGGCAATTATTCAAAGTAATTATTGTGTAAATTCTGGTCTGCCTTAATCGGTTTGTAGCCATCCACAGAGCTGGTGCTGTATGAGAGATATATGGATGTAGCAATTAACTAATACAGAAATATGAGAAAATAATGAACAAATGTATTTCTGGGACAGAACACAAAAGGAAGTCAGTGTACTCATGTACTAATGTACTAATGAAGCAACAGATATGCAAAAAGAAAATGCCACAGGGTGCTTGAACTGAGCAGGCTGCTGACTATCAGTGCTTGGATTTGCATGCATTTTGTGTAAGATGCACTTGAATTCTGAACATCTCAAGTAAGCTGAAAAACAGCTGTTGTAAGAGCAACCCTCAAGTGTCCTCAGTACTGAAAGCCATTAAACACTGAACCACTTGATTTCTTGCCTAGGATAAAGGAGATGTTAAAGGGCCACTACATTTTTGCATTTGCATCAACATTAGCAGTTAAAAGGGAGTTTCTGGTGTCTAACGCCAAGCAAATTGCAAAACAGGAAGCGATAGCCTCAAACCAATTGTAGCATTATGTTCTTTCCAGAATGAAAACGAGAGCCACTTAATGCAACTAGGTAGAAAGACAATCAGAGCTTCTTATGACACAAGCACATTTATTGTTGATTATTTTAAAAAAAAAACCCTTTCCACTTTACAGTCTCTGCAATATGACAACAACACAGAAAGCAAAGTGCAGTTTCCAGCATTCTCAGGAAAGGATCAAGCAACGTATAAGGCAATTGCAAGACTAGAAAGTTGGAATAAAGCATAACTGTGCGGAATATAGACAAAACATTCTGTCTGTGTATATGTGAGCAAAATCCACTTGACAGTCTCCAGAGAGTGAAATGTCATCTTGGGCCTCTACACACATTTGGGGAAGACAAGACCCATTTGATCACCATGCAGCCCATTTACTCCTAGGAAGGACAAACAATATCTCATGGCCACTGCACATCGGACATACATTATATATTGCTATGCTATGGCACGGCATGGTTCTATACAGCATCAGCATCACTCCTTTTCATTTCTAATTTCAAAGTCTAATTTAGCTAAGGGAGCACACAGCTCCCAACTGGAAGAGCTACTTACCTGGAAGACATTGGACAAATCTCTCAGGTTGAAGTTGTAATGAAATTTGATAGCTGTTGGCAGGAATGTTGCCGCCACTTTCACGTGCAGGGCAAGAGCCAGGCTTATTAACTGCTGTGATGATTTCTGTAAAGCCACAGAGAAGTTCCCCCGTTTCAGGTGCTGAGTTAGGATGGTGCTGTAAATTGTGGACAGAGCATCTGACCCAGGGAATGAGAGGGCAAACACACTGAAGTGGCGCTGCATAGAGGAAAACACAATACAGACTAGTAGGTATTGCATGTAACAGAAATAGGATGGGTTTGGGCAGAATCACTTTCACTGGTGCAACTTTTCCCTTGACCTGATAATAGCAAATGCCCGAGAGTTTTCATACACATGTCTCCAAAGGGAAGAATCATCAATCACACCCAGTAGGCCACAGACAACTACTCAAGTGAAACTCATAAATAAAACACGGATAGAGATGGTGATGCTGGCCAGATGTAGAGCAGTGCTTGACCTATATTGTACACCTCATTCTTCCTAACTCCCAGATGCTGGACACTGGGAAATCTGCCTACCAGGAAAATAATGGCATCACTAGATAATTCTAAGCTAACTTCCTGCTACAAGACTACTACTACTACCGTACTACAACTACTACTACAAAGGACATGGGTGGCGCTGTGGTCTACTCCACTGAGCCTCTTGGGCTTGCTGATTGGAAGGTCGGCAGTTCGAATCCATGCGACAGGGTGAGCTCCTGTTGCTCTGTCCCAGCTTCTGCCAACCTAGCAGTTCAAAAGCACACTAGTGCACATAGATAAATAGGTACTGCTGCAGCAGGAAGGCAAATGGTGTTTCTGTGCACTCTGGCTTCCATCACGGTGACCCGTTGCGCCAGAAGCAGTTTAGTCATGCTGGCCACATGACCCAGAAAGCTGTCTGTGGACAAATGCCAGCTTCCTCAGCCTGAAAAGCGAGATGAGCACTGCACCCCATTGTTGCCTTTGACTGGGCTTAACCATGTGGGATCCTCCTAATTGAGGGTCCTGGTTGCATGCGGGCATCCAGGGCTCCCCCACAGGGTTAATTGGTTTAGGGGTGTAGCTCAAGTCCTAGCCATGGCCCCAGGATCATGCCAGGCTGTTTGGGCCAATCGGCAGGGGTGGCGTGATCCCAGGGGCCGATAAATACGGTAGCGTGATGCAATCAGGGGCACTTGCTTTGCGCTGCCGAACACCCCTCTCCCTCCCTAATGTTAGGCAGTGTTGCTTTGGGCCTTGCTTGGGATTGGGTCGCCTGTTTTGGAACAATGGCTGGGTAGGAATTTTTTCATTTGGCAGATTGCCTATAGCCACTTGGTTTTCGCCTACCCCTCAGCAATCATCACAACTTGTAAGGTTTGGTGGTTAGGCATTGGCTCATTGAATTGTGGGGATGGGGAGGTGCAGCCATCACCTGCCCTCCAGGAACAGGGTATTCTGGTAAAGGAATCTGGGGGTTCTGGATCTCATCCAAAGCCCGCTTGAGGGACTAGGGCCATGCCAGGACCACAGGGACCCCGGGGTGAGCTTGGTACTTGGAACTACCAATCAGAGAGGTGGAGTCAGTTATAGTCTGGAGCCAATGCCTAAGCCAATACCACTCACGTGGTTGTATTCAATAAAGTTGTGGCCAAAATTTGCCCAATAACTTAAAACTAAAATAAGTTTCTGTGTGAAGTTATTTCAAGGGGGTGGGTCCTGGGGGCCTTGGAGCGCAACCAGGGGTCCTTTACTACAAGAGGGCAAAGCATTTGACATGACACTTAAAACAGAAGCAGCACTTGTACTAATAAATAAAGTACTGCTTTGAGAATGTTGAAATATGCCCCTATCCATTATTACAGAAATCCAAAAAACTCTGCAAGATAGCTAAGTATATTCCTCCTCCTTAAGAATAGGGAAGGCTGAGGTTGCAAGACAGTGGCTTTTGTCATAGACCATCTTGGTCTTTGAACAAGGAATTTTCCAGCTAATGGAAGAGGCACTGAACTATGCCAGTTTTCAGGTGCCTTATCGCTCTCCCTAAAATAAAATAAAAACCAAGTCACACTTTTAAATTACCAAAGTAACAAAAAGGTTAGAAAGGTCCTGTGATTCTTCTTGTAAAGGATATTTGCCAAGCAATTGGCATATAATCCCACTACAACAGGACACCCACTGCAACCCATCACTTGGCTTCCTAGTGTTTACATGGCAAAAAGCCAATTTCATCTGTGAATTCAACAAGAATCTTCATATCCAAAAAGCTCCAGCTTTCAATATGGGCTTTGTAATCAGGGATATGGGCTAGATCAGGCATAGGCAACCTTGGCTCTCCAGATGTTTTAGAACTACAACTCCCATGATTCCTGACCACTGGTCCTGTTAGCTAGGGATCATGGGAGTTGTAGTTCCGAAACATCTGGAGAGCCAAGGTTGCCTATGCCTGATCTAGCCCATATCCCTGATTACAAAGCCCATATTGAAAGCTGGAGCTTTTTGGATACGAAGATTCTTGTTGAAAATGCTTGGTGAAGTATATGTTAGAAAGTAGAAGAAGAAAGTAGAAGCCAATGAAAAAGTTCCAGCAAAACAAACAGAACTACTCCAGTGTATGCCTTGAAAAGAGTTTTCCACTGTCCTTGGTCCTGAAATATCATTATATTGGAACTGTATTATGAAATCAGACACAGGGGCTTCAATATAAGATTTTCTGATGTTTAAAAACAGCAAAGCAGTGACAGGGGTATGAATGGGCTCTACACAGGGAAGTTGGTACTAAAAATGAAGTAAAAAATCTCCATCCTTTTTTGCAGCTGTGTAAGTTCAGTACATCTTACACACACCCCTTTCTTCTCGTATCCAGAAAACACTTGCTAAGTTTTATTTCAAAGTTTTCATTTCTTAAAGTTTGTCTTCACATGGAGACCATCTAGGATAGCTTGCAAAGAAATGAGAGCGTTAATCCTTCCAAAGATTGAGTGAACCCAACAGCGGCTTTCTCCTTGCCAGGTGAGCAAGCAATACCTGCAAGCGTGGGTTGATAGTGAAGCTGCCTGCTGTGGGATTCATGCACGACACGTACTGCACATTCATGATCTCCTTCAGGGACAGCTTGTTTCTGTCATACCTTTGCCAGAGGAAGAAAAAAGAAAAGAATGCATCACCCTAATCACATCCTATTAGTGACAAACAAACAGCAGTGTGCCTGCCGGACTTTGCCAAGACTCAAGCAGCATGTCAGATGCGTACTGGGCACCTGCTGTATCCCAGCTGCTTTCAATTAATATTCCAACAGAGGTTGCACAGTATTGGGGAATGAGGCTAGGATTCGCATATGTCTAGGTAAAATCTAGCACAGCAGGGACTCTATATCAGGGAGAGTATCACACTTTCGTTACAGTATTTACAGGCAATGCTCTAGGGCAGGGGTCAGCAACCTGCGGCCCATGGGCCACAAGCAGCCCACGGGGGCAGTTTAACCGGCCCACGAGCCACCCCCGAACCAAGCCGCTCACTCAGCAAGTTCACGTGTGCTGCACTAAACCGGCACGGTGTGGGGACTTGCTTCCACGGCACTGGAAATCGTGTCTGCACATGCCCAGACACCGAAAATCACATCTGCGCATGCCCAAATGCACATGCACGATCTGGCCCACGGAGAGATCTCCACAGGACTTGACTGGCCCAGGCAGGTAAAACCTTGCCAACCCCTGCTCTAGGGCATGATGAGGGGGATAGAAATTCAACAAATAAATACTAATAAATTAGCCCAAAGGCAAATTTCAGAGAAAATATACATATGTCTTTTAAGAGGGTCTGAACGTGATAGGGAAACAGAACAGAATTATGGCTAAACACATACCAAAGTGACAAGGACTGTAAATAGACAGATCTATCCCTATTTTACCAGTGCCCATAGTCCAGATGTTGCCGAATCAGTGTATGAGGCTGGACTGTTCCATAAGTGTCTACTTCAGGCATATTCATGTCATCAATGAAGTAGATAAGCTTCTTGGTGCCAGGAGGGCCGTAATTCCTTCCTGCCTTTTTATCCAGCGGCTTCTCAAGAACAGCTGTGAAGAAACAAAGGCTCAGAGTTTTCAAAAGTGTTCTTTCCAACACTGTGATACTAAACTGTAAGGCAGCTAGAAAGTGGTGACTCCGTTTGATGAGGAACCATACCCCTGGTACCTGTACAGGTATGTGGTGGAAGTGGTGTGTCGCATTACAATTATTTACAGAAACAAGAGAATGAAGATGAGAAAGGCTGATGAAAGGATTGCAGTGGCTGAGGTTTAGCAGACTGCCAAGGCAAAAGGAGAAAAAATGTTAGGCATAACCTAAAACAGGAATAAGAAACCTACAGCCTTCCAGATATTGTTAGACTCCATCTCCCAACAGCTGAACCTTGGTCAATGTTCAGCAGTTGTAGACCAACAATATCTGGAGGGTTGTACATCCTTGGTTTAAGTTAGGAGTGACTGAATATGGGAAAAAGAAGAAGAATAAAATGTCTCATCCAGAGTTGCATCCAAACTAATGCTGGGTAACGCAACCTACCAGCATAAGGATTTCTTCTTGTGCACTGGAACCTCCACCTTCTCCTTCCCCTGAATGGCCCCCTGAACTAGTTCTTTGAGTTCCCCCAACCCTCTGGAGCAGATTTGGGTAGGGTGCAGAGCACACACTTGGGTGAGGAGTAGAGGAAGTTATATGGTGCTAGTGGAAATCTTTGCACTGACTAGAATGTGTATGGGTGGGGTTTTGGGTTGTTGTTTTTTTATTACTACCCTCAAACTGCAATCCTTAGGAGATGAATCAAAAGGGACATGATTATGGTAGAGAGAAAATAAAGAGGGAAGACACACAAGTCACTTCTGCTGACAGAGAGTTTAAGATGCCACATCTCTAATGGAATGCAGGGGTGTGGGATTTCACCCTGTACATATTTAAACAATACTTGGACTGGAAGAGGGAATGATGTCATATTATACATTTTCCTTACTGGGTGCTAAGGAAAGAAGAGAAGGGGGACTCTATGCAGAGCTGTTGTTTTTTGGTAGCAGCTCCACAATCAGCATCATGTTTAGACCCAATATTGGGCAGCAGTCTTAGAAGCAACCAGTTCTGGCTCCCAGGAGAGTGTTTTAAATGTGGCATGCATGTTTCTCAGGGGGGAAATAATTGTTGTTTGCATCTGCAAAAAAGTGAAGCAGCCTGTAGCATTGGATAAAGAGCAAAGGGTAGGATAAAGACCAAAAAACTGAGATGAAAAGCCCACTAAAATTAGTCAATAAAACACTTTGGCAGCACAGTTGTATTTTTCAATGTGTAATGGTTCTACAGTGCAGTTCATAATTCATCCAAGATATTGATCTATTTATCCTTGGCCCCTGAACCATATTTTGGCTTATCAGAAACAAAGAGGAGTCACTCACAAGAAGAAAATCATTGTGTATTGTGGCAAACCATTTATAGGGACCCTAGAAGATATCGTTCAGAACTGTCAAGCAGCTTACTCTCAAAGGCTTGGAATGCAACCCTATTTTTTTTGTAAGAAGATGACCAAGTAACATGCTTTGGTATTTGGGCATCTATATGCATGCTTATTACGCAGACAGTCAACAAGAAGTTGTCTGAAGCTGTGTAAGGAATATTTGGATTCAAAGCTAGTCAGCTGAATACATGATAGATTAACCTGTGCAAATATTGCACAAAAAAGTGATCAAGACTACTAAGCTAGAACGAAGGGCTAGTTTGGCCTGAGAAACATTCATCAAACTGAAGCCTTTGTCGCAGAAAGGTAGCACTTTGTCCAAAGTGAAATTGGAAATTGTATAATACAAGCTTCTTACTAGTCATCACTCAAACATGCTGAATCTTACACATGGACAATAGGAACAGAAAACAGCTTGATGTCAAGGTAAGGCGCCACGGGCAAATTAGAGGTTTATGTAGATGGACAGAGGAAAATCTTCCAAATGAATAGCACAATTTCTTTTGCACAGTGCAACAAGGCATAAACAAGTCCTTTCTTCAAATCACTGAACTTATGGCATTCAACAGTAAGCATGTCATGATTCCTCTTGCATTGTGATTATGGTCTGAAATACAGTCTTGGGCTAGGGGGGGACAATATGGGCAAAGGTGCCCATATTGTGTGAATAATCCCTGGCTGGGAAAACCAGGACAAATTGTTAAGAAAAGAAAGAGTAGGGTTAAAAGGAAGTGGTGCTCACTAGAATAGGATTTGCTTCTGGGAGGACTATACAAGAAGGCAGTGAGCCAGGTGGTAATAAGTTTTTAGCTCCTTTTATTTGCCCCCTCCTGCCCTGCATTTAGTACACAACAGAAATGTCTGGATGTGTACTCTTTTTTAAAATAATAATAATAATCAATGCTTTAAGACAACAAACTGATGTTTTTAAAAGTGCCAAGGTTTGCTTCTCTCACATTTTCATCTCTCTAGGCAAATTGCTTTGCCAAAAACATCACTATCAGGGCAATTTCACATATTTGTTCTGTGACATAGTAATCGCTGTGCCACCAAAAGCATGTACATTTTAATTTATGTGCAACAGTACAGTACAAGTATTTATCCTGAGTGCAAACATCAAGAAGCAGCTGCATGTATCAACATATCTATGTTGAACAAGATATTTGCACTGGCTCATATACATTACAAGGTACAAACGGCTATTTTTCTACTGCCTTATTTAAAAATAAATAAACTGGCAGTTCTTAGTAGCCTTTCATCATAGTAGCAAAGCCTGCAAGAATGTTTTCAAAGATCAGCATCTTGCAATTGACAACAAACTTCTCAACAATCACCAAGCTATTAGGGGCGTGCTATCATTTGCTTTTCACTAAACTGATCACATATTTGCAGGTTATTAAAAATGCTTTTTGTTTTGTATTTAGCGCCGACTGCTAAGAATCCATCTCATCCTGACAGTTTGTGGCACAGAAAGATCCTGAAATGATGGGTGCAAGATAACACCTCTGTCAATGAGGAATATTCCTCTTTAAACAATACCCCCCCCAAAAAAAAATATTAAATTTCTGGAAGTGATAGAATGTCTTTCAAATATGCATTTAATTAGAGCCTAATTAACATAGAAAACATCCTTTTTAGGGATTTAACAAGTATGCAAAAGATATATCAAATTGAAATGCAATTACTGAGAGATCAAATGACATGTTCGTAAAAGCAGCATTTTAATTTGAGAATGTCTCTCACAATAATATCAAAACCTACATGTCTCTTGCACAGATACTCAGACCCCAATTATACTGGAATAAACAATCACTGTGTTTTAGGGTTATTAAGCATCTGCTGTGCTTTCCCAGAGGCTGATGGGCTGAGAGACATCTATTTCTGTGGAATTCTCTGGGGGCAGGTTTGCCACATGAAGAAACCTTGCGCAAGGCTCCATAGCTTGAAATGGGATTTAGATGGCTCAGTGGCCTTTTTCAGAATCTTTCCAGGATTAAACGCATTATGTTCTACAGTTAATTGCATCTGGAAATCTGCTAAGCACCATGGCCGTGCAGGGGAATGCAAACGTTTTGTAGAAACACAAAGCTCTTTGATGCCACATGAAGCATCCCATCATGTTACCTTTTCCAGGGCGGAATTAGTTGCACCTAATCACTAAACATTTGTTTGGACATACAAATCTCTTGCGTGTGTGGGATGTCCCATTCACTAAGCAAAGAGATCTGATCTCCCTGCATTTGCCCTTGCAAGGGTAGATCAGGTACTTTTCACCACAATGTGTGGGAATCTCTTGCCAGCAGGCAATACTCTATATGCGTGTTAGAGGTGTTGTGCTCATTAGAGATTTTATGCCCATAAACAATCAATCAATGGTGGGGCCTTCCATCTCCATTTGCAGCATGCATCAGAACGTGGCAGTGCTTTACCAATGCAAGAGCAGTCATGTGATACTAAACATATTCTGTAATCATGTAACACAAAATCTAGTGGCATGTGTAAAAGCACAAATAATTTCAGTTTTATTTGAAGGGGCTAACTACTGGTATAGGGACCCAGGTGGCGCTGTGGTTAAACCACTGAGCCTAGGGCTTGCCAATCAGAAGGTCGGCGGTTCGAATCCCTGTGACGGGGTGAGCTCCCATTGCTTGGTCCCAGCTCCTGCCAACCTAGCAGTTCGAAAGCACGTCAAAATGCAAGTAGATAAATAGGAACCGCTACAGCGGGAAGGTAAACGGCATTTCCATGTGCTGCTCTGGTTTGCCAGAAGCGGCTTTGTCATGCTGGAAGCTATACCCCGGCTCCCTCGGCCAATAATGCGAGATGAGCGCACAACCCCAGAGTCGGTCACGACTGGACCTAATGGTCAGGGGTCCCTTTACCTTTACCTAACTACTGGTATATGTCACATACTGTATATAGACCTACACTAATAGAGGCCCCAAACTCTGTTTTCCTCTGGGGGGGGGGAATCAGCTTCAGAAAAAAGCCATTTTCAACAAGTGGTAGTAAAGAGGAGAGGGCGTCAAAGTTTAGTGATACAGCACTTGCATTGCATGCAGAAGGTTTCTGGTGCAAACCCTGGGATCGTCTGTAAAAAGGAAAAAATCAAGTAGCAGGTGATGGAAGAGACCTCTGCCAGAAAAGGTGCAGAGTTGCTGTGACTCACTGTAGACCATACTAAGCTAGATGGACAAGTAGTCAGAGCTGATATAAAGTAGATTTCCAGGTTCCAATGTGATGAAGGCCTTTCCTCACCAGCCATTTCTGCACTCTAAACACCATTTCCAGCTGCTGCTCCTTCCAGAAGAAGAATTCCAGATACGTGCTGGCAAGGGCAAATATGCGCTACTTAAACCTCATTAAAAAATGGAATTTGAGAAGTTACAGGAAGCAAGATTATTAAATATATGCACCCCAAGATGGTTCTCCACTCCCAATCCCAACCTCAAAGCTGCTTTTCTATTAAGTGCATCTGCATGCAACCTGTAAAGAGTTTTCAGATCCAACGATCTGAAGAAAATCCTGAAAATATGCTAGCAGTATAAAGGGCTGTGAGAAGTCTCAGAGTTGCGGATTATTTTGCACCTTCTCAAAACGCCACAAATTCCCCTATAATGTTTGCAACCAAGAAAGGCAAGTTGGAGCTGCAAGGAAAGAAGGCAGGTCAGCAGGTGGATAGTGCCTGTAGAAAACTGTGCCATTTTTCCTCACAGACTTGCTACGCTCTGTGAACTCCTGCAAGGGGGTCTCCCAGTCTTCATTACTGGGACATGGTCCAGCACCCTTTCACGTCCATGCCAATACACACATTCTTCAAATGGTGACTAAATCAGTCACTCTAGTGATGAGGATGTTGGTTCTCCCTGATAGGACAGTGAACAGATAGATAGAATCTGTGGGTCACAGATCTCCTTAGGTCAGTAATGCAGCACTATAGGAAAGTATTAGTGTTGGCAAGCATTGGGTAGTTTCTTCCTTCTCCTGAAACTGATGCTGGGCAAGCAAACGGTGTCTCTGAAGCTCTCTTGGATGTCATTTATTATTCTGGCTGACTGTTAAGTTTTAAAAAGAGTGAAACAAACACCCGTTAGAAATAGCCGCCAAATGATAAACTGCAAAACAGAACCAAGTAAATCTAAACACTGAGCAGCATAAACCAAGGTGCAAGGGGTATAAATCATGTTCAGCACACACCAGCAACCGTGTCTGAAGCACATTCTTACACTAACCCACCCTGTGGATAACTTATTCGGATTCTGTGCCCCAGCCTCTGGCCATAACTCTCAATCCAAGTAAATATGGGGGGGGGGAGTTGCTGCCATTTATCTGTATACATCTCAACAGCAAGAAAAAGCTTTTCTCTCTGGCACTAAAATGTGTGTGTTGGGGCTCACTTGTGCTCTAAGATTTTATAATCTTGTGATGATTTTATTATTTTATTGTACACCCGGCTGATATTCTGCTCTTAAGTGGCAGTTTATAAATTTTCCTACAAATAAAGATATAAAGAAACACCAATGGGTTTGGCTCATTATGAACTCTCACAAACTCCAACCTCTTTCAAGCAGAATTTGGAAAGTGAAATGAAGCACGTGTTTGTATTTTAATGACAGTTAACACCTTTCCTCTGTTTCAAATGTGGATCAGTTTTTCCCCTCAAAAGAAGTGTTTGCTTCTGAAACTATCAGAGATGCATGGCATTTGTTCCCTGAGCTGCATTCGTTTAGGTAACAGCAAATCACCACCATAGGGATATTCAAATGTTAACAGGGGGCAGGGGGCAGACTTGGGTCTTTCAAAGGCTAATCCAGGGGTCAGCAACCTAAGGCCCATGGGCCACAAGCAGCCCACGGGGGCTGTTTAACTGGCCCCTGAGCCACCTGTTTGGAGAGTTCCCTGCGCACTGTGCTAAACCAGTGCGGTGCGGGGACTCACTTCTATGGCACTGGAAATCGCATCTGTGCAGATGCAAACGCCGAAAATCACGGGGGTGCGTGTGCGATCCAGCCCGCAGAGGGATCTCCGCTGGAGTAAACCAGCCTAGGCAAGGTAAACCTTGCCGACCCCTGGACTAATCTCTCGCCTTCCGTTCTGCTCAGTTCACTATGTGATACTTGCAACACCCTGCAGTGCCCCCTAGGCTCAGCAGCCAGTAGGGCGGAAGCAGTTGCACTGCCCCAAATCCACCTTTGCAGTGACCCTTTTCGGATTATACATACTCAGACTCTAGAGTTATGCTGACATCAACAGCAGGTCTCAGGCATATGCATATTTTCTCCACCTCCCCCATACACCTTAACTGAGAGACACCAAGTTTATTTAATTCAAGATCTCCCTGATCCAACCATGCAGATCACAAAATGTCTATAGCTTTGAAAAGGTGAGCATCGTCTGGACATCACCTGTCGTTGTCATCGCCCCCCCCCCCGACTTTAAGGTATATTTATCCCAAACAGTTCTGAATGCATTGGTGCCCATAAAGGCGGGTAGATCCCTATAAATGATTCAATATACACAATAGACCACTGTAATATGGACACTGGAAGAATGATACTATGAATAGGCCCCCTCAGGACATTTTCCATACGCATGCGCTACCTGAAGCTGCGTTGTTTACACAGCATTTATTAAACTATGACCAGGTTTCCAGCTGGGATTATTAAAAGACAGAGGAAGCTGTGAGCAACGACAAATCACCTGCAGCATTCTCCATGCCTAAATATTTCTAGCTAGAACTACTTATTCCGTTGCTGCAAAATGTATGAATTAGTTGCACTCCTGTTTTCACATATGGTGCCTTTTATACTAAAATATTTAACTTGCATATTCAATTAGAGCCAAACAAATATGCTGTAAAAACACACACCCCTCACTATCTGACTCCCCATTTCGAAACAATGGACTAACACTGGGTTCCCGCCAATGAAAAAGCCACTTGAGTGAAGTGGCTTATGCACACTTCCTTCAGGCCCATTTTAATTTCAACAGCACTGAAGTGTAGAACAAACAAAACAAAAACAAAAAGGAAATTGTCTCTTATTTAGGGCACTGTTGCAGGTATATGGATCAAGCTGACATCATTTATCAAAGAGCGGTTCCACAACATAAAAATACAAAATGAGAATACAAAATACATAATAAAACGAAAACTCCCACAAATGCATTTAAAAGGCCATAGAATGTTAATCAGCTAAAGGGCTGGTTATAGAGAAATGTTTTTGCTTGGTGCCTAAAGATACATAATGAAGGTGTCAGGCAAGCCTCCCTGCGGAGAGCATTCCACAAACAAGGAGCCACCACAGAAAAGGCCTGCTCTTGTGTTGCCACCCTCTGGACCTCTCACAGAGGAGGCACATGAAGGAGAGCCTCAGATGATGAACGCAGTATCCGGGATGGTTTATATGGGGAGAGGCAGTCCTTGAGGTATTGTGGTCTTGAGCCATGTAAGGCTTTATAAGTCAAAAGACAAATCTGATGGAATTTACCCTCTCCTTTTATGTATGGATTACTCTTCAACATGATAAAGGATTCCGTTTACTCCCTGAGTTGCGATGGTTATGCTTCCAGTTATTAGTTTCTGTGAAACTATTTTAAAATGCAAATGCAACTCAGAACAACAGCTCCAACACCTCAGTTCAGGCACGCAACAATTTCTTCTTAACCCCCTTTGATTTGGAGTATGCATTTATTTTGAGAGTCTCATGGCACATTTTATTCCACCTTAGTAGCTGCCCTTTTAATTTACTCTTTTCATTTCACCTACTTATTTACCTTGCAGCATGGCAGACGTGGTGTAGTAATTAAAAGGAACGTTCTTCACCAGGTACTCCTCGGAATCCAGCAGAGACAGTTTATCTCCTACAATCACAGACTTCCCTGTGCCTGCATTTCCCACCAGCATGACTGGTCTGCGTTTCTCCAAGAGCTGATCCATGAAGTAACGCACCCGGATGGTCTCAGTGGTGTGTACCAGGCAGGCCTGATGGGAGAATGAGAGGCATCTGTAATGAGCCCCACAGCACCCTACACATCTAAGCAGGGCAAGCCAGAAACATGGAACTGGTAGTTGGCACTGTGTGGAATCAGCAGAAGTGTGGCCCCTTCCCCAAGCCCTCCACTGATAACGATACCAAGTGGTGGCAATTTTAACAAAGTGCTGTTGCGTTTAGGGCTGTTTCCAATGTAGCATATGCTTCAAAACACAAGGAAGCAAACAGAAAATATTTGCAGACACACAGAGAGACGTGTGTCTTTTAAATGTGGAAACAAACAGACCCAGCCACTGAACACAAGCAGCTTGTTGAGAAGGTGTATATTTGGAAACACAAACAGCAACTTGTAGATTGGACTGGTTCATTAATGCCTCCAATTAATTAATGCCTGGTTGGCTTGAAAATCCTCTCCCAGGTGTTCAGTATCAGGAAAGGGCAACTTGCAGAACTCACACAACTACTTCCACCCATTATGCTTCTTCCTAGCCTCACTGACTCACACCTAGGGTTGCCAGACTCAATAGAGGACAGGACTTCTGTGCCTTTAATTGCCCTGCTCTCTTTTGAGTCTGGAAACCTTAAAGAGAAACCAGCAGACCCTTTGTTTAATTTCCAAGAAAGAGGATAAATCAGACCAAACTAGATTGGCTTTGAAACAGAACCAGTAAGTAAAATGAATCCATCAGGGGGCTTCTTGCCTATCTGAATCCTTGATTATCTGTGAATGCCCTCCAACACACACACAGTTCCATTCACTGCAATGTATCTGATGTTCTGATCAGAAACCTGATAAAGGTGCTCCACATACCAACTGTTTCTCTGGGCATAAAGGTTATTCAAGGTAACACACTTAAGTGTGAAATGGTTATCCACAAATATCTGCAATCTCAATATTTGGTCAGAGACAACCATTCATCCTCCGTGCAAGAAGGGATACTCCAGCACACTCCTTTTCAATGAACACTGCCCAATTCATTGAAAAGGCACTGTCCAATCATTGTTGTTGTTTAGTCGTTTAGTCGTGTCCGACTCTTCGTGACCCCATGGACCATAGCACGCCAGGCACTCCTGTCTTGCACTGCCTCCCGCAGTTTGGTCAAACTCATGTTCGTAGCTTCGAGAACACTGTCCAACCATCTTGTCCTCTGTCGTCCCCTTCTCCTAGTGCCCTCAATCATTCCCAACATCAGGGTCTTTTCCAAGGATTCTTCTCTTCTCATGAGGTGGCCAAAGTATTGGAGCCTCAGCTTCACGATCTGTCCTTCCAGAGAGCACTCAGGGCTGATTTCCTTAAGAATGGATAGGTTTGATCTTCTTGCAGTCCATGGGACTCTCAAGAGTCTCCTCCAGCACCATAATTCAATCATTAGGTAAAGGTAAAGGGACCCCTGACCATTAGGTCCAGTCGTGACCGACTCTGGGGTTGCGCGCTCATCTCACATTATTGGCCGAGGGAGCCGGCGTATAGCTTCCAGGTCATGTGGCCAGCATGACAAAGCCGCTTCTGGCAAACCAGAGCAGCACATGGAAACGCCGTTTACCTTCCCGCTGTAGCGGTTCCTATTTATCTACTTGCATTTTGACGTGCTTTCGAACTGCTAGGTTGGCAGGAGCTGGGACCAAGCAACGGGAGCTCACCCCGTCACAGGGATTCGAACCGCCGACCTTCTGATCAGCAAGCCCTAGGGCTCAGTGGTTTAACCACAGCGCCACCTGGGTCCATTATAAACACCCAAAAACAAGGAAAAGCACAGCTACGAGCAGCAGCAGCAACAGCAACAACAACACAGAAGGGGATAAGAACTGAACAGCAACACCATGAATGACTGGAGCACAGATAAGGCTACCACTCCTACAATAGGTGATTGTAAGGTCATTCAAGTAGGCGTAGCATCAATTCTCTACTTATAAAGCAGCATTCAGTACCAATGTGCAAAAATTAACGGAGACAATATGCTTACACATTCTTATCCAACCTCTTTGTTCAACATTGTCTCACAAACACACACATAAGCATCATTACCTACCTGTAATGGCATTTCTGGATCAAAGTCAAATTTGGGGATGAGCTTGGACCAATGCTCAAATTTCTTTGTTTCTGGGTCAATGTAAAAGTCAAAGACTGTTCCATGGGAAGGAAACTTGATGGTCTTGAACTCTGTCACCCACCATTTACTAAATTCGACCCTGTAGTCTACAAGCTGCCAAGAAAAATGTGGAAGGGGATTTAATGCACAGATCAATCACTTTTTTATTAGCATCATTGTCATTATTATATTATCAACATTATCACAGTTTGTTTATCACCTTTTGGCCCAAGGGCACCCAAACTGGAGGACAGCATATTAAAAACAAAATATACAGTAGAGTAAGATAAAATGCCATAAAATTAATGAAAACAATATAATACATAAAAATCACAACACAGGAGGATCAGAAGAAAGCCTTCCCAAGCTAGAGGATTAAAGAATGCTGTCACCAACCTTGCATTATATATACTGAAGCGCTAAAAATCTGAACAATGAGAAATAATTCTTGCAGGGGGAAAGCTAGTGCCAAGTTGAATAACTAAGAGTGGTCTCACCAGCACCCTAACTATTCAAGGGTTCAGGGTGAATGAATAATTGGTGCCAATAGGTGCCATTTTAAAAATAAAATAAGATTAGGAACTCTTGCAATATTAATGGTTGTCACTTTACCTCATGCTTTCTTGGCAAGTGCAATCCTCCACAAAGGTTAGGATAATGATAATGATAATGATAATGATAATGATAATGATAATGATAATGATAATGATAATAATTTATTATTATACCCCGTCCATCTGGCTGGGCTTCCCCAGCCACTCTGGGCGGCTTCCAACAAAATATTAAAATACAGTAATCCATCAAACATTAAAAGCTTCCTTAAACAGGGCTGCCTTGAGATGCCTTCTAAAGGTCTGGTAATTGTTATTCTCTTTGACCTCTGATGGGAGGGCATTCCACAGGGCGGGTGCCACTACCGAGAAGGCCCTCTGCCTGGTTCCCTGTAATTTGGCTTCTCGCAGCGAGGGAACCGCCAGAAGGCCCTCGGTGCTGGACCTCAGTGTGCGGGTAGAATGATAAAAAGTATGTGGCCCTCCTAACCCAAGTCAACACAATGTCCCTAAGGACCTTGCATCAGCAAACTACCCTGACAGGGGCGGATCTACTATGAAACTAATGAAGCTCAGGTTTCAGGGCCCCTAATCCCAGAGGGGCCCCAGAAGGGACTTTATTCATGCATACATTTCCCTAATATTCATTCTCCCCACGTAACCTGAAAACTATAAGGCATAGGGAAACTTTATTCACACCAGTGACTTTGACATGTGAAATATACTCGGAGTCGAGAGTGAATTTCATGCTCTTTACTCAGCTCGTAGTCATCAAGGAGAAGAAGAATGCCCTTTTCCCAAAACCATCTGCTTATATACATTATTTACACAATGGGCTTTGTGTGATTGGCTACTTCAGGGCTACACCTGTGGGCAAATCAGTTTGTGGATTGACTTCTGCCAGCAGCCTGATTGGCTGCTCCTGCAGGCCAATCAGGTTGCGGATTCACTTCCATCTGGAGTTGGATTGGGTGGCTCCTGCAGACCAATCAGACTGCTGATTCTGGATCCTATTGTTCTATGGTTCAGCTCAGTACATAACAACATGTGAGATAATCCAGTACAGTAATTTTAAAAGTCTGAGATGTAGCAGTTCATTTAAAAAATTAATAAATCTGGTGATCTGTCATGGAACAACCCCACTGATGAAGATAGCAGTAGTTACCCAGACCTCATTGCTGGTTGTGAAGGGTGCACTCATAACAGTTCAAACTTCAGGGCCCCCAAAATGTAGGTCTGCCACTCCATCCTGATGCCTGCTGGTGTCTTCACACGGCAACCTCACATGCTGCTTGGTCTTCATGCGTGGTAGAAATGGAAACCTGCAAGCTACACCTTGGCAGCTTGGCAAGTTTTAAAGTTGCATACTTTCCCAACTTTCTTCTCTTCTGGGGGAAAAATCCTTCCAGAACACCGCTTTCCTGACATTAGTTTTTCTTTCCATTTTTAAGGGGGAAAAATATCAGTACTCTTATGTCACTAAACAAATAATTATCTATGATGGGACCTGATGCAAGATCTATCAGAGTTAATTAAGCCTGTGTAAACAACTAGGCAATCAAATTGATCAGCCAAAGAAAGCAGAAGGCTCCCATCAAGCTGTTCATACCAAAATCTTTCTCCATCAATCACCACTAGCTTGCAATTTACTTTGTCAAAGTCCTTGCCCCAGAACAGAAAACAGATGCCTGAACACAACCAGTGCACATTTCTTTCAAGACACAGTGACAGTGTACGCCTACCTTAATTATAAATCTCACAGCTCTAAGATTTGTAAATATCATGATTTGTTGAAAAAGCCAATTGCACAGAGCAAAGTACAGTTCACCAATAATCAGCCTGCCTACCGGAGAAGGGCATCACTTTTATGTGTGTCCTTCACAGCAAAGCATCTGAGATGTATTCACAAGGGCACCAGATGACTGTCATGTGGAGCTAAAAGTGTTAATTATCTACTACTCAGTATCATGTGAAAGTGTTATTGGCTGCCCTGTTACTATTCTAGGCATAGCTGCCAAGTTTTCCCTTTTCTCGCGAGGAAGTCTATTCAGCATAATGGAAAATCCCTGAAAAAAAGGGATAACTTGGCAGCTATGATTCTAGGTGGTGCAGAAATGCCATGACCTGTTCTATTGCAAGTTGGCTAGTGTCATACGCCCCCCCCCACCAACACATGCATACATACACACACACACACACACAAACACAGAGAGGGAGAGGGAGAGGGAGCTTGGCTGCCTAGTCCTAGGTCCTTTTCGTTCACCAAGTGCAATTTCAATACTAACCAAACAAAACATTAAGCCTGAAGTTTCAGTCTTTGAGGGCTGGATCACACATGCATGTTACGTCACTTGTTTCTGTGCTCAACATTTGATAATCACAACCTATGTAATCCAATGCAACAGAAAAGCCTTGTGATTTTGGAGTGAGCATGAAATTATTTCTGCAGTGGTTGATCTACGATGGTTCAATCACACATGCTCACTGATGCTGAAGTCATAAAATTTGTTTAGAAAATGTGTATGAGTGTGGGTTTTTTATTTTATTTCTACTGTAATGCTGTAACTTTTTGTATGCTTTAACTTATGGTTGTACATTTTTAAGTGACACTTTTATTGCTTTATCTTTTTTGTAAACTGCTTTGAGGTTTTCTCTACAATCAAGCAGTATGTAAATTTTATTAAATAAGTAATAAAACGATCAACATTCAGGTCTTTCAGTTACTCAGGGCAGGCAACAGCTTTGCTTCCACTAGTCCACACCAAACTTCCCAGAAGTGCTTCCAAGAGAAATCCACCTACCCTCAAGGTAGCACACAAAGGATGGTGAATGAAACACACTGAACCAGACATTGCTGCCCACCCAACCTCCAACTCTCAATTAATTCTTTATGGATTATTTTCCCCAGGTTTATCAGCTTCAAATGCTTTTCCAATACAGCAAATCAGCTGAGGCCATGAGTCAATTTCACTGAGGTTAACCAACTTCCACTAGGGAGCAATACACACACAGACACACCACACACACACACAAACAGAGAGAGAGAACATGAGCTATCAAAGCTTCAGTCTTCCTCACAGATAATCCAAAGGGGGTTGTTCTCACCTCACATATTATTCAAAGCCTCCGCAGATTTGTTCTTCCTTAAAATAATGCTCATTCCATGTAACGGGGCCAGTACTTTTTTCTTATTAATTGCAAAGGGAGACCTGCTGCATAAAAAAGGCCTTTCGTTTAAAATAAAATAAAAATGCCACCATACAACTTTTGGTGCTCTTCCAGCTCCTTCCTCAGCCCACCTCACCAACTGCCTCCTCCTCTCTCTTTTTTTACCATTACTGTACTATTAAGATTTTTATTGATTTTAATTTTTAAGAAGCAACCAACAGATGACCTACCTCATGATCTACCAATTTAGACCATGTAAAAGAGGGCAAGGAAAAAAGCAGATAAGAAAGAAGGGAAGGCTGAGAGAAACTGGCTCTCTTTTTACACTAAAATAACATTCAACTGAAGGAACTCAAGTAACCCTCACTGCCAGAGGAGTGATAAATTTCAGCTGCTCACGTAATGGAAGCTTGCTGATCTTAATGCTTTTACCTCCATCCCTGCTTTTTAGAGAGGGACCTTCCTGCCCACCTCCCAAGCCTGCAATAGTGGGAAGGCATTCATATTGTTTATTCTGACATTTCAGCAGCAAAAGGTCAGAACTAAGGGCAATTTCTATGGCGAGCAATAAACAGATTTTATATTGGATCATTTTTCACCGGATCTTTGCTTGTTCTTATTCAGACTACAGCACTCCGAATCCTTAGCTCTGACATTTACAGAGAAGCAGAGAAAGAAACATGGAGTTCGCCATTAAGAGCAACATTGGTGGTGGGGGTTGTCTGATCAGAACTCCAAATGCACATTGCAGAATAGTCCTGCAGCAAGCATAGATGCTTTCAGAGGGTTTGGCACACTCTGTTAGGGCAGAGAGAGCAGAAACCCACATGGCGACTTGGAAAATTTCAGAGAAAATCATGAATTCAACCCAAGTCCTGCATGAAAATGGGTCTCATTCAAGCAATAAGAATTCATTATGTTTATGGGTGAAGGAGAGTTTGATGCAGCAGAAAAGGCTCAAGGATATCAGCCTCATAGGTATCAACGAGGTCAACTAAACTAACTGCAATGGCTGTGATCCTGGTTATGGCAGAGGTTTATCTTTACAATTGGTACAAGCTCTTGCAGCAGCCTGTTCCTTCATTCTGGGGCGCCCAATTCCTTCCCCCTTGGTGGCGAATCAGCCTCTGCCAATGTGTTTAGAGAAAAAGATTGGCTGTTTGAAGGCCAAGAAAAATGGGCTGATAGATTCAGAAAGGTTATTTTTATAGAGTTATTTTAAAAAGCAAAAACAAGCACATGCCAATTAAAATATGTATGATCTGCATGTGCAATTAAGCAGAAAAAAACACAAACAAACAAACAAACAAACACTATGCCTGTAAATTTCACACCACATACACACGAAACAAGAAGATAGATAAGGGAACTCCTATACAGTGACAATAATGGTCCTGAAGGGAAGCAAGTAATGGAAGGTCTCCAGTAGGAAATCTTTCTCAACAAATAACATTTCGTATATTCATCGTAATAACTGCAGATGGATCAGGCTGCCCCACTGTCTCTCTTTTACACTCTCTGGCCCTGTTTACATCCAGCATGGCAGTTCAATGAGGCATGATTTGTTTGAACATACACAAGTGATGAGTTTGAACATTGATCCCTCCTCTCATTTGCCTGACTGCAAAGAATACTTCCTGCTCTCTTACTCCAGTTTCACATGTTGTCCAAACCAGGGAACTGTTTGCAGGCCACCATGAAGCCACCATTTCCTCATTCAGGTATCATAGAAAACAGTGGTATAAGAAACCTGAAAGTCTCAAACTCTGCAGTTGGATGTGCAAGAGAAGAAAGGAACGGGGAAAGACTCGAGCTCATCAGCCAAGCTGTGGTTTATTGAGGAGCCTAATTACATATGAAGTGGGTCTCTCTCTCTCTCTCTCTCTCTCTCACACACACACACACACACACACTCCTGTTAGTTAAAACAACTGTCATCAGTCATTTGTTGCATTAAAAATTTTGATTAATACTTTACTACCTGAAGTGATCATAGTTCTCAACACTGCACATTAATCTTACTATGTACACAAAGGTCAGGATTTCCTTTTGTTTCTTTTTCTGCTTAAAGAATAAGCTTTGCAAAGCTCAAACACATAAGCCCCTTTCACAATTGAAATGTATATAGTAAAATGACTTCGTCTGCTTTACCCTACAGTATAAAACGAACTGAACCATAAAAACTGATCAACTCAGAATAATGCAAGCATAAGAGTAAGTCATGGGTTATTGTAATGAGTTGTCATTTGTTTATCTATAACTAGGCAGAGGCATGCAAGACAGCAATAATCAAGTACATCAAATAAAAAGAATCAAGGCATCTTGTCTCATCTTTGAGACAGGAGCCTGAGACATAGAAAATAGGTGTTGGGAAAATGCAGTTCCCTCCTGAAGAAGTGTTAAAATCCGTTTCCACCAAACAAACTCTGGAGGAACTGAAACACCAATCATTACTGTCATCAAAAATTGAGAACATGAATACTGAAATGAGGAATGGGCCCTAGGCTTGCATTAATGATATGAAATACTAAACTAATGACTAAATAACAGAGGTGAAAAACAGGATTATATAAATAATTGGATAATGAGGCTGATTTAAATACAGAATAATCAGAGAGAGAGAGAGAGAAACCCTTCTATCTTCCTCCTGCCAGTCAAAAATTGTGAAGAATGAGTTCTGCTCTTCCCCTGTGCCTAAGGGGAGACTGTTTATGAAGGCAGGAAAATCAAAAGCAGAGAGTTTCAGAGCCCTTTTAATAAAAAAAACATCTCATAGATCCTACCTCATTCTCAGAGCAGAGATATGCCTAGTCCTGGCTTCAAAGTGTATGCCATCTGAAACCATGCTGTCTGGTTACTATACTTTACTAGAACCCATCATTTCATGCTGGGAATGAGTGATTGGACTGGCAGGGAAGGGAATGGGAATGGGAATGGCTTCCTCGAAGAGATGCAAACACATCAAAAAGTGGAGTAAACCTCAGTCTGGAGGGCATCCCCTCTCAGATAAAAGTTATGGGCAGTTTTCCTCTAGGGCACATATTTGCACACTAGAGTCCCTTGGCTCTGATATATAACAAAAACCAACTTTTAAATACCTGAATGCGAAAGCTGGATAAATTCTAGAATAGTGATGGCTATTCAGTACCTCCAATGAAGTGGCATATAATGTCCCATCTCTGTTATTTGGAAGATGGGGAGAAAGAAGCATGAGCAATAACTCACTCCAGCCAGGCTGCCTCAACAACAGTATTTCAGGATCTTCCTTACGTAGAAGGTCTTGACAAGGACACCTGCCCATAGCTGCCAAGTTATCCCTTTTTTTAAGGGATTTTCCCTTATGCTGAATAGGCTTCCTCGCGAGAAAAGGGAAAACTTGGCAGCTATGCACCTGCCTCCCTAAGAGAATTTAGCAGAAGTAGAACAACTGCCCGTTTTTTGTTATACTGCAGTTAGCAACTGTGAGTGTACAATATGATTGTAAGTTCAGAGCTACCACCAAGTCTCATTTAAATTTGGAGGTTTCTGCTAAAAGGGGGGGGGCTGAGGAAGCTTACATGGAACTAAAGGTTTCAATAATCCTAGCCCTCTTTTTTGAGGGATGTTCCTGCCACTGAGTGGAGGCTTCTCAACTCCATCTCATCCCACCTCCCAGTAAGGGTCACCATTCACCTCTGGGGTTCCTCCAACAAGCAACTGATCACCAGTCACCACATCTGATCCTATCCTCTGGCCCATCCATTTTGGGGGTGAAGCGCAGGTTTGCAGTCAGTTGCTAGATGTAAATGTGAAGATGTATTAAATCAGTACTGCTGTGAGGAGGACATATCTTCTTACCTGGTCTTGGAACATAGACCCACCAAAGGCCCAGATAGCAGCAAATACAAAATACAGTTCGTAGAGTTCTTTGGGGCAATCCGGAGGAGTGTTTTCCTTGGTGAGGAGGCATTCAAGGAGGTAACACAACATCTGAACCATGCTCTGCTCAGGAACTGGAATAATCTTCTTAAATCTACAATGGGGGAATTGAAAACTTATGAAGTTTAATTGGATTTAGCATGACTGCCATTTAACAATATGAGGAGATAGGCGTATAAATCCTCTTTCCGAACATTAACATTTTAAAACTTTCATTGTGTATATCTTTCTTATCCACTGCTACAGAGAGCTATAAAATACCATCAGCACGCAGCCAAGTAATAACTGTAATCATAAGTTTGAGCCATTCTAAAACTTTGATCCTCTTGGAAGAAGTGAAATGGAAACCTTGCTAAGGGCACTGATTTGCCACAAATGCAATGAGTTCAGAAGTGGTCAAATAACAGCGTAATAAAATAATCCCTTTCATCTCATATTTTACATGGGTTTAGGCTACATTTACAGATGTGTGAAGCCGGATGAGACCTGCAGTTTGCTAAAAAGTAATTATAGTTATTGGAACAGCCGGCTGTACAAAATCAAGTACAACCATCGGCTGCCCATCCTGAAATATCTCCATGTGAAGCATACACAAGGCATCAAGCGGCCCTTGCCCCCTCTGCCTACACTATTTGTGGCTATAATACAGCCTTACTGACTGTAGCAGTGAAATGTACTCGGAGTCGAGAGTGAATTTCATGCTCTTTATTCAGCTCATAGTCATCAAGGAGAAGAGAAGAAGAATGGCTCTTTTCCCCAAACCATCTGCTTATATACATTATTTACACAATGGGCCTTGCATGATTGGCTACTTCAGGGCTACACCTGTGGGCCAATTATATTGTGGATTGACTTCTGCCTGCAGCCTGATTGGCTGCTCCTACAGGCCAATCAGGTAGCAGATTCACTTCTGCCAGCCGCCTGATTGGCTGCTCCAGCAGGCCAATCAGGTTGCGGATTCACTTCCACCTGGAGTTGGATTGGGTAGCTCCCGCTGATTCTGAATCCTATTGTTCTAGGATTCAGCTCAGTACATAACAAGCAGTTAGAAAACGTGGGGGGGGGGAGAGAAGCAAAAGAAAAGCAAGTTGTTACTCATTCACCTAAGAGTGGGGTGGGGGAGCCTTTCTGCCATGTGATATTTTTCTGCATAGATAGGCCCTCCGTCTGCAGCCAGGTGGCGGCATATGAGGGGTGGGCAACCCTATGGTTTCTTGAGAGCCGCTTGCCTTCAGGATCAAGCTGCCAGGGGCCATTTACAAGCAATAAATGGGACAGCAGTCCAATTGTGGGCAGCGCCAGGGTCAAAAGTGGATGGGTCCACCCTTTTTCTTTCTCTTTCCAGCACCATGTCCCCTTCTTGCCACCAGCATGAAATTAAACCAAGAGTCACACACCTTCCTCACACACAGGAACCTTCACGTGCACTAGACAATACACTATTTTGGTATTACTATGCCAACTGAATCCCACCTTGATCTGTTCTGCAGATTTTATACACATTTGGTGGGAATGTTAAAGAAATTAATTTGGGCCAAGGCCTTGAATCTAATGTCCTACTCAGAGTAGACTCGCTTAAATTAAAAGACATGACTAACTGGGGCCCACTGATTTCAATGGGTCTACTATGAACAGGACACACTATAATTAAAGTGATAGAAGGAATCAAGTTATGCATACTTGATTAATAGATCCAGCCATCCCATCATTAGGAAGGCTTGGTGACTAAATTTAAGCAAAAAAAACACAATGTAGGCAGTATGTAAGTTTCTGCTCAAAAATTAGAGACAAAATTTATCAGAAACAGCTTTTATCAGTAGAGGATTGAAGGAGAAGTATAGGATAGTATAGGATAATATATTATAAGAAAATATGGCAAGGATATGCAACAAAAATAGATTCATTAGGTTGTTAGTACTGGAACCAGGGAACAAATTATCAAAGGTCCTGTTGAAAAGAGGTATTGGAAATAATTTAAAGGATAAACATGAGAATAAGACAAACCTTACTGCAATAGCGTAATCATTATAATAGTTAAAAGATAACTGAAGATTTATTTTATCTTTTTTGCTAATGCCTCTGCAGATACTAATTAAAAAGTGGATTCTGTGTACAGTGGTGCATGCAAGCACTCATCTCCTCCCTCCTCCTTTTTTATATAATTTATTTATAATTTTCATTTATATACATTTCAATAGCTTAACAATAGTTCTAACATTTCAAACCTTGACTTTCTTCCTCCTCTTTCTGCGGTTCCTTAAAATTATTTTATCATTTCCTGCATTTTCTAAATTAACTTATTCTTTAATTCATCTATTTTGATTATATATTCTTTTGAAACTGCAGGTTATTACAGTAATCCTGACAATGTCTTTATCTGTTTACAATTTGTTTGTAGATATTCAGTAAACCATTTCCATTCTTTTATATAAAAAAGTTTGTTATCTTGATTTCTTATTCTTCCGGTAAGTTTCACCATTTCTGCATAATCCGTATGTTTTTGTATATATTCATTTCTCATTGGGACTTCTTCTTCTTTCCATTTTTTGGGGCAAGTAACATTCTTGCAGCTGTAGTTGCATACATAAATAAATTTCTATACTGTTTGGGTAGTTCTACAGCTATAATTGCTAAGAAAAAAAGCTTCTGGTTGTTTTTTTTTTAACAAATGTTATCCTGTTCCTTCTCCTCTCCAATGCTTATTTATGAGGGAGCCAATGACTTTTTTTTTTTACTCTCTTTCTTGGTAAAGGTAAAGGACCCCTGACAGTTAAGTCCAGTCGCGAACGACTCTGGGGTTGTGGCGCTCATCTCGCTCTATAGGCCGAGGGAGCCAGTGTTTGTCCGCAGACAGCTTCTGGGTCATGTGGCCAGCATGACTAAGCCGCTTCTGGTGAACCAGAGCAGCACACGGAAACACCGTTTACCTTCCCGCCGGAGCGGTACCTATTTATCTACTTGCACTTGATGTGCTTTTGAACTGCTAGGTGGGCAGGAGCTGGGACCAAGCAACGGGAGCTCACCCTTTCACGGGGATTCGAACCGCCGACCTTCTGATTGGCGAGCCCAAGGCTCAGTGGTTTAGACCACAGCGCCACCCACGTCTGTTACATTCCAGAAGACCGTTCGACTTCCAAAACGTTCGACAACCAAGGCACGGCTTCCGATTGATTGCAAGGGCTTCTTGCACTCAAGTGGAAGCCACGTCAGACATTTGGGTTCCGAAAAACGTTCAAAAACCGGAGCATTTACTTCTGGGTATTTGGCATTTAGGAGCCGAAACATTCAAAAACGGAGCCATTCAAGAACCAAGGTTTGACTGTACTAGGTGTCACTGTAGTACCTCTACACAGCAAACAACCTTAGGGACACACCTAACAGAAAATTATTATTTACTTATGACACTTGTACTCTGCTTTTCCACCACAAAAGCCTTAGAGCAGCTTATATGATACAAAGAGACATCCTTTGAGGGCAGCCATTCTTCATTCATCTTCTGTGACTGGAAGAAGCTCTCAAGTCCCACAGGTATGATGCTGAACTTCTTTTAATACAAAACAAGAAACCAGTTGGGGAAGCTAACATGTAGTACTTAGGACAAATAGTCATAAATGCACGTGCAGTAAGCAAACCTGTGTGAATTGTTCAGTGTGGTCGACTGTACCTGGTTCTAAGAGTGTCCAAACAAACTGGCAGATACTTGTCAAACAAAATGGTCAGGTTAGCTCGCTCTGACTGGATTTCTCGTCTGTCAATCCAGCTACTCACGGGTGGATTCCAGCCCAGATCAGCTGGATTGATGTAAAGGATCCCTAGGAATGTGAAATTTCAGAAGTCAGCAAGAGAGTTACCCAGTTTTTCCACATCTAAGTTATAGGTAGTTGAAAGATAATAATAATCTCGTATGATTATGCAGCGACACAGCAACTGGATCCTTGGACAAGGTGTCTGCCATCACTAGCATGGCAGCCATGTTAGCTGGGGCTGATGAGGATTGTAGTCCAAAACATCTGGAAGGCAGCTGGTTGGCTACCCTGGCTCCCTTCATGAATCTTAGGCCAAAGCTAACCCCCATTCACTTTCTACCATGCCAAAATGAAATGCCACCCTCTTCCTCTCCCTTGCCACCATCTACCTGCTCTAGAGACAGTGGCAGGAGTGGCAGTCCGCAGGTGACTGATTTCAAACAGCAGCCTCATGGTGGGATTGAGAGGAATCCTTTCATTGCTTGCTAGTGTCAGCACCTGCAAAAGGATAGATCCCATCAGGTTGGGGACACAAAGAGCACTGTGATCTGCAGAGACTTCTCAGAAGCATACTGATTGTATACAACCCAGGACAATACCTTCCCTGAAACACCCAAACTCTTTATATGGAGTTGCAAAGGTTTCCTCTAATTTTCTCCCAACTGCTCATTTATTTAAAGCATGAGAATAATGCCACTTACATAAAACCCTGTTGATACTATGTCAAAAAACAACAGAGGGCTTGCTTGCTGCTCCTGCTCCTGCCAACATCCCAGGAAGGAAGTGTGCATTCTTTATTAAAGGCCCTTTCTGTTTCTGGAAACAATCTTTTGATAACTCACAAAAGGCGTAGGGCACCCACCAATACTCTATCCTGGATAAACTTCCCAAATTGCACTCAACTAGGTGCAGGAACCAAATGTGGGGATTGCACAAATACCAAGCGGTAACATTTTCTGGATATAGTTTTTGTTGTTGTTGTTCCTGAAACTGCAAGGTTCCCACCCTCAGATTCTTGAAACAAAAGGAGTTGTGAAGGTTTTTCTATAGTAGTTTGGTCCTATGGTTTACATCCGTGTGCCTTTTGGCAAAGGATAGATTGTTCTATGTACTCAAGATTAGTCGTTGCCCTCGGACTTGTGTCTTACCTTATTATCATCCATGACAGTATTAAGAGACTCAATCCACATCGGATCAATATCACCATCCAGCACAATCCATTTGGGGCCATCATGTATAATATTAGCCAGGTCTCGCATAATTGATGAGAACAATCCTAAAGAGATCACAGGCACTGAGTGGGATTCTCAGAGGACTCTGCACACTCCCTTTAATAACATACGAGTGTTTTTGTTGCTGTCGTTAATTCAGCTTGCATACGAACAAGCAAAGCGAAATCTAGATGCAGTTGGTTAAATTTGATAATTACGAAAACAACAGGGTATGAATAGAATCTCCTTCAGGAGATAATGCATAAGCATGATCAAATAATCTCATTGAAAATAATCCCAGACCACTTAATACTGCTGAGAATGGTTAAGGCCAGAGAAGAAGAAGCAACAGCAACAACAAAAAGGGGGAGGAAAAACTGTGATTATGAAAAGCATTTGACTATGACTTTGCTGTTCTCCCTCTCCCCCTCAAGATGACACCATCTTCAAAGAAAGAACATAACCACAGCAAAAGTTTCAGAAGTTTAGATGACAAAGAAGACATAGTACACAGTGGGCTGCCTTTTCCCTTTGTCCAATATAATTTCCCTGCAATTTCCCTTGTAAATGCAGGTACAAACGAAAGGGAGCTAAGGTGTGTCTGTCCAGATGTGGCTGAACTACAGCTACCAGTCCCAGCCAGTATGGCAAGTAATCAAAGATTATGGGATTTGTAGTACCTCTGTTTTAAACAGTTAAAGGTAAATGTAAAGGGGCCCCTGACCATTAGGTCCAGTCGTGACCAACTCTGGGGTTGCGGCACTCATCTCGCATTATTGGCCGAGGGAGCCGGTGTACAGCTTCCAGGTCATGTGGCCAGCATGGTGAACCAGAGCAGCACACGGAAACGCCGTTTACCTTCCCGCTGTAGCGGTACCTATTTATCTACTTGCACTTTTGACGTGCTTTCAAACTGCTAGGCTGGCAGGAGCTGGGACAGAGCAACAGGAGCTCACCTCGTCGTGGGGATTCGAACCACCGACCTTCTGATCGGCAAGCCCTAGGTTCTGTGGTTTAACCCACAGCGCCACCCACGCCCCAGTTAGGTACTAACAAAAAGTTACAAACTTAGCATGTACTTGGTTCTGCTCTCATACTACAGTGTAAAAGCAAGCATACCATGCAATGTTAAACATACTGTATTTCCATGTCTACGGGTCCACATATTAAGTAGCTCAGCACCATAGCAAATTTCTTATTTCAGAGTATCTTGCAAATATTTCATATTTCCAAGATAACCCAATTGCCTTTTATGAGTATGAGGAACTATTATGTACATGGTGTTAGATTCCTCAATATTTTCATTGCTAATCACAGAAGTGAATGTAATACAATAGTACCGGTATATATATTCTCCTCCTAATCCACAGTTGAAAATCTGAGCCACACCCCAGCTCTCAGTCAGTCATGCCGCTGAGCTGCTTTTCACTCACACTTGTTAAAATAATTTATAATTATAAATTATTTTTAAAAAAAAACATGCCTTGCCTTCTTTCCAGGTCACAAAGGCCACCTTCTTGCAATAGTTACACTTCAGGGGGCCCAGGCACTGAAAGTGTGGAACCATACAATTCATTCCAAAGATTACATATCCAAAGATATTTTTCTTGCAAAAAAAAAGTTGAGTAATATGCAGGGGGGGTGCTTATGAAACACAAGGAAATTAAGAAAACAAAAGTGCCTCTGGAGAAGTCTGCAAGAAAGTTCAGATGAGAAAAGTACGCAAGAACAATAGCAGCCGTACTGCACAGCACACCAGAGAGAAACACGAGTTATTACTTTTCATGAAAGCCTCATCTATGAAAACAAAAAGCGCTAGAGACATGCAAGAGAAAACGCTGGAAAAGTTCTAACTTGTGATAAGAAAAATCCCATACCTGCAATGAACTCTCAGAGC
This sequence comes from Zootoca vivipara, assembly GCF_963506605.1. Lineage (NCBI taxonomy): Eukaryota > Metazoa > Chordata > Lepidosauria > Squamata > Lacertidae > Zootoca > Zootoca vivipara. The sequence continues at coordinate 84,567,985 of NC_083277.1, read as the reverse complement.
ACATATTCTAGATTAACTGTTTTTGGATTTTTATTTATTTTTAATTTATTGCAAGTTGCATGAAAAGTGTCTCTCTTCTGCGGTTTTGAAGATGTGAGAACACCCTTACCATCCTTCCACTCTCTTGTAGCAGGATTAATGATGCCAAAGAGTTCATCATTGGTAACCGCCTTCGGATTGAGGTCCGTCCAAACAGGCCGCCGCTTCATGATGTGATAGGTCTTGTTGAGAGATTTCAGCACCTGTGACTTGCCTGTACCTGCATTTCCCACCACAAAGACAGAGTGCCGAACTGCCAGGAGCTCTTCCAGCTGCACCACCTACACAAAAAAGCCAACAAGATAAAACCACCATGTTGTGGACAAAAGTACCCACGTCCCATTTTACTAACCATGACAGACTGCTCTCATAATGTAAATTCAGAACAATGTATATGGTTCTCAAGGACTGCAAAAGCTCCACAATAGGCCGCTCGTCATCCGAAGAAAAAAGAAAGGTCCCTTGCAATGTGATGCCTGAATGGCCACAAACCAAGAACAGGAAACAGGCAACAAATGATAAAACAGGTATGGGAAACCTGAGATCCTCCAGATGATGCTGCACTACATCTCCCATCAGCCCCAGCAAGCATAGCCAATGGCCAGGGATGATGGATGTTGTAGTACAGCAACACATGCAAAAGTGGCGAAAAGTGAAAAACCTGAACATGCAACAAAAATGCACCAGGGATGCCTTCATGCACACACACCCTTAGCTGGGTTCCTTTTTACAGTAGATAGAGGAGACTCTTTCACAGAAGCATAGAATTGCAGAATTGGAACAAAGATAAGTAAAGAAGATCCCAGAGGACTCCTGCAGCCTAAAGCTTGGGTAGATGAAAGCCGCAACCTTACTTTGAGCACAAAGTTGTCCTCTGGTTGCAACTTGAGTTCCAGCACAGCTTGCTTCACGAAAGATTCGAAACTGAGATCTCGCTTTCTTGGAACATCCAAAGCAGGAAAGAGGTCCCCAATCAGACCCATGAACACTGGCATGTCATCCGTCACAATCTTAGGGATGTTGAAGTCCCGAAGAGAGCGCATCAGCACCTGGTCTTCAGGGCGGTCTGGGTCTCCTCTCTTGAGAGATCCAGCAACAACCAGGACTGACTTAATTGCACGTAAGCCCCAGTCATAGTGATCCTAATGAGAGAGAGGAGGGGATAATGTATTTTTTACTTGGCCCACACATCAAACACTGGAAGTGTATCTGCAGATATCAGCATGTTATCAAAGGAACATAAATTAACTTTCCTCTAACTCTGATCCTCAGCTTCGTGCTGGAATGACTTGAAAGTACAGCCTCCCTAGGCAATAAGCAGTCAATACAGAACCAGCCAGGTGGAAGAAGTGAAGCAAGGAAGTGGAATCCCAAGGGGCCTGACCCAGAAATACTGAGAACCAGCGAGGTGCACAGAAGATCCCATGTTTAGGAACACCAGGACCCACACTAGCCCGCCACCACACCCCATGCATTTGGCATGGGAATGTAATCCCAGGCAGGAGCAAAATAATAACGGAGAGCAGCAGTTCACAAATGTATATTTGATTTTGAAAAGGGAAGAAAGATGTAGATGAGATGCATCATGGAGATGTTCACAAAAGTAAAACATGGCAATACTGTGTGATATCGGATCATAGAGAACAGCTAATGAAATGCAACTCACCTGCTTTGACAGCAGTTCTTTGCATAACTGGTAAAGGGTGATGAACTTCCTAGCTAACAGCCGGGCCTCTATGAATCCTTCTGCCACCAGCATAATTTCACAGATCAGCTCGAAGTCTGGCACAACCATTGCACAGGGCCTAGGAGAGAAACTCAGTGTATGTAACCAAGCCACGCAGGAAGGTGCCTTATACAAGGTCAGGCCTGTTGTGTATTGAGTCAAAGGATTTTATATCTGTATTATTATTGTCTGTATTTGCGTTAGGATAAAGTAACTGCCTTTTGGTTCCAGAGGGTACAGCTACTATTGGTTCATTTAAGCTGCTGTATTTGGATCCTCTGTCTTATTGGTTTCCTCCAAAAGGCAGCACTGTGATTGCTTGATATTGTTCCCTCCAAAATGTATCCCTTCCTAGCTAGTCCCCTGTCCCTATAAATGTAGCTTTCCTCTCCTCAGTCTTCAGTCTTGTTCACTTTAATAAAGAGCTGTTACTAGAGAACTGTCTCCAGCATGTTTTGTCAAGAGAGCTGAAATCACAAACCCCACGTCACAACAACTGGCGACGAAGGTGGGATCCGGAATGCTGAGGAGCGGTTAAACACAACCCTGCCTCAGAGTCCAGATTGCAGCTGAGAACAAGACTCACTGGCCAGCTGAGAAGACGACCCTGCCCGCTAGGACAATGGAGAGTCCAAGGGTATTGGAGCCCTTCCAGCCATCAGAGCCCCACACCTGGGAAGACTACGTCGAACGCTTCGAGTTCTTTGCAGTGGCTCAAGGGATCACCGATGCCAGCAAAAGAAGGGCCACATTCCTGAGCTACTGTGGGCCCGAGACCTTCAAGCTGGCCAAGGCATTACTTGCTCCAGCGAAGCTGAGTGAGACATCTCTCAAAGATATTCTTGCCTGCCTAACAAGCCACTTGGCGCCTACTGAGACCAAGATGGCCCGGCGGATGGAGTTCCATAAGAGGCAGCAGCATGCTGGGGAGTCTGTATCCACATTTCTGGCTGAACTCCGGAAGCTCGCTCAGCACTGCGGCTTCCAAAATCTGGAAGAGACTCTCCTGGATCGGTTTATTGGTGGTCTGAGCAGCAAGAAAGCCAGAAGACGCATCGTGGCTAAAGAAGAGGTTACCCTTGCTTCAGCCTTGAAAGAGGCCACCGCCACGGAGAATTATGAAAGAGAGGAGCTTGATGCCAGTCGCAAGGCCACTAAGCCACAGATAGAAGTTGCGCATGCCATGGACGAGCTAGAGGCTACTCCGAGCCAGAGCCCAGTCCGTGGGGTCGAGTTGGTACGTCAGGCCTGCACAGTGCACAAAGATCGCCGAGGCAGTTGCCCAGGTTGTGGCGGAAACCATGAGCGGAAGAGTTGTCGTTTCAGGGATGCTATGTGCCGGACGTGCGGAAAGACGGGTCACATCGCCAGGGTCTGTAGATCGGCGGCGTCGGGAGCAACAGGAGCATCTAGACTGGAGCATCGCAGACCGCCCACAGCAACTCGTTTTCTAAAGGACTGCCACTACGTAACGGAGATCAACGGGAGGGCCGTGCAGTTTCCAGCGCAAGGCAAGGCACACGTCAAGGTGAAGATTGAGGGTCAGCAGTGCGACATGGAGGTGGACTCCGGATCTGCATTCACCATCGTGTCGGACCAGACCGCGAAGACATTCTTCCCCAGGGGTAAGTTGCCCCCTCTGGAGCCCTTCCCGGCAACCTTGCAGTCGTACTCAGCAGGCCGCATCCATGTTATGGGAATGTGTGCCGTGAGAGTACAGTTCCGGGACAAACAGGCTGTACTCAAACTGGTGATTGCGAAGGGCAGTCGCCCCAGTCTCCTGGGCACTGACTGGTTCCCCGCCCTGGGACTGAGTATCTCAGGGCTTAATTCAATCCAAACCTGCCCTGAGATGAGCGAGGCATTATGCAAGGAATTTGCTGGTCTCTTTAATGGAAAACTGGGTTGTTATAAAGGGCCCCCAGTTGACTTCGAGTTGGACCCCGGTGTGGCTCCAATCCGACTCAAACCAAGGCGAGTGCCATTTGCACTGCAACCCAAGATCGAGGCAGAGCTGGATAAATTGGTCAAGCAGGGAGTTCTCTCACCCGTGGACTCTGCTAAGTGGGAGACTCCAATCGTCACACCCCTTAAAGCAAATGGGGAAGTCAGGATATGTGCAGATTACAAATGTACTATCAATAAGGCACTCAGGGGAAACTCATACCCCATTCCAGTCGTATCACATCTGTTGGCTAAACTGGCTGGGGGCAAGGTGTTCGCCAAAATTGACCTGGCACAAGCTTACCAACAGCTGCCAGTAACCCCACAATCAGCGGAAGCACAGACTATTGTCACACATAAAGGGGCGTTCAGAGTTAACAGATTACAGTTCGGAGTTTGTGTGGCCCCAGGGATTTTTCAAGGGCTCATGGAACGCCTGTTAAGAGGTCTGCCGGGGGTCTTGCCATTTTTTGATGATGTTTTGATTGCTGGAAAAGACCCACAGGAACTGGTTGCGCGTGTCCGTGCAGTGTTGCTCAAGTTCAAGGAGGTGGGGTTGCAACTGAAAAAAGAAAAATGCAGTTTTGGGGTGCCAACTGTGGATTTCTTGGGGTTTAAAATTGATGCATCAGGCATCCACCCCACAGATGCTAAGATTAAGGCCATCATCGAGGCACCACGACCACAGAACAAGACGGAGTTGCAGTCATTCCTGGGACTTATTAACTTTTATCATTCGTTCTTACCCCAGAAAGCTTCGGTAGCTGAACCATTACATAGACTATTGCAGAAAAAGATTGTGTGGCGATGGGGGCGGGAGCAGCAGAAGGCTTTTGACTCCTTGCGAGGAATGCTGAGTAGCGGGAGCGTCCTTGCTCATTATGATGAGTCAAAGCCGCTGGTCCTGGCATGTGATGCCTCTCAATACGGTCTGGGGGCTGTGCTGAGTCATAGGGAACCGGATGGGTCGGAAAAGCCCATCTCTTTCTATTCCCGTACGTTGTCGCCCACAGAGCGCAACTATGCTCAAATTGATAAAGAGGCGCTGGCTATTGTGTCCGGAATCAAAAGGTTCTATGATTATTTGTACGGTCGCCATTTCTCCATTGAAACGGACCACAAACCACTGTTAGGGTTGTTCAACCCAAACAAACAAACGCCACAAATTCTCTCCCCCAGAATGTTGCGTTGGTCAATATTCCTGAATGGGTTCCAGTACACCTTGACCCATGTGCCGGGGAAACAGTTGTGCCATGCTGATGCGCTGAGTCGATTGCCCCTTCCTGGCGGGAGCAATGAGGATCCTGCTCCGGCGGAGCACATTATGATGCTAGAAACACTTCCGGGGGCTCCTGTAACAGCTACAGATATAGCTGAGAAAACTAGGAAAGATGCTGTTCTCTCCCGTGTGCTCACTTGGGTGGGGAGGGGGTGGCCAGGTGGTCCGCATGAAGAAAAATTCAGGCCTTATGCGACAAGGCAGCACGAATTGTCCATGCATAAGGGTTGTCTCCTATGGGGAGATAGGGTGATAATCCCAGCACCACTGAGAAACAGGGTTCTTGAGACGCTTCACATGGGACACCCGGGAATGGTCAGGATGAAGTCGCTAGCCCGATGTTATGTGTGGTGGCCTGGAATGGACCAGAACATAGAACAATGGGTACGAACATGCAAGGCATGCCAAGAGGTGCGGCCAGAAGTGGCCAGAGCACCAGTCCACTGGTGGGAGCAGTCCAGGACTCCCTGGAGCCGGCTGCACATAGATTTTGCTGGGCCATTCCAAGGGAAGGTCTTTTTGGTTATCGTTGATGCATATTCCAAATGGTTAGAAGTGGCGATGGTCCCTAGCATGGCATCAGCTGCCGTAATCAAGGTGTTGAGGCAGCTGTTTGCTACCCACGGGTTACCTGAGACCATTGTATCAGATAATGGGGCAGCTTTTGTATCCCAAGAATTCAGGGCATTCTTGGCTGATAACTTTATAAGAGGGGTCACATCCGCGCCCTTTCACCCATCCTCCAATGGGCAGGCTGAGCGCATGGTAAGAACAGCCAAAGAATCCATTGCGCGCTTAATGGAGGGTAACTGGTCGGCTCGCATTGCGCGAATGTTATTTTTGCAGCATGCGACGCCGTGTACTGCGACGGGCAAGTCGCCAGCCGAGCTGCTCTTAGGTAGAAGACTGGTAACGGTGCTGGATTATGTCCACCCAGATAAAATGCCAAACCGTAATTCAAGAGCAACCCCCCAGGCTGAGACTGACACAACAAGGTATCTCGCCCCTGAAGATCTGGTCTGGGTGAGGAACTATTCACGAGGTCCGCGGTGGGTGGCCGGTGTGATCACCCGGGCTAGTGGACCTGTGTCCTATTATGTGACCTTGGAAAATGGGCAAGTTTGGAAGAGACATATAGATCAGCTGAGGCGCCGGGCGCTCAGCAGGGAGGAGTCAGATAATTCATCCCTGGCTAATGACGCACAGCTGCGAGACCAGAGTGAAGATGGCCCAGAGGTGCAGTCACCAGGGGCTTCAGCAAATGAACCAGGGTCTGCTAGTCCTCAGGATGACGAGGTACAGGTCGGGGACCCTGAGATGTCTGGGACTCCATCTGTTCCTGATGAAACCCCTATAGCAGCCCCTCCACCACAGGTAACACCCGATCCAGAACCTGCAACACCTGTTGTCAGGAGATCAGGTAGAAGTTGTAGGACCCCACAGTACCTGAGGGATTACGTCTGCTGTGCTCACTAGGGGGGGAGGGGTGTTGTGTATTGAGTCAAAGGATTTTATATCTGTATTATTATTGTCTGTATTTGCGTTAGGATAAAGTAACTGCCTTTTGGTTCCAGAGGGTACAGCTACTATTGGTTCATTTAAGCTGCTGTATTTGGATCCTCTGTCTTATTGGTTTCCTCCAAAAGGCAGCACTGTGATTGCTTGATATTGTTCCCTCCAAAATGTATCCCTTCCTAGCTAGTCCCCTGTCCCTATAAATGTAGCTTTCCTCTCCTCAGTCTTCAGTCTTGTTCACTTTAATAAAGAGCTGTTACTAGAGAACTGTCTCCAGCATGTTTTGTCAAGAGAGCTGAAATCACAAACCCCACGTCACAACAAGGCCATTTGTCCATCTAGCACAAGACTGTCCTAATACAGACATTGGGTGGGGGTGTGTGTCTTGATTTTACCCCAAGGGCCTCAGGCAAAGCAAGAGATGAAGAGTTCTGCATTTCAGCCACACACAAGTCACGGGCTTCTACACACATAGAATCATGGAGTTGGAAGGAACCCTGAGGATCATTTAGTCCAACCCCTTGCAATGCAGGAATATGTAGGTGTCCCATATTGGGATTGAACCTGCAACCTTGGCATTGTCAGCCCCACACACTAACCAACTGAGCTATACACACACACACACACACACACACACACACACACACATACCTTACCCTCCATCACAATTTAGGGGCAAATTATTTAGTTACTTATTCATTATACTTATCATCATCCAGCCAGCCAGCCAGAGGAAGAGCTGCTTGTGGGATTTTCTGCTTCAGGGACCCAAGTAACTCTGCTGGCCATAGATAAAGTGCACCTTGACCTTGGGAGGGGGAATTTGCTCAGGAACTAAGTATCCTGAATAGGAGATACTCACTGAACCATTTTGTTCCAGGCCCCACTTATAGTGATCACATTCAAAATACTATGACTTCCTGAGTATCTCCCACCAGCTCCATAAGCATAACTTCAGGGATACTATGCACACACAGGTGTTTCCTGGAATTTACACAGAGAAGCAAGAGCCTTATGTGCTAGCATAGTCAGGACCTGGATGAAAGGCTCTGACTGAGTCACTTATATAGCCTGCATACTCCAGAGCAGCCCAGACTGGTCACTTTCATCCAAAAACCAGAAGACTAAGCACTGGGCTACACCTTGGAGGGAAAATACTGTGTCTGGTTCATTTGCCCTTGCCAAAATAGAACAAAATACACATGGCAAAGGGAGATATCATGATGAATAGTGTTGGGTATGGAGCAGGGAGTCCCAGATACAATTTCCAGTGCAATGACAAGCTGCCAGATTGTATACCAAAAACCTCAGTTTACGTTCCATAAAATGGGAACAACAGTTACTTACCACAAAATACTCTTGCAGGAAAGAATGAGACAAAGATTTTAACGTACTAAAATGTCGAAAGCTAAAAGGAATGTGATCCATATCTTACCTGAAAAGAGCTTTCAAATTCTCAGGCAGCTCCGTACGACCGGCATAGCCAGGATTCATGGTGATGAAAATGCCAACAGAAGGAACTAGTCTAATGTCTTCGCCAAGGAAATTAAAATTCTGCTTTTTGTCCCTTATGGCATCCTGTATGCTTTTCACCTGAAAATGGAAGAAAATTGGGCTTCCTGCATGGATTTTTATAAAGCGTGCTTAATAAAACGTGTGCTAAAAAAGCTATGTGGTATTATGGTACATATTAGAATCAAGCACTTATCTACACTGCAGCATATCTAAGCAAGAAGATGCCTCCTGTTGGTTGAGAGGGCCGGCATCATCTTTTTTTAGTGATTGCTGTTAAAACAGCTGCCACATTATGAGCAAACTGTATCTTTATGAGCCACTGTATACTCCCTTTTTTCCCCAAAAAAAGAAGGGGGTAAAAAGGTTGCTCCATGGCTCTATCAGTGTAAATTTTATCTCCATTGAAAGATGACCCCCTTCTGCATCAAGTCATTAGGGCTCCTCCAATCGTGTTTCAGACAGTGGCTAACTAACTGCATCCAGGAAGTCCAGAGGCAGGGCACAAGAGCAGCAGCCCTCCCCATTTTTTTGTCCCCAGCACCTGGTATCCAAAGACACATTGCCTCTGAAGAAGATTTTCCACTTGATTCCAAGGTTAATGAGCAATTGATGACCTACCCTTCATGAATTTGTCTAATTCTCTGTTAAAGCCATCTCAATCAGTGGCCATCTCCACCTCTTGCTTCAGTGAATTCTATAAATGAATTATGCTTTTAGGTGAAGAAATACTTTCTTTTGTCTGTCCTGAAACTACAGCCAACTTCATCAGGTGGCCCCCAGTTGTAGTGTTGTAATGGGGGACAGGGGGTGAATAATTTCTTTCTGCCCTCTTTTTTTCCATGCCACGTGTAAGGTTGCATGAACATAAAATTTAGGGCAGAAAGACCCCTGCCTATTATTGACAGAACCTGACAGTTATGTGAGCAATTCTCATGCAATCCAGGAACAAAATTTAGGATGGGTCCATGGAAGCAGGAATGAGGAAGCCTGTGGCATATCACCACCTTGCAAACCAGGACTATTCCAAACCAGCCAAGACAGGAGCAGCTATATAGATTCATTGATACTGGGATAAAAGAAATGAAAAGCCTTCATGCCATGAAAAATGTCTCTAGCATACATTTATCCCCCTGTGTGATGGCTCTGCATAGCCAACATCATAGGAGTATATTCAAGGCTAAAAGCTAATTAAAACAGAACACCCACTGCTTTGGGCCAACAATGCAATATCTATACATGCTAAGTTATCCAAGGTAGAATTTTAATTGACCTGGAAGTTAAGTGAGATTTTGCGAGTGGCTGCCTTGAATGTTTAATAGCAAGACTGGCACTTTTACTACAACATACATGGCTTGCTAACTTCATGGTCTGCTTTGTTCTGCTGTGTGGCTTGCACCTCTGAAGTACAGATTCATCGTCTTGACTATTATTGTTTGGAAGGCTTAATGTCAAGAATGTTTTTCCTCTTGTGCTGCTTTCTGAGAGGAGAAACAGATCATCAACGCCATGTTTACTGGCTTGAGAGAATCTCTGTATTAACAGGCTGTCTTCAAACACAACCAACACTTGACAAGACACTCAACACTTGACAAGACAAGCATCTGATTAGGGCTTTCCCCACCATCACATTAACATTCCAAATTGTATTTAAAACCACGATGATAAATTTACAGTGGCACTGCTTGTTTTATTTCAGTAGTCTAACTAATGGAGAAAAAACATGTAATGTTGAATCAACTAGGGACTTCTTGTCTGAGGATACCGTTTCTCCTTTAATCAGATAATACCCCTTTTGTATCTTTTCCTGGGCAGTGCACATTAACAGGCTCAACACTGTCTAATTATCACTACATGGGCTTTTTACACACATCACACTTAAAATGCACAGGCCTCATATTTTCACAGGGCACTTCTGTTCACAGCACTTTGCAACTGTACATACCTTTGCCAAATAACACTGCCCTAAAGCAGGAGCTACTATCCATGCTACCTGTCCAGAAAGGAGGAGGGCATATAGCTATGCTACAACTGTCATAGAAGCATTATGTTCTCTATTTCTACTGAGTGCCCCTACAGCAAGATCAAATGCCCCTCAGCTACTGTTCCTCTCAGTACCCTACAGCTTCCAGGTTCTTAATCCATTTATGACACCAGTTCTGCACCTGGAACCAGGCAAAGCTGATATACAGAATTCCCACCTCGCCCAACAGCTGTCAAGCACTGAAACTCAACAGAAATAAAAAAGGAATTCTACTTATAATGGGACCAAATTGCATTTCCAAATAATACAAACACAATACGTTAAAAGCAATATTAAAACCAGTAAACCAAGCCTCCCCCACGTCTTCTGGATCCAGGTAATCCTATCTTGAGGAAATTTGGTAAGTGGCAACCAGCCATAGGGCTTTTTCTGAGGTGGTGCCCCATTCATGGAATACCCTCCCAAGAAATATTAACTTGGCATTAACTCTTATGTTTTAGATGCCAGCTTCAGACCACATTGTCCTCTCTAGCCTTTGATGGTGACTTGCTTTTCTGCTCTTGTCATTGTTGTCCTTTTCAATTGGATTGTGTTTATATTTTATTGTTAATCCGTTTTTATCGTTAGCTCTCTTGAAGACTGATCAGCGGAAAGGTGGAAGTAGAATGAATAATATGAAAACAGTGGCCATTTCTGGGCATCACACTAAAATATGGTTTAGCAAGACATAAAGGAGCCTTGCCTCCTTCCAGGCTTGCACTCTCTCTTCCTTCCATGCAGCCAGGAGGAGGAATAGCTTGAAAGCCTTTGCTTCCACTATTCTTTACCCACAGCATGACACATTATTTGGACTGCAACTGTGGTTAAGATTTACTATTGTCAGTTTTAACAAGCCTGCTTCAAAAACCGTAGTTTGAAGTCGGCTTATTTTAAATGAACCATAGTTAACGTTGCCCACAGTTTGTCAGTCTGGACACAGCAATAAACTATGATTAATCGAAAGCAGAAACAGAAGGCCATGCAGGAGGGAGGGGAGGAGAGCCCGGGAGGAGGTTAGGCTCATTCATGTCTCACCAAACTATAGTTTTGTGTGACATCCAAATGCAGCCAAGATCTCAAGGTACATCCCTGCCTTACACTTCTTTCCTACTTATTACTTACCTGTACAGCCACCACTGACAAGACTTCAACAGAAATTCTGTTAAACTCATCAAAACAGCCCCAAGCACCAGTCTGGGAAAGGCCTTTGTAAATGTTCCCACAGGACTGCAACAAAGAAGGGAAAAGGACAGCAAAATTACCCACCTATTTTGCTTCGGTGAAATGTGTATACAACCTATTTCCAGTCTCATGAGCAATTTGTTCTGTAGGCACTTTCTAAAGAGCAAGGTAATGGAAGGCGGAAGCTAATAACAGCAATGATGAACTTGGATGGGCTTCTCAATTGTACTGTTTTATTGCCTATATGCAATCCGCCCATTTAAAGATGATTGGTACTGGCTGACAGCACTCCGAGCTCAAATAGATGAAGGAATAATTCTAGGGTTGCTTACTTAGATCAATGAGAAGCAATGAAGAGCCATTTAGACAAGGGGTGGGAAACCTGCGGTCCTCCAGAAATGGTTGAACTACAACTCCCATAAGTCCCAGCAAGCGCTGTCAGTAGTCAGGAATGATGGAAGTTGTGGACTAGCAGTAGCTGCAGAGGCAGGGGGGAAGAGATGTTCCTCATCCCTGCTCTAGTTTAATGAAATGTTTCTTAAGCTTTGATTTCAAAACAGGATAGTGCCCACCTGTGAAATTGTGACTGTGTGAGGCTGTTGTCTCAGCACCTGACTTGAATGTGAAACCACCCACCTACTTTTTGCTGTGCTGCTGCCAACACACGATGCTGACTGCATTGAAGGTGGGTCTAGCATTGTCTGTTGGCCACGATACAGCAATAGTAGGTGAGGCAGTTTCATTTCCAGGTCAGACGCTGAGGCAATCCCCTCAGAATGCCGCAATTCCGCTGGCAGATCCTGAAAGTGTTTCAAATATTTTGGGAATTTCGTTCTTTAAAGCAAAGAACTGGATACAGCCCCACAGCTGATTTTCCCACAAGAGGGAAAATAGTAAGCTTTTGGGAAATGGAACAGAAGTGAACAAGGAGAATAAATCTGCCCTGGGGAGAACTGCAAAGCTTGAGTGTTATCAGAAACAGCCATGATTCACCACAGCACTACTCTGTTTTTGTGCAAATCCCATTCAAATCAATGCAGATTGTGCAGAAAAAACTTCCCAGTGGGATTGCACCCCAATGAAAGTGGAATGAAAAGTATGTCAGATGCAGTTTCTCCAAACAAACAAAAATGTGTAGCAGTAATTATATGTATTTAGTTTTCTGCAGAGTTTTGGATTTCTAGTCCTCACCATACCTTTTAAGAGAAACTTCCCTAATGAACCAGCATTTAGCTGAGTTACCTCTTTCTCTCTACACAGAATCTTACTGGTATACTATTATTCTTAACTGTTTCTTAAAAGTTACCTTGTAGTCCATTTGCTCTGAACAGTTGAACACATACACCATGATGCCAAGAGCTCGCCCAAGATCCTTAGTAGTCTCTGTCTTCCCAGTGCCAGCTGGCCCTGCAGGAGCCCCACTCATAGTTAGATGCAAGGACTGGGTGAGGGTGATGTAGCATCTTCAAACAGGAAGGAAAACATCATCATCATTATCATTATCATTATCATCATCATCATCATCATCATCCTGCCTTCTTCCCATATAGGAACTTAAGGCAACTTACACAAATTAAAACAAGACAGAAAACACACACAAAAAGCCTAAAAACATATAAAAGATAATCATTTTTAAAACAATTAAACTGTGATAGAAATCAAAACAATATGAAACAAATATATTGAAATGCAGATAACAAAAACAGCACAGCACTATTAAAAACCCTGTCCTTTAAAAAAAATCCTTAAAAAAAAAAGACTGGAGCTGCAAAACCATCAAGGCTTTGTGAATTGCACATCAGAAATAGCAAATTTCTGCACAAACAAAATGGGAGGGTGGGGAGAACAGATTCTGCAACAAGCTGGCAAACTAAAGCTCCTCCATGAGTGACACCTGTCCCTTGTCTGAACCCCTTCCAGATACCTACCTGTCTGTCAGAGGAGTGATGACCAGGCGGGGTGTGTTCCCAAGGTATTCATAGGAATACAGAAACTGTGCATCACAAATGTTTGCATAACAGTGCTTCTCCTCATCTGCCCACCTGTGTCGGAGTTGAGACAGCCAAAGAAACACCTGTGCATTGTCCACCTTCAAGAGCAGAACAGAAAGTCAAGATAAAACAGCTTAGGGGGGGGGGGCAAATGGTGCAGCTGGAATACCAAGGTGATCTACATGCTCCACAGCGATGGTGAGTGCACTTGGGGGAAATGATGTCAATGGCTTTGCACATCTCACCATTCCACAGTGAGACAAGTGCCTTGACAGGAGTGCCAGCCAGGTCGGGTGGAAAATCCCCCAGAGCATTCAGGAATCCACCAGCCTCTGAGACAGACCAACCAGTGGGTCCCCCATCCCTGCAAGTGGAGTAGCTACATTCAGGCCAAACTTCTCCAGGGAATGGTGGGCTCTCCAATCAATGGAGCATTAGCAATCCACTCTAAGGCAAAGACCAGGTCAAGGGCATGCCCAGCTACATGTGTTGGAGCATTAATGTACTGAGAGAGCCCCATGGTTTTCATGGAGGCCATGACGTCTCAAGCTGGTCCATTTGAGGCAGCTTCAGCATAGATACTGAAGTTCCCCCAAAAACAACTGTGTAAGGTTCTCCAACACCACATCAAAGACTTCATCCACCAGCTCGGTCAGGGAGGTTGCAGAACAGTGGGGCAGACAGTACATTAGCGACATCACTGTGCTATCTCTCTGGCCAAACACCACAAACAACCCCTCAAACCCACACACATTGCCAGTTGGTCTCTTGGTAAGGACGATGAAATTATTATGGATGATTGTAACACCTCCTCCCTCCCCCTCTGACCTGGAATGGTGCTGCACTGAGCCCCCAGCTGGGTCAGCATAGGCCACCCAGCCCATCTGCCAAGGTCAAAGTTATGCATGACAAGTCTACCCCGTCATACACAATCAAATAATGGATGGTCAAAGATGTATTATGGACAGACCTGGCATTTAGCAACTACATGACCAGGCCAGGGGGCCAATTGACCAGTGTCCCCAGATTCTGAAATACAGCAGATAAAGCAGAGTGGGCAAGGGCTTTGATTTAACTTGCCTTCCTCCCACCTGTATATTTTTGTCCCACTCTTACCTGCCACCACAGGGATGACAGCCCCAATCCCATATCCACACTACCTTAGCTAAGACACATAACACCATTGACTCATCTCAAAGACCTGAATCAAACACTAGACGTGAATCACACCCCAGCTCTCACCTGGAACAAGAACCAAACATTCCCTCCTGTATCCCAGGATGAATTCAGCATATCACCATCATAACTTTGAGAAAGCTGGCCCGAGGAACCCTGAGTTAGGATGTAAAAAGGGCAAACAGCAATGGCAGCATGGCTTCAAAGTAATCCCATTGCTGGTTTAGCCAACTAATCGTCTTCACTAGCAATGCACAAGCTCCCTTCTCAGTAATCCTGAGAAAAACAGTACGGAAAAGATCCAGCTGTTTGTGTTGAGCAACAAACCTTCTGAGCAATCATCTTGGCCACCACATCTCGAGCATGCACATCAATGGTGCAGATGGTCATAATCTTCTGCCTGTCGCCCTTTGAGAGATGCCCTATGAGCATGGTGATGAGGGTGTTCAGCTGGGTCACTTGCTTCTTGTAGTACTCCTTCATGGCATTCTCATAGCCTTCTTCCAGCCTGGCAAAAGCAATCCCAACCTCTGTGGTCCACCAAATCTGAGTACAGGTGAGTGCCACCTCGGAAAGAGAAAGAAACTCAGAATACTTTGCAAAGTCAGAAATAAAGGGTGGATTTCTAAGCCACAAGAGTCTAAGGGGTGGGATTCAACTAATGAGTGCTGTCAGTGGAAGCCCTGTGGAGGGGCTTCTGCTTCAGCAACAGGGTTTTCCTTCCCTCTCCTTCTGCCCCCACACACATCGGAATTGTGTCAGAGGGGTCAGGAGAATCTGTGGAACATCATACGGGGTGGGGGAGGAGATGGGGGTTATTCTGTCTAGCAACCCAAAATATTTGCCCCTATTGTTGCTTTTGAATTATGGTGCTTGAGGAGACTCTTGAGAGTCCCATGGACTGCAAGAAGATCAAACCTATCCATTCTGAAGGAAATCAGCCCTGAGTGCTCACTGGAAGGACAGATCGTGAAGCTGAAGCTCCAATACTTTGGCCACCTCATGAGAAGAGAAGAATCCTTGGAAAAGACCCTGATGTTGGGAAAGATGGAGGGCACTAGGAAAAGGGGACGACAGAGGACGAGATGGTTGGACAGTGTTCTCGAAGCTACAAACATGAGTTTGACCAAACTGCGGGAGGCAGTGGAAGACAGGAGTGCCTGGCGTGCTCTGGTCCATGAGGTCACGAAGAGTCGGAAATGACTAAACGACTAAACAACAACAGAGGGACCTCTGTGTATAGTGTGGTATATAAATTCAATAAATAATAATAGTAATAATCTTCTTAGCATGACGCTGAATTCCTCCCAAAATGATTTTTTTTCATTCATAGAAAAACATCCATGAAGAAATATGTGGTTAAAAAAAATATGTCAGAAAACAAAAGGACACCAAAAATAATTTGTGGATAATTCCTGAAAAGGCTACATGGATTTCGTCTACTGATACAATGCTTTACTACAGGAGTATTCTGCCATCATATAAAATTGTTACAGAGATACTTCAGGAATTTTCCCTGAGACATGAGCTGGGACAGATTGCCTTTTCCCATCACTACACCCTCTCCAGCATTAACCAGTGTTTCCCAATTTAATGGGCAAATGTTCCCAGGAGATGGCAACTCATCAAATGAAAAATCCACTAAAGAAAGAAGATAAATTGCAATTACCCTGAAGTAAAAAGATGCCTCAAAGGCCATACCTTCCCACAGGGTTATGGCCACAAAAGATCATGCAGCCATGGCCTAGAATAAAACCTGGGATTTAAACATTGCCGATCCCAAAAACATCCCCACTGGCCACCTGCATTAGGTAATCTATGAGAAGCCATAAAAATGTGATATATAGAATTATTGCCACTTAAAGGTCAAAAGATAGAAACGGTAGCTTAACAAATATTGCAAGTTAAAATAAATCATCAGGAGGGGGTGCTTTTTCATAAATGAGGGTAAGCAAAAGACCTATGCCATAAAGCTTTGCAAATGATTCTGAAGCAAAAAAAAATATTTCCTACTTCTTAAAAAAACAAAAACTGGTGACAATACCACCCATATTTTTTTTCAGCATCCAAATTCTTAATAAAATTTTGATTTCCATATTGGAAAAACAACCACCACTCAATATTTATTTATTTATTTATTTTTAAAGGCAAAGCCATGTCCTCCATGCTTCTATTTATTACATATGGAGAAAATGGCTTTTCTTTTCTTTTCTTCCTTTATAGCAAAACTAAAATCCTCTGAGCTGTAAAAGCATCTGATAATCTTTAGTCACTGGCAACCCAATTCTTAAAGCACTGACCCAGCTCAAAAGCTATTAAATTGGAGCGAGTGTTTGCAGAGGGTGGAAAATTATAAAAAGTTTAACTGTTAATGCTTTACTGTTAGCCATCGTTTCTTCCAGGGTAGGCGCTGCCTTTTTCACCCAGTTTGCAAAGAACTGAGATATGCAAGCTCCTCATTCTCCCACTGTGGCTCCCCCACAGCAAGGCTCATGTGCTAATGTTCTTTTCAGACTACAGAAGCTTTTTTGTTTTACAGAAAGCTACCATAGGACTCCTATTTCCCAAGGATCCATTAGGCTGCACTTCAATTCTGAACTCTGGTAAGCAGTCCACTGCCAAGTAAGTAATTGACGCTTAACAACCAGAAGTAGCATCTGATGAGAATTTCGCAGTCAGGGTGCAAGCGGGTGCCCCAGAGCACTGACACGGCTTTGAAACTCCCATTGTTCTAGGAGCATTTTGTGATAGGGAATTTCATTAGCGTGAGCCGTTTCTGATCTCTGGGCGCTGTACTGGGCCTAAGATTTCAGAATAAAATTGTGGAGTGGAAGGAAAGGAGAACCTGTTTCTGCCTCCCCACTTCTAGCCATAGCTGCCAAGTTATCCCTTTTTTTCAGGGATTTTCCCTTATGCTGAATAGGCTTCCTCGTGAGAAAAGGGAAAACTTGGCAGCCATGCTTCTAGCTACGCTCTGAAGACTGGAGAAGAGACCCTCTTAAGAATATTTTACGGGGGTTGGGCAGGGGAAGGAATAGACCATGTGAAAAATGAATATTATTTCAGCGGCAGTTCATTCATTTTCAGCTTTGTATTCTGGTTATAAAATTCTGTTGTTGTGCCCATAACCCAGGTTTAAGGTGCCATTTAGCTCCTAGCTTTCATACCTGTTTCTAATACTGCCCATCAAATCTGGAAAAAATGCACTAGTTGCCTATTATCTTCTGGGCCTAATTGAAGGTGTTATGGGGTTTAAAGTCCTAAATGACCTAGCTAAAAAATAACTAAAAGAACGCCTCCTCTCATACTGACCTCCCCAAGTTTTAAAATCTGCAAAAGTTTAAAAGTTTTAAAATCTGCAAGGAACCTTTGCTGAGGGTCCCTACACCTAATGAGATTCTGTGGGGTTAAAGACCTGTGGGAAGATTCTCTGTGGTGGCCCCTCACCTTTGAAATGTCCTCTGCTCTGAGGTGTGTCTCACCAAGATACTGCTGTAATTTCATCAGCAGGTGAAATTTGCCCAGGCCTTTGGGTATATTGGGCTTTTCCATTTCTGTCACTGTTGCTTGTTTTACCTGCAACTAAATTCTGTGCAAGCAACTCCCTGTAGAGAATGGCTACCACTGGTCAGTTATCGTAAGACTGACCAGGGCTGAATCTACACATATATTTAAAAAAAACACTGTGAAATGCTTTTAAAAAAAATATTTTTAAATGGAATTTACCATTAGCTCACCATCACCATCTTGTGTCACATTTGTATAATGCACTTAAAACATTATATTTGCAGCTATATAGCTAAGTCCCAGGTGCAGCGGAAATGACAGCTACTCAAGCTAAGAAGGCATAAAATGGGATTTGCCCCAGAACCATGCTTAGCCCACCCTACACACCACGGATTGTTCATCTGAAGAGGAAACAGAGCAGTACCTGTGCTGGGTAGTCAAAAAGCCACTGTTCCCTTGCCTTTTCCTCATAAGCCATCACAGCCTCTGTCATCTCGTGTCTCACAGTGGCCCGCATGTGGTCCAACACACGGTTCAGCCAGCTCTCCACCTAGGGGAGAAGAGGAATCCAGGAGGCAATTACCATCAAGCGTTACTCACCCTGGAGGTGGTGGTTCTTCCCTCCCTGAAACTACAAAAAAAGGATTGCTGCTCAAGGCAAGAGGCAACTTGTCTTGTCCCCTGTGGCCCCTAGAAGCACCTCACCACCATTCCATCTTTATGCCATGCTTAAGACAGCAAAATACAGAGGGGGGCATTCTTCGTTATAAAAACTCTCCCACTGGAAAGTGTCCTAAGCGTGAACTTAAGCACTTTTAAAAATCTGGAACACTGGCTCATCTAGCTCTGTATCACTGACACTGGCTTGCAGTAGCTCTCCAGGGCTTCAGATGGCTGTACCTGGAGATGCCGGGGTTCAGCCTGGGACCTTTGGGGTAGAAGGCGTGTGCTTCGCTACTAAGCTGTGGTCCTTTTTCTTCTGAAAGACTTGCCTTTTGGGTGGCCAGAAAATTGCAGGATTTATTTTCCTGCTTGAAGTTGACCTCTTGCTTTATTCTATTTATTCTATTACAGCGGGGTTTTATGCTTATTTCCCGCCCACAAAATTGTAACCAGACCCAACCATTCGAGATGAATCAGGTTATAAATAAATTACTTTTAAAAGCAGCCTTTCCTCTTGCATGCTCACCGTATAATATTAACATCAGGGTCACTTCATACATAAATGCATTTTTCTACCAAGAGACAATATCACTGTCGAAAAATACGTGTGTATTAAGGGTATTTACATAAGTTAAGAGTTATAGGGAAATTGACTTTATAGATCTAAATATATGTTATCAGAAAATCAAGCAGTGAAATTTAAAAAGAGAGTGAACATCTCTCATGGTTTAAATTTTAAAAAAATCAGATGGTTTGTCTGCTTTTAGTGGAATTGCTCACTGGTCAGTTAAAGAAGGTACTGTAACATAATTTGAAAAAAGGTTTGATAAACATCTCTCTCTCTCTCCATATTATAGACACTTATAAGGTATTATGGAATGGTGGTTAACTGGAGCAAGTAAATGAATATACGATGTGCTGGGTTCAGGTTATAAGTGATAATATTCATAAAAAAGTTTCAGAATATTTATTAACAACAGTAAGGAAGCTTTCCTTTTAACAAGATGCTACTATTTTCTTGATTATAAAAGCTGTTTATACCAAGTCAGAGAATTAAGTCCATGTAGGTTCAGTAATATTAACACTACTGACTAGCAACAGCTCTCCAGGGCTTCAGGCAGGGGTCTCTGCTAACCGTATCTGGACCAAGGTGTCCTTCTGGAGTTGGCAGCTACTGCTTTGCAGGGGTTCTGCTCTACTTGGATGGCCAACTCTAGGAGGTTTTGGATAATACTGCCCAGTCCTGTAGACTCTCCGGTGTGGAGTTCCACAAAACTCTATATCTTGTCCTCCTTGCTGCATAACATCTAACATGGAACTGCTGAGTGGGGTAATCTGGGGTTTGGAAGTGCACTGCCATAATATGCTGAGGACATGTAGCTCTGCTTCTCATTTTCCTCTTCTGTAGGTGAGGCTTTGGTTACGTTGAACCAGTGCCTGACCACAATAACGTACTAAATGAAGGCCAACTTACTGGAACCCAGTCTAGATGCCGAGTCGGCGGGTCTTATGACCAAACGAGTGATGTTCAACTGGACCCAACTGGTCCTGGATTGGGTCAAAACTGCACCCTGAAGGAATAGGGTCATAGCTTGGGAGCTATCCTGGATCCATTACTGCCACTGGCCTCAGTAGCCTCAGTAGCATGGTGTGCCCCCTCTACCAGCTTCAGCTATCCTATGAGGATAGGGATAACTTGGCTTCAGAGGTCTAGACTCTGTTTACCTCCAGGTTAAATTACTGCTATATGTTATATGCGGAGCTACCTTTAAAGATTGTTTAGAAACTGCAGAATGCAGTGGCCAGAGTAATAATGGAGATCAGATAGTATGACCATATTACATCGATCCTAGTCTAGCCTCAGCAGCTGCCAACATGTTTCCTAGCTCAATTCAAAGTGCTAGTCTTAACCTATAAAACCTTATACCGCTCAAGACCCCAAATCATTCATAGCACCACTCTGACAAGAGCCTGCCCAGACTAAGAAATGATCAGCTGATGTCATGGTGATGTGGGAGAGGGGCTTTTCAGTGGTGGCCCCCTGTCTATACAATGCTCTTTCCAGTGAGGCTCACTTGGCACTGTCATTAATATATTTTCAGTGCCAGATAAAGACCTTCCTCTATTTCCAAGGCATTTGATGGTAACTGTTCTGTTGCTCACATATTATATTCTCTGTTGTGCATAATTCATCAGCTGTTGTAACAAAATGTTATAGGTATTTTGAAGGATAAAATACGTTTTAAAATTGCATTGCTTTGTTCTTCTGTTTCAGTTTTTCCGTGCTCACTGTTTGTAAGCTGCCTTGTGATTGCTCAGGTGTAAGGCATCAAATAAAAAGGTAAGTAAGTAATACTGAATCTAATGTCACCTCAATCCATGCAGAAAAGACTCAAATTGTACAGAGAACTCTTAGGCTGATTGAACTTTCATTTTTGCTTGAATCATGTAACCAGAGTAGGTACATCACAAGGCAACCTGTTTACAGCACCCATTCAGTGTGCCAAATAGGAAATGCTCTGTTATAGTCTACTCTGTTATAGTCTGAACAAAAACCACAGGCATAGACCTCGTTCACAGAAGGAACATGGGTTTCTTGACATCACCCTAACCTGCCCACTGCAGTCACATGGCTCGCTGAAGTTAACATATTCTTCCTCTTTGCTGTACATCCCTAAGCCCAGCTTGGTCGAACTTTGGTCTGAATCCACCTGAAATTTCATCTTGGCCATATTATCAAAGAGTTTTGAAAGATGTCGCTGGACCTGCAAAATATATATATGTGTATACAATTAGGACTGAGCACCATGCAGCTAGAGCACACAGCACTTTTCCATATTGCTTCCAAGAATAATGGCCCACAGTTAGGAAAACACAGGAGGATACCAGCTATGAACCCACATTTTCTTGCTGCTACCTTTAAAAATAGTACCATTGGACCCCTGCGCCAAAGAGAAAGACATCTTGCATTTATTGTTCATTGTCTTTAGTTAATGCTCTTTCTCTTAGAGACCTATGTTTTGTGAAATGCCCAGCAGCCATAATTGGCATTCAGCAGCTTACAGATCCTGAAAGCTCCTTTTATGTACAAAACATCCCTCCTTCCATTTGATAAACTGTATATAAAGCATTCTCATTCTCTACCAACTTGTCCCCTAAAGCTTTCAATTGCACTTAAATCATTGCAAGTCCAACACTAGGCCCACTAAGATAAAATTGTTGTGTATTTAATCCTCCTCCTGGAATCAGCAGACGGAGCTCAGAGACAACAATGGAAAGGCCACAGGTTTATCCATATTTGATTCTACTTGACATTTATTTTGATTTTGCAGCAAATCGCTTTAAATAGGAATAACAGACACAGCTCAAATAATTCCTCCTATATCAGTGAGCTTTTCAAGGCAATATTTTCCTTTGTGTTTTCCCGTGTTTTCTGCTGTGTTCAAGGCATTGATCAAATTGAAGTTCTGAGCCCAATAAGTAGCTGAGAAGGATTCTGCGCTGGAGGAAATCAATGCCTTTTTTTGCTTTTTTTCTGTGTGCAGAAGCAGTTAGTTATATAAAGCCTGCAATAGCTTAGAATCCAGTTTAACAGGTGCAGACCTCTAAATGGTATAGGCCTGTGATATTGATGTGTTAAGTGTGGCGACATTTCACCCAATCCACCATTCTTCTGTCATCACAATATACTTTTTCCAGGTGTACTTTGACAAGCACTAAACAAGTGGAACTCAAACACAGATAGTGCTACAAGACCAAATTCTTTCATTTTTCTTTTTAATATAGTTTTTTTGTGGGAGAAAGGGATTCATCCACCGTGGCAAACAAGGAACGGACTTAGGACTCTGTCCTCCATTGTCATCTTAAAGCCCTAAAGGGGTGGAGAACCTCAGAGTAAGGGGTCTTTATCCGATCCTCAGGACTCTCCTCGACTTACACCCCCTCTTTCAAGGAGACAACACCTCAGTTTCCAATCTGCACTCCCCCAAAATGCTTTTCCCTGCTGGAATATGATTTCCTCATACTATGATTGTGCCTCATTTGCTTTGATTAACATTGAAGATGTGTATGTATTTGGGGGGGGGGGAGATATAGAAACTCTTGACTTTTACAATGTAGCCTACTGTACAAAAGTAAGAATCGCATCCCTTGCCACACCCACCTTTTCTCCTCTGGCCCCTATCCGCCACTGGAATGCAGCCTCTGAAAGGCTGCCTTCTAGAGTGTGTGGTGCTT
Source organism: Zootoca vivipara (assembly GCF_963506605.1). Classification (NCBI taxonomy): domain Eukaryota; kingdom Metazoa; phylum Chordata; class Lepidosauria; order Squamata; family Lacertidae; genus Zootoca; species Zootoca vivipara. The sequence continues at coordinate 84,545,192 of NC_083277.1, read as the reverse complement.
TGGCTGAAAAAGATCCCCACACCTGTGCTAAGCAGAAGAGACATTCATAGCGCTTGAAAGAAGCATGAGTCTCAGCTCTCTGAATTCTCAAATATGTTCTGGCTGTAGCCAGAGATGTTCTGGGTAGCCAGAGATGCCAGCATAAATGTAACTGGCAGGTCATTTGCCAGGAGTGGAAGCAGTGATTGGATTGGCATCATTGGAGTTCCTTACCACCTGTATGTCCTCCTATACCAGGCATCCCCAAACTCGGCCCTCCAGATGTTTTGGGACTACAATTCCCATCATCCCTGGCCACTGGTCCTGTTAGCTAGGGGTGATGGGAGTTGTAGTCACAAAACATCATGAGGGCCAAGTTTGGGGATGCCTGTCCTATACTGTCCGGGAGTTGTTGCGGCTACTCCCGAGTAAAAACGCTCCAGTCCGTTGTGTCTTTAAAGGTTTTATTGTGCATGCTATTTACAGTGCAGAGATAGCAGAAAACATGACCACCTAGTCACTCTCAGAACCCAGCAATGGCACCCGTCAGCTTCGGGGCCAGCCTAATAACCTGGGCACTCCGAAACACCGCCCCTTCGCCCTGTGTTTGGGCACGCGCCTCAATTCGGGCGCCGGAAGGAGCGGTGTCCCTTCTTCCCCTTGCTGGCTGGGACGGTGCCTGGGCTCCGACGACTCCCTGAGCCATCCCTCCTCCCCTAGATGGTCAGAGTGGTGCAGGGGCTCTCTGAGCCCTTCCTCCACTGTCTGTTCCCCAGAGCGTTGCCAGGGCACTGATGCCTTGCTGAGCCTTCTGCCTTTCATTCCGCTTTCCCCTGACCCGCTGCTAGCGCTGTCGCTGTGCGAAGTGCTGGTCAGGATGATGGGGGAAGGCTCCCTGTAGGGAGTCCCCCTGACATATACCTTCCAATGGGTTTCTACTTTGTGTGTTCTGCATATTAAATATACATTTCTATATGACAGGAGGAGAGTCACGGCCTGCAGGGACAGAGGCAACCATCATCAGTAAAACACAGCAAGCATGGAAGAAAAGGCCAAGGGGTGTGGGGACAGTGTTGTATTATTATTAATTATTATTATTATTATTATTATTATTAGTTCAGGGGGCAAGAATGTCATCGGATGAACTTCACGGATATATGTACACTCCATCAATACAAAGGGAGAAGCCATCTTCTGCTCTGTGTAATTCTCCAAGAAGAGACAGCATTTTGCAATGAGCCGTTATAAATTGTTAAATCGAAAGAAGACAAGCAGCCCTTGGAACATCCTGTAAGTACAGGTAACTCATAGCCTATGTGAGGGTTCGGTTCTGAAGGTCCACGAATAAACTCAAAATTGCATAAAGCCAGGAAACCCCTGGAACCACCACCTCTCCCACCATCCCTACCTTTATGAAGCAGGCCTTGCCCTGACCACCTCTGGGAAGTACACGGAAGGGTTCTCGGAGTGTCCCAGAGCCCCATAAGCAAGGCAAAGGGCTTTAAAAGCTCCTTCTACAGCAGGTACCCCCTACTCTCTTATTTTCCTGCTGCCCGTGTAAAGTTGCAATCACGTAAGTGAAATCAGCTTATGCTGCAAGTTACCCTGTACTTTAACTGTTTCAAAATTATTATTTGTTTCCTCTTCAATAAAACCGTGTTGTGTTTTTAAAGAATGCTTATTTTTTTTAAAAAAAACAATCTGAAAAACGCCACTCCGAAACTGGATGGACCTGCAGGTTAACACATAGCAAACAAGTCACAAACCAGCTCTTGACCATCCTGTCTATTTCTTGCTACTTTAATAATAATAATAATAATAATAATAATAATAATAATAATTTATTATTTATACCCCGCCCATCTGCCTGGGTTTCCCAAGCCACTCTGGGCAGCTTCCAACAGAAAAATAAAATACAATGATCTATTAAACATTAAAAGCCTCCCTAAACAGGGCTGCCTTCAGATGTCTTCTAAAAATCTGGTAGCTGTTTTTCTCTTTGACATCTGATGGGAGGGCGTTCCACAGGGCGGGCGCCACTACCGAGAAGGCCCTCTGCCTGGTTCCCTGCAACTTGTCTTCTCGCAAGGGAACCGCCAGAAGGCCCTCGGTGCTGGACCTCAGTGTCTGGGCAGAACAATGGGGGTGGAGACGCTCCTTCATGTTTTGTATTGCTGTACGTTGCACATATGTATTCGTGCAAAAATTCCTTTAAAGTAAATAAATGGGAACAACCATTCTGAAGGGCCACGGGTTCCCCCCACCCCACCCCTCCATTACGTCCGGAGGGTTCTTTAAACAAACAAACAAACAAAAAACAACCTTAAAGCTCTCTTTCAATCTCTGTGAATTCCTTATTCTTGTCCAGGCAGAAGCGCTTCCTACCCCACCTTAAAAGAGCATGAGAAAGCAATGCCAAGGAAGAGGCACTCAAAAAAAAGTGGGGATGAGGGAATCACAGTGTAATTTCTGCATTGGACTTTGATATGTTGATCCTGCTACTTCAGTCTGGACTGGCATCAATCAGCAGAAAGATCGGCAGAGTTCCTGTGAGGCTTGCAAGTATTAGTCAGTTGAATCTTTGTGCCCAACACTCAGTAAAACCCTTCATCTGCAAGAATTCTGACACCTGGGTAAGCCCTTTGCTTCTCTCCTTTTGTGAAAAGAATGTACAGTACTGACAGAGTTCTATAAAAACCAGGAGTACAGGATGTAGATGCTGCCATCTAGTGGTGTTTCAAAGACTTGCTGCTTCTCGAAAGGAGGCTTTATGGTCAAGGTCACAAACAAAGCACTGGTAGAACAGTGTCTCCTTTCTACAGCAAGTACCTCACAGTTGAATCAAGCACATTCTACCCCCCCCCCCAAAAAAAAGCCATTTCCATTGGTAGAAAAGCAAGCTGAGGTGTCTTACCAGCTGTGGGTTGGTGCCATTCGAAAGAATATCCAGTAAGTCGGCAGAGGAAATAAAGTAAAACCTAGGAAATGCCAACCGCTTGGTGTCCAAATACTCCGCCAAAGCTTTCTCACACAAAGACAACCTGGCAAAAACAAGCACAAAAGAATGTGCTCAACGTATATAAAAGTGCAGAAAACAAAGAAAAACCAAACATACCTTTAGAAGAAGCACATACTTTGTCTCGCTAACTTTGGGAGGGGAGACACTTTTTGGAGAAGCTTCACTGCTTTCATGTGTTACAAATATGTGTTTTCTGCCACCTGTGCACATCAGAGCCACAACCAATCCCTCTTGGCTGGCATATGCACCTTTAATATGCTCACAGTGGACTGCTTGAGATTATTGCACACACATATTACTTTCTGGCAGCGCCACTGCACATTTTAAGAGCACAGTTTCAGAATACAGTGGTACCTTGCAAGACGAAATTAATTCGTTCCATGAGTTGTTTCGTGTTGCGATAATTTCATCTTGCGAAGTGCGGTTTCCCATAGGAATGCAGTGAAATTTAATCAATGCATTCCTATGGGGGGGTGTGCAAAAAAAGGCGCCGACTCACCCGCCATGGCCGCTCCGGAAGTTCTTAAGGCTCTGGGGAGGGGGAAGCAGGAGGAGGGCCAGGGAGAGGCTCCCTCCCTCCTTCCCCAGCAGCCGGACCCTCCCGCCCAAGCAGACAGACAGCCTGTTCAAGCGCAGGGAGGCAGGCTTAAGGTGAGTGAGGGGGGATCCGGCTGCTCGAAGCTGGGCGATGGCGGGCGGCGGAAGCGCGAGGCAGCCGGGCTCCGGGCGATGGTGGGCGGAGGAAGCACGAGGTGGGTGGGACTTTCGTTTTGCAAAGTTTTCTATGGCACAGCCATAGAACAAGTCATCCAAAAAAATCGCAAAACGCTTTCGTTTTGCGATTTTTTCATTGTGTGAGGCGTTCGTCTTGCGGGGTACTACTGTATAACATGTGAAACAGCCTGAATGTCCTCAAAATGGCTTTTTTAAAATACATTTTTATTGGGTTTCTTTATTATAACAAATTACAAATACAATTATCCAAACTTTATATTTTACAATCCCCACCCTCCCATTGACTTCCCTCATCTTCCCTTTCTGGTTTATTACATTACTTGTTATTTTCTGCATGTTAAATAACAATACATGTTATTGCTATCTTTCATCTTTTCTACTTAAATAAAGTTGTGAATGTTTATTCAAAGCCTGCCATTGAGTCCATCTCTTTTTTTGTTTCTGTAAGTAAACTGTAAAGGGTTCCCATTCTTTTTTAAAGTCACTAGTGCCCTTTTCATGTAATTTGTCTGTTAACTTTGCTCATTCTGTGTAATTCATCAATTTGATGTCCTCAAAATGGCTCTTAAAGAGATGTAGAACATTTATGATTATCCATTACACACATGCAAAAGGAATCCATTCCTAACCAGGAATAGCATTTCAAAAGCTTCTGCCATGCGAGTCCTACCTACCTGCTTTGGATATCTTCCAGTTGCTCATAAAGGCCAGGCTTGTTGGTTGCTTCCACTACATTTGGGGTTCTTTCAGCATCATATGCCAGCTCTTTGAAATCAACATCAATTCCTTCAAAACGCTTGGAATGCTATGGAAGACAAGAAAGACAGGAGGTCCTGCTGCCTTTTCATATATATCCCCAGCTTCAGTATATCCCCTTTCAGTAGCCAGGCAGCTAGGTGCAGCCAGTTTAAATTTGGGTAGAGAATGGTGCCCTAGGAAAGTTGATCTGATGATTGAGGGAGAAGCCTGAGGTCAGATAAGGGAGGATTTCTGAGATTCAAAGGCTCTGGGTCCTATGTGGGGCCTTCAAGGGGGCCATGGCTCTCTCCCCACTGACTTTGTGGAGAACTCTGGACAGGAGGGCCGAGGTGAGTGGGAGGAGAGGCATAAAGGAGACCTGGAAGCAGAGGGGCCTTGTAAAAGTCAGGGCAAGAAGCTTAGGGTCACAAGCCTGGTCCAAAAGTTTGTTATGTATTCTCTGCCTTCCTGCATGGCTGGAGGATATAAACTGGCATATCTGAATGCCTCATCACTCCTCTTGGCCCCGGTCATTTCTCATTAACACAAGAGATTTCTACAGAACTTAGCCAACGGTTCAACATGCTATACCAACTTCTTTTCATCTCCATCACCTTAATTAGCAGGAGTGAAGTACATTATTTATATTACCTTTAAGTCACTTCTGCTGTCGTGACTTCCGCTAAAATAGGGATAACAGATAGCTAAGCTGGGCACCATCATATGTTATGGGACTAAAACTCACATTAGCCCCAGCCAGCAGGGCCAATAATCAGGGGTGGTGAGAGTTGCAATCCAGAAACATCTGACACTAACACATGTTAAGTCACTCCTCCACTAAAGAACCGTGGGAACTGCAGTTGGGTAGAGTACTGATACTTCTTTATTGGAGATCCCCCAACCATGACACAAGTTTCAGGGTGCCCTAGTAAACCAGCTTAAGCCTATAGACGGGCTCTCCCCAAAATAATAAACAGCAGCAGTCCAACACATGATTTTGGGGGGTCTGTGAGAGGGAACTATTTTGCAATTGCAGCTCCCATAATCTGTACTGGGAGCCAGTGCCATGGAGTACCTTGAACAATTATGCAACTGAGTAAGCAGCCTCCCTTAGGTCGATGCTCCCTAGGGCAGCGTTTCTCAACCGCTGTTCCGCGGCACAGTAGTGTGCCGTGAGACACCGGTTGGTGTGCCGCGACGTGCCGGGCTGCCAGGGGCGCCGAGCCGCTGCGCCCGTGGCAGTCGTCTGGGGCCCGCGGTAGTTGCGCCCGACTCCCGAGCCGTGCGGCGCCTGAGGTGCCCGTCATCACAGCCGCGCTGTGTGGGAGGGGGCAGGGGCTGACGCTGACGCTCCCGACGTTCGGGAGTCCTTTGCGCATGCGCAAAGCGCAGCTGTGGACTCCGGCGGTTTCTCCCGAACGTCGGGAGTTGTCCGGCGGCCTCCAGACAGCCGCGAGGCGCCCGCCGGAGTCCGCGCTGTGTGGGAGGGGGCAGGGCTGACGCTCTCATGGTCTCCCGACTCTGCCAGCCAGGTCTCCTTCTCCCGACGTTGGCAGCCCGGCGCAGCTCACGGGGCGCCCAGGGGCCGTCAAGGCAGGTGCTCGGCTCCCACCGGCGGCCCTTCTCCCGCCATGGCTGCCGCCGCGCACCCGGCTGGGATCCAAGCAGGCGGCCGCAGGGCGGGTGTGTCGCTGGGTCCGCTCCTCCTCCTCCTCCCTCAGCGGGGCTATGAACTCCGTGTAGGTGTGTTTAAACTTTTATTGATGAAAAGTAAACTCTTCAGCATAAGTCTGTCATAATATTAACACGTATTTTCATTTTAGGCAGGCTAAATCATTTCGATTAATGACACAGCACTTCCTGTTGAGAATCCCAGCAAAACAATTTTGCATAGGTGTACGCCACACATTTCATTAAAGTGCGCATCCAGGGAATCCCCCCCCCAAAAAAAACCCTATTTATTGAGTACATAATCATAAAAGGACATCATTTTTATTCATCAAACTAATGAAACAAAAGTTTCACTATTTCTTTTAAATTAACAACCAAACTTTAAAAATACAATCTTAAGTGAGACACAAATTACTATCTTTTTGGCAAGTGTTTCTTACAGTCATAATTATATAGTCAATATAGGGCGGCACAGAGTTAAATTTTTTAACTTTTTTAATGGTGGTGTGCCTCGAAATTTTTTTCATGGAACAAGTGTGCCTTGGCCCAAAAAAGGTTGAGAAACACTGCCCTAGGGAACGGAGAATCACCCTTGGTGCTTTCCTATAGAAAGCAGATAGGATTTTTATTACCTCCGGAAGTTGTGCCCGGATATCTTCCGATCCAATGAATATGCTTTCCAAGTGAGACCAAGTCCGCTGAACCTCAAACCAGATGGAAATGACGGAGTCTGCCGTAGACAACTTTCTCTGCCAGAAAGACACTTCCTCTAAGAAGAAAGCAATGTATTTGGATGTCATCAGGTTCTGCAGCTGGACTTGGTTGTCTTCAAGGGTCTCAATGAGCTCCTCGTCAGATTTCAGCAGGGGGACATTTGTGCGGGGGTGAGGTTCGTATTGGAATTCCATGCTGGCCCAGGTTGTCTTCAGCTCTTTCACAACCTTCTCCATGCTCATTTCTTTAACTGCTTTGTCCACTATGCTTCTCACCTCATCCTCAAAGTTATGCAGGTTGAGTTTAAGCAGGTCTGCCAGGGTGGTGTCTGCATCCATGGTGAACTGCACACCTGTGGCTTGCATCAGCTGGTTCCAATGCCTCTCTCGGATGGCCGGATTCTGCAGTTCTGACACAGCCCTCAGAGATGTCAGGATGTTTTTCACTTTGTTGTCCAACCCGGAGAAAGCATCCCAGGCCCTCATTTCCTTATCCAGGCTCCGCGTGTCTTTGGCGAACTTCTTGCACTCCAGCTCCATGTTTTCAATGTTAATCTCTCTCCATTTCGTAGTCTCCCAGTCATTCATGCTAGAGAGCACTATGGAGATCATATCCCAGAGTTCTTTAAGAATACGCACTTCCCTTCGGCACTGCTTGAGCTGTTTGTATTCTGGAACACTGACTTCAAACAAATCAGCTGCATCATAAATCGAGGTCATGGTAACTTCCATCTGCATAAGCTCTGTGTGGGATGCATCCAGCATTTGGTAGGGATTTGTTGTGTCAAACCTAGGAAGCAAGTTTTAAACTGCATTCAATCATGACTAATTCCTTCCCTAGAAATGCACTAGATCCCCAAACACTAGCAAGTATGTGTGCAATGAAACATAAATAAAGAGACATACCCAACTGCAAATTGTAAAGAGAGGGCCCACACATTTCTGAATCTTTCCCTCAGACTTTCAGACCTAACGTAGCTGCCCCTCCCACTCTCTCTCTCTCCAGGCGCAACCAAAAACTATTCCAGAACTATAAGCAGGGCTGTCTTAAGCATATGCAGCGCCAAGGTGCAAAGATCCACCCGGCACGCCCCCCCCCAGGTTGTCCAGTCCCTGGCACACAGGACGGAGCCGGCCAGCCACCTCAGCGTCTCACTGGCTCGGTCGGCCCCCGAACTCGGGGCACAGAGCCACGTGCAGCAGAAGAGCCCATCGCGGTGCTCTGACCAACGGCCAGGCTCTTCCCCGGACTCAACTCTTGGGCCCCAGATTCTCGGCCTGGCGCCCCTGAGAGCCCGGCGCCCAGGTGCCCCCACACCCCTAGCGCCTATGGGTAAGATAGCCGTGACTATAAGCCTTGGACCATACATCTTATCCCCTAGACCATAAAATGAGAGGCAATAAAAGGCAAAAGCAAATTTTTAAAAGGTCACCCAAAAGTGACATTAAGCTTCTATAGAGGCTATCTCTCATAATCTAACATGACCTGAAGCAAGCCGAGCTGTGCTGCTCAACCCTTCTGGTAGGGTTGCCATATTTTAAAGAGCAAAAAAGAGGACATATTTGCCAGCGCCTGGGGTGGGGGTGCAGTAGAGAAAATGCTGGCCTAGATAGCCCTATGGTTTGGTCCTGTAGGATCCTTTGTATGGCCCCGTGGGCTCAGCCTAGAAACTCTAACCACTGTGTCATGTTGGCTCGCAGCTTAATTGTTGAGATAATCCTCTAAGGCCCTGTTCCCCCACCACCTTAAGCACAGTAGGTGAGCCACAGGATAGGGCAGGCATCCCCAAACCCGGCCCTCCAGATGTTTTGGGACTACAATTCCTATCATCCCTGACCACTGGTCCTGTTACCTAGGGATGATGCGAGTTGTAGTCCCAAAACATCTGGAGGGCCGAGTTTGGGGATGCCTGGGATAGGGGCTTTCTGATGTTGATGATAAGGAAGTTCAGCCTCATCACAGCACTCCTTTTGATGCACAGTTTCCCCCTCCAGCATATTGACTTCTGAGTTTATTGTTGTTTTAGCCTAATTGCATGCATTTTATTGTCTGATATTCTTTTAATTTCCTATCATGTTGTTTGCTCCTTTGATTTATTTTTCTTTTATGACAAAGTCTACATCTGTTGAAAATAAGTAAAGGAATAACCGAACACACGTCTGAATTAGCTCTTGTCCAATTTTAACACTCCTGGAACAGCAGTCCCTGTGTGCGCATGTGCTCCCTTCGTACCAAAGGGAAAAAATGAGGACATTTTGGCAAATTCAAAAAATCCGGCAGGACAGAAATTTTACCCCCGGATTTTTGAATTTGCCAAAATGTCCTCATTTTTTTCCTTTGGACAAGAGCTAATTCAGACGTGTGTTTGGTTATTCCTTTACTTATGGCAACCCTACTTCTGGTGAGAAGAGGAAGAAGTTTTTGACTGAGAAAGCAAAGATGAGGTGGTGGCCAACTCAGGTTATATCATCAACTTAGAATTTTCAATTGAAGCAATGGCTTGAAAAGGTCAAGGACAGAACAATGTTTTCACCAACAATGCATCAAACTTGTGACCCCACCGTAGGGTGCAAAAAAATGGCAATGCAAACCATCCATGCAAAAGGCTTAAACATACAGGTGAAACTCGGAAAATTAGAATATCATCGAAAAGTGCATTTATTTCAGTAACACAACTTAAAAGATGAAACCAATATATGACATAGATACATGACATGCAAAGCAAGATATGTTAAGCCTTTATTTGTTGTAATTGTAATTATTTGTCGTTCGGCAGGTCAATTATAAATGGAATATAATTAATGAAATGTAATAGCGATGTTTATTTTTGTATTATTGTAACTCTTTGTTTTATTACTGTGGAATTTCCCAAAGAAAACATTTGTAAAAATTAAAATTAAAAAAAAGTTGCATTATTGAAATAAATGCACTTTTTGACGATATTCTAATTTTCTGAGTTTCACCTATACATAAATATTCACTCTTCAATGGCTCCTACTGAAAAAAGGGTAAGCAAAGATTACTGTTTTTCACAGTCAAGAGTTGGGCACCAAGGGCACAAGAGATGTCATACTAATAGTATGCTACTGTAGGGAACGGTCCTATTAATGGCCTTTGTTATTTGGCTGATTTTATCTTTCCTTGGTAGCTGAGATGAAAAGGTAAACACTGTCACTGATGAACACACAAGTCCTCCATCTTTTACACTGCTATCTGCTCCAACCTGAACGGTGCCTGTTGGTGAAATCGTTCCCTGAATTTATGTTGCTCCACATCAAACACAGCACACTTCTTGCGGAGAACCGTCACTTCATTTCCCTGCAAAGGAGCTACATGATGCTTCATAGTTATTGCCAGCTTCTTCACATGGCTCCATTTTTCTGGCAGCTCCTAGAAGCAAATTGAGATGACAACAAAGAAAGATGCTGGCGGAGAGCAATCTCAACTTGAACTAACGTGTCTCCAGCCTGTTTGTGTATAGTGTGCACACACTGCTGGAACACACCAAATTTTACCTTTGCAACAGCAAGACCATGATAATTATTTTGCCAGGAAATAATTGGCAACATTATCCCTTGCTAACCAATACATTGTCCTAATTGTTCCTTTCCCTCCTCCCTGATTTGGAGACCACTGGTGACATGCCAAAAGAATTATTTTAGTCCTATATGAAGATGAGGAGTGTATTTGCCATGGTCTTGAGTTATTAAGCACCATGCCTGCATTCTCAGTAGACTAGTACAATTGAAGCTTCTGAATCCCCAACCCACTTAAAAGTTGTTAGAATGCTAATGGGTGAACATGCATGTTTCAAGAAGAACACTGAATAAAAATAAAATATTGCATTAATAGGTGAAAAGAAGTGTTTCAAGAATAGTAATAGATAAAAATAACATATTGAGCCTAAGCTAAAATTCAGCAGCGTCTCTACAAAATATTTTGAAAAGCATCTCAAGACAGGCTTAAACATTGGCATTTCAGCAGCTGAAGTGCAACAAAATTAAATGGACAGCAATGATTTGCTGTCCAATCCTAGGCACATTTCTCAGAAGCAAATCTCACTGATTTCAATGGTACTTATTTCCAAGCAAGTTTGCTTTAGGGCTCCAGACTCAAGGTGTAACATTCAAATTGCTTACTCCAGAATACTTCCCAAATACTTCAATGGAGCTATTACCTGATGTTATCACACTGAGGTGTGCAACTAGGATTTATTATTTTCATATAAGTACTATTTGGGAGTGCTCAGCGCTGCCTGAGATTGTTTAGAAACCAAAAACTACTGTGTTTCATAAATAGATAATATAATTTGCAAGCTTGGGGCCATCACACCTAAAATTGGGTGAAATCATGTTTCTGTCTGCTCTGCCATCTTTATTCAAAATGGCTCCTGGCATCCAAACATCAACGAAAAACCCCACTCTTACCTCTGGAACCCTTGTGCCGAATTTGGTAACAATGTCTTTAGTGGCAGCTAAACCTAAGCCAAAAAAAGGTGAAGCCACATTTCGGTCAGCTATCGTGATTCAAAATGGCAGCCAGAGTCCAAAGGTCAACGAAGAGCTCCACCCTAACCTCGGGAACTCTTACGCCAAGTTTGGCAATTATATCTCAAGAGGTGTCTGAATGTATATAAAACAAACTAATGGACAGACAGACAGACAAACCACTTTACCAAATGTATAGTAGACTAGTGAGAGAGTACAGCAGTGCCCAAGAATTTTTAGAAACCAAAAATTTTAACGGATTGTATAATTTGTCAGTTTGGACCAGTCATGCCAAATATTAGGTGAAGTCACATCAAAATTACATTTTGGTCTCCCATCTTGATTCTAAATGGCGCCAAGCATCCAAACATCAAAGACCCCCACCCCACCCACTCCTCACTTCAAGTACCCCTGTGCCAGGTTTTGCAACAGTATCTTGGGAGGCAGCCAAATTATAGAAAATGAATGTCCAAGCATACAAAACGTTTCCCCCCAAAATAGTATACAGTATTATGGATTGTATCCAACAGTATTCATGCACAAGTGAAAGGGGCTTCCACCTATGCAACAAAACTTCCCTTTCTTCTCTCCCTGTGTGCTCTGCAAATATTCTTTGGAGGGTTGGGAATCCTCTGGAACAGATTGGGATGGCATGGGAGGAGGGGAAGTTTGTTTGCACAACATTGCATACATTGTATTTCTAGCCTATTCTTCCTGCAGAAAAAAGCTCAGAGTTGGTTTCTTCCTAACCAGATGCTGATCAGTTCCACATCTTTGTAGTTCCCCCAGTGCTGTAAGATTGAGTCTTCCCTGAAAATTTGCTTGGGCCATGTAAATGAAAAATATCTCAATGAAACTTTACATTATTGAATTAGACCAGCCCTCCAATAGTTCCTTGCATCATCCATCTATCAGAGCAATCTTCCTACATGTGCTGCATATCTAAAAAGCATGTGTTCTGAGGATAACTCTGTTCACAGATGAATGTAGTTCAGTTTTTAATCTGTCCACACATTTGCATATTAGCAGCATGTTTCCACCTACCTCCAGCTGCTTATAGACTTCCCCTGGCAATTCTTGCTCATAGATCTTCAGCAATTCAATTGTTTGTTTCAAGGGCTCAAACATCTCATCAGTGCTGGTCTGTCTATCTTTAACAGCCAATAGGTGGCCCATAACTTCCACCAAGCCCTCATAATCTCCACTCTCCACCATTTTGCTCAAACCAATCTCAGCAACTTTTACGAACTCTTCAAGGTCAGCCAAACTAAAGACAGTGAAAGAGGACATACATTGAAAACATGTTGAGGATTGTGAATATTAAGCAGCCCTACCACTAACAAGCAGGAGTGGGCAACCTGTGATCTTCCAAATGATGCTGGACTCCAGCTTCCAATGGCTACAGCCAACAAAGCCAACGGGTCAAGGATGATGGAAATTGTAGTGCAGCAACATCTAGAAGGCAGCAGGTTTCCAACTCCCACCCCTAAAGCAAATAACAGGAAGAAGCAAAGAAAGAGTCATTTCTAGTTCTGCCAACCCTGTATAGCCAAAGGGAATCACAATTTCCAAAAAAAATAAAATGGGATTGAAAGTGGCTAACTTTAATAACTTAACTGTTGTGTGGCCTTTCTTCTATCCTTAAACAGGAATCACACAAACCCTAAAGGCTATTTAAGTGGTGCAACAGCGAAACAATGATACCTGTGAGTCACATGATCAATGAGGTGCTGCTTGAACATAAAGCTCCAGTTCTTAATTATACTCAGAAGGGACAACTTGAAGGGGTGGGCATCAACTTTCATCCAGCTGTCAAATACAGTGACTGGCTCCAGGCATCTTACTTCCTCATAGACCTTCTCATAAGAGTCTATCTGCTCTTTGAACTGCTGCAGTGTAGGAGGGCTTTCTGGGACGCCATCCTCAGCATGGGCCTCTATCTCCTCTGCAGTGAGGACATGGCTGTACAACAGGAACTGGCGCATGAATTCTTTCCTGTCATCCACGTAGAGATATGAGTAGTGGTCAAAAGAGCTGCGGTAGTCACAACAAGTTGACATCATCTTCCGGATGCGATCCATTAGGATGTGGCGCATGTCAGCAAGATCAGACATCTCCTCCATGTCATCCTGAAGAGAGAAGGAATACAAAGCTAGGTTACTAAACAGGACTGAAAACAATCACCCAGATGCAAAACAGGACAACAGCCGACCAAGGGCAAGACCTGGTAATGGGAGAAAGTGCTGTGGTCTGCAAGCCTGGGAACCAGGGAAGACACTCGATATATATCATTGACAAGAGCCTCGACCAAATCATAAAAACCATCACAGGCACCAGCATCCAAGGAAGGGCGGAATATCATCTCTGGAACAGACAAATCCAGCTGCACTTTGAAGAGGGGAGCAAGGCCTGCCTTGGAATCTGTAAGACAGAATAAGAAGGTGGACTAAGTTTCAGACAGTTCCTACCAACCTCCCCAATGGAAATTACTAGTGAATATAGAAACACAGACACCAGCATAATAGCAATGACAGAAGCATACTTTTTGATTTGAATGTGTTATTTTTGTCATCAGCAAAGTAAATTAATTTATTTGTGGCATTTCTAGTGAAGGGTCCCAGGGTGAGAATACAACATCCTTAAAATGCAACAGTAAATAAATAAAAATGCAGAGGAAGGTGAGCAGTTTTTACAGGACAAGTATCTTACTTGCTTTCAGTGATTGTATATTGTGTCTAATATATATATATCTCTCTCATACACACACACACACACACACACACACACACACACACACACACACACCCTACTTCTGCTACTCCCACATAATCCCAACAGCAACAGAACCACCCTCCTACCCTAGATAAATTGATAAGTAGCTTGCGTGAGCAAGGACAAGTTCACCTGTGTTTTCCAAAAGATACTTCAGTGAACATTCAATGACATTAAAGAATCCATCAAGGACAATCTCATCCACATGCTCCAAATAAGCTTTCCAAATATCAGAAGTTGGATCTGCTGCAAATAGTCTCAAGTTTTCCTAAATATATAGAAGCCACAATCAAATGAAGGTGATCTCAACATTGCAGCATTAACAAAAGGTCAGCTCTTTTGACAGTGATAACCAGTCGCTTGTATTTCTCCTGTTGTCTTACATCGTTCTAATATCCTCAGCTTATGTGCAACTTACTCAGGCTACACAGACTTCACAGTTCAAAAGGTTATTAGTATTTATAAATACTTGGAGAATATACCAGTTCTAGTGCCAACAACTTGCTGGAATACACCACTTGCAACATCTGGGGAGGAATTCAACATACCTGCACATATTGGACATGCCTAAAACAGTCGCTGCCTGTATAGGCTGAGCAACATGTTGAATGCAGATGTCAATGTACAACAAGGTAATAGCAATTTAACAGTCTGACTTATTCATGCCCCTAGGGAAAACCAGACAGCCCCATTGACATTAGCCATTTATGGCCAATTCTGCAATGATGGAAAATAAATAATTGCAGAGAGCATTTCCTGGGAGAATCCACATTATAATTTATGTAAAACAAAAAACAAAAAAACTCAACCTTGATTAGTAAATGGATCTTATGCCCCGAATCTGTGATGAGTCGATAGTGTTTGTCCAGTCGTTCATGTCGACCATCTAAGTACAGCAGAGATTCTTTCTTTCCATCTTTTCTTTCAAAAACTGGGAAGACCCAAGTTTTCATGATATTCTGAAGTTCCTCAATGTTATCCTTGGTTTTCTGGATTCTTTGCTCAAGATCTTGCACACTGTGAACTAGTCGTGAAACATGTTCCCAAAGCCCTTTCAACACCAATGGAGAGAAAGTCAGCAAGCATTTAATTGACAACCCAGAAACAAACCAGATAATTTTAAAAGCGCTTTGGTTACTGAATTGCCATAAAGAATCCAGAGAGCATTTCTACCATGAGTACATCTACAGGAAGAAGACTGCAATTTACAGCATTAAACCAGAATGAATCAGTAGAACTTTGGGCCAAGAGATGGCCTAGAGCAGGCATCCCCAAACTGCGGCCCTCCAGATGTTTTGGCCTACAACTCCCATGATCCCTAGCTAACAGGACCAGTGGTTGGGGGAGATGGGAATTGTAGTCCAAAACATCTGGAGGGCCGAAGTTTGGGGATGCCTGCCCTAGATGAAGGAAGAGAAATCTGGGCCTCAAATTATTTTATTTATTTGCTTTTCTGTACACCTTCATCCCTGCTAGGTTCCACAGAACCTATTCCAGAGGTACTTCTTACCTTCTGTTTTCCAGTTCAATGTTTCTTCTGCCTCTCTCAACTGAATATCAATCTCCTGCAACTGGTCCTGTACAAGGGGGTATTCCACCTCCAGGACTGTGAGCAGGATTTTATTGTACCAGGTGACCATCAAGTCTAGGTTGGCTACCAGCTTCCGGAAGGACTCCTTGGAAGAAAAGATTTCTGCTGCTGCCTCTGGTATCTTCCCAGTCTGGCTTGGCCCAAGGTAACTCACTTCTCGCAAAACTGACACCAGCTGCAAAACACATTCACACAAACCTTTGAATTCTTTTTAAAAAGAGTCCTCTTTCTTCTTCTTCTTCATAGCACTGTTTCCTTGTCTAGAATTACTCTAATCTCAAAACTGGAGGAAAGAAAAGTTCCTGCCAGAAAACTGATGTTGATTAGAGACAATCTTGGCGCAGTTCTTAAAGACAGTCTGTTCCTTTAATATCATAAACCAGCGTGAGAGTAAAACTTGGATATCTTAGTTACTAGGACATTGCTTTTCTAGATAAATTTATGGAGGATGGGGGGGGGGGTGCAACCATGCTCCTTCTGTTCGATCTCTCAATGGTTTCCAGTACCATTCAATAACATTCTGGACTTACTAAGTGGAATCGGTATCAGTGCCACTGTGTTGTAGTGACTCTGTTCCTACTTGAGGGATCATGTCCAGAAAGTAGCAATGGGAGTGTGCTCTTTGGACCCTTGCTGTTTTCACCATGGGGGGCCACAATGCACTTTTTGTCCCAAATGCTACCCAACATCTATAACGAAGACGAAGGGAGCAGTCAGTTGAAGTTTGGCAGCAAGCTGTCATCAGTATGCTGATGATATCCAGCTCTATTTCTCCATTGCATCTGATTAAAGGAGAGACCGTGCAAGTCCTGGACTTGTGCATGGATGCAGTGGTGGACTGGAGGAGGGTCAGTAAACTGAGCTTGAATCCTGGAAAGATGGAGGCCTTGTGGGTGGGTGGTTAACTATGACCGGAAGACAGGTCAACTACCTGTCCTGGATCGGGTGGCCCTGCTGTCCGAAGGAACAGATACATTTTCAAGGGTACTCCTTGTGGCCCATCTCTTTCACTTGAGGCCCAAGTGACCTTTGTGGCAAAGTGTGTGTGTGTTTCTACCAGCTCCAGCTAGTGCACTAGCCACTGATGGAGGAAGGGGGTGTGGGGGTGCAGTCTGCCCCAGGTGTCATCCCTGAGGGGGGTGACATCGTCACGCCGCCCCCGTGGGACACTCGCCCTGCCCCCAGGTGCACAGCATGTGCGCTGCTCCAGGTGCCAGAGCAGCTAGCTCCGCCTCTGGCACCAGCAACAATCATTCCTAGACCATGACAACCTGACCACAGTGGTCCAACCACTGGTAACTCGAAGGCTTATTTACTGTAATACACCTTAGGTGGGGCTGCCCTTGTATCTGGTCTGGAAGCTTCAATTACTGCAGAATGGCATGGCCAGACTGCTCACAGAAGCAGAATACAGGCAACACGTAATTCCGCTGCTGTTCTTGTTGTTTTGCCAATTAATTTGTACTGCTTTTCAAAAAATAAAATCAAACAAATGAATGTAAAATTAATTCAAATTTAAAAGTTGACTTCCCACCCACCCCTTTCATGATGTTTCTCTTCCCTCCCTTACTCACTGCTCAGTATAACATACTTTTCCTAATTCCATTTCAATACTTAAAATATTTTAGTATTTTATCATTAATTCCCTCCCCCTTTCTTTGTTGATTCACAAAGCCTTAAACAACTTGAGCTACCTGACTCCTTATGTTTGCATAGGCAACTCGGCCCTCCAGATGTTTTGGGACTACAGCTCCCATCATCCCTGACCACTGGTCCTGTTAGCTGGGGATGATGGGAGTTGTAGTCCCAAAACATCTGGAGGGCCGAGTTTGCCTGTGCCTGCCTTATGCTCTACCTTGATCACTGAGCTTCTCTGACAGGGTACTTATGGTTCCAGGTGCCCCTGAGGTTTGGTTGGTCTCCACTAGGGATCAAGCCTTTTGTGAGGCAGGCCCTGCCATGCGGTATTTCCTTCCAGCAGAAGATAAGCAGGAATTGCATCTGCCTTCTTTCAGATGTCTTTTGAAAACTATTGTTTAGATAGGCCTTTGAAATATTATTATTTCTCATTTTAACCAATCCATTTTTATTCACGTTTTACCAATGTTTTCAATAATGTTTTTATGTATGCTTTTTGCCCGTTTTATATAAGCGCGGGTTATAAATTACTAAGTAAGTAATACATCTTACCTGAGGGTCAAAATTGACAGCAATCAGCTTACTTTCCGAATGCCTTCTGATGATCGGTCGAGTGAGGTTATACTGCGATTTTTCAGACACGGTTTGGAACCACTCCTTATAAAGCTTCTCTTGGTATCTGCCATAAGACCACAACCACCATGTCAGGCTCTGTGAACTGTTAGGTGGCTGCCTGAACCCTTTTTGCTGGAAAATATTTCCTAGCTATGCTGCAAGCAAAGCTGTGGAAAGGAAACTGCAGGTACCAAAAGCAGCACAGGATGGGAGTTCCTGCAGTCGTGTCTCTTATTCTTCAGGGGACGGCTAAAATAACATCTCTAACCCTGTAGAATCTATAAAAGGGGAGGAGGCCTTTCAGGTAATCTTGTTCAGGGTTTTACGTGTTTTAAACAAGAAGCCACTGAACATGGCCTGGTAGGCGATCAGTACAGTGGTACCTCAGTTTATGAACACAATTTGTTCCGGAAGTCTGTTCATAAACTGAAGCGTTCATAAACTGTAGCGAACTTTCCCATTGAAAGTAATGGAAAGTGGATTAATCCATTCCAGATGGGTCCGCAGAGTACTCAACCTGAAGCGTACTTAACCCGAAGCATGGGTGTAATTGGTTCCGGAAGTCTGTTCATAAACTGAAGCGTTCATAAACTGAAGCGAACTTTCCCATTGAAAGTAATGGAAAGTGAATTAATCCGTTCCAGATTATTCGTAAACCGAGGTGTTCATAAACTGAGGTTCCACTGTAGCTAGTGCAGTTCCCTCAGCAAAAGTATAGGTGTGTGCTGACTGTACTCAACAATCTTGCCACAGCCTTCTACACCAATCCCAAGGGAAACCTTTCTCAATCCGGCCCACAGACGGTCCGGGAATCAGTGCGTTTTTACATTTAGTAGGATGTGTCCTTTTATTTAAAATGCATCTCTGGGTTATTTGTGGGGCATAGGAATTCGTTATTCTTCTTCTTTTTCCAAAATATAGTCCAGCCCCCCACAAGGTCTGAGGGACAGTGGACCGGCCCCCTGCTGAAACAGTTTGCTGACCCCTGCTATAAAGCATGCCTTAATAATGGCTAATATATTCTCAAATCATGCCCTAAACAAACAGACTTACTTTTCTAGCATCTCCATCAGGTCTTCATACTTCTGCACCATTCTTTTGCCTTCAGAAGAGTCTAGGCAACTGCCAAAAAGAAACATCAAAATAAATATTAAGACTATGTGGTGTAATAGACATTATAGGCATGTCAATATTACTTTCTCTTGTTTTTAAGTAGCTTTTTAAAAAGCGCATATCACATTCTAGTCTGAAAGCCCTGAAAAGCGAAATTATATACAAATACCTTTCCTGTCAAATATTTTTTTCTGTCTGACCTCTCAATTTTTCTCCTGTTTCTCAAAGCACAGCTTCCTTTCTCTGTAATTCACAGAGACCTGAATAGCAGCCCTCATTTTCATTCGTTGTCTGGTTTTAAAGAACATGCTTTGTTTGGACAGTATTCCATGATGGCGATTGTTCTGTCTGTGCAAGCATTTCAGCTTGCCAGATGGAACAAGCTCCCCCTCTCCCCTGTGCTGTTGTGGGGGTGCTCCCAACACCTTCGGGGCCAGTTTCAGGGGCCATGCATGGGGGAAGAGAGGGGGCAAACTCTCCTCTGAGCAAGTACAAGTCCTTCCACAGGCCTTCCACTGGCAGGGCTTATTAGGTGAACTCTGCTCACTTCGGCTCCAGGACTAGTTGTAACATTTCATCTCATGTCAGTTTCCTTGTTTCTGCCTCTTCCATTCTGGTTCCATTCACCAACCAGAGCAGGCCACAGACTGATCTAAAGGGGCTTATAGACGGATCAGGACTGGACCTAACCACCAGTATTTGAATGATAGTATCTGGAAATTCAAAATATGCTGCACTTATTTCCTTAGGCGGGATATAAGCATACAAACACACACACACACACACACGTCTTTTATTCCATTTATTCTTCCTTCCATCCTTCCTGCTTTATCAGCTGGATTTTTACCAGTGGACTCTTTGCAAAACAGTGGTACTGCATGATTCTTCCTACTGTGACCTCTGACTGTGCACTGTGACCTCTGACTGTGCACTGGGTATCTATTCTTTACACTCTGTCCATGGTATCCTAGACCTAGTTCTGCTTAGCAAGATTAGATTGTCCTTTAGGAATTATGGAAGGTTTTATCTAAATGCAAAAGCTCTGCAAGTTACGGCTTTGCCTGCCTTATGAAAGCTAAAGATATCCCAGTTCATCCCTAGAAACCACTGTGCAATGTCTTCCTCAGACTTTTGACTCTCTCAACAATCCATTGTCTATGAAAAGCCTGCTTGCATCTTACACAGCCTTGCTAGGATTACTGATGTCAAAACATAAAATTAGGACAAGCCAAGAAACAATTTTCAAGCTTAGCTTGTGACGTTAGACCATGGAGACAACTTTCTCAATTTTCTTTTAAGCCCCAACATCTCTGTAATACAGAAAACAAGGCAGCACACTGATTCACAGGGAAATAAATAAAATGCTTATATCAGTGGCAGAGAACTACCCACTGCCCAAATCCTTATTTTCTTACACCCCCACAGGCCAAGTTTGACACATGAGTAGAGCTGCCCACCTGTCAATCACCTAATATCACAATGACATCTGCTGATTTGGTGCTTGTGACAGGGCTTTGCAGGAACTGGTGACTAGTAGGGCCTACAAAGCCCCTTTGGTTCAAGTCCCACAGCTGACATCATACATATATATATATATATATATATATATATATATATAATATTTTTATTAAAGATTTCTTGAATTACAAAGGTGTGTGCAGTGTCTCTCATATTTTAACATGTATCATTTTTGCAAATCAGTTTCATTTGTTAAGACACTAAGAAGAAAGAGGGAAAAAGCTGACATCATATATGACATCAGGTGTAGCAGGCTTAATTAGGCGCACACATCAGAGGTTCCCACCCCTGGCTTAAATGAAATTAAGATACTCACAAGTGGGTGACATGCCTGAAATTACTAAATGGGATCTGGATCCTGTCTTTTAATTCTTGAGCCCAGCGAATTCCTCCAGCAACCAATGGCATATTCCTGTGCACTGTAGGACAACCTGAGAAAAACAAATTCATCCCGAAGTGAGAAGCGTGAACCAGTGTACTACATGGACCCAGCAACAGAGATTCTCTGATGTAAAACAGTCAACCAAAAAATATGCAAATACCCCTCCTGGGTTGTACTAGGTCAGCCTGCAAGCAACTCTGCACAAAGAAAGCCTACTAGAAAGAAGGGTTTTAGCCTCCCAACAAGCTACGTTTTTGCATACAATGGTTTTTTTCTTCCTATGGGCTTGGAAGAGAACAACTAGCAGCTAGCAGCTCAGCTCCTTCACATTCTGCTCAGGACTCAAGTACAGAGGAAAAGGTTAATAAGAATTCAAATTTCTTTTCCACTCCATATGCAGAAGCTTCAATAGAGGTGGACAGTCACATGACATAAGAAGAATCTGCTGGATCAGGCCAATGAACCATCTAGACCAGCATCCTGTTCTCACCCTGGTCAGCCAGGGGCCTGTGGAGAGCATTCAAGTAGGACCTGAGTGCAACAATGCTCTGTCCGCTTGCGATTCCCAGAAACTCAGAGGCAGACTGCCTCCGACAGTGGATGTGGAGCACAGCCATTGTGGCTAGTAGCCACTGATATGGTGTTATCATCCATTAATTTGTCGAATAGTCTTATAAATACATCCAAGGTGATGGTCATCACTTCCTCCTGCAGGAGGAAGTTCCACTGTTTATTTACGCACTGTGTGAAGAAGTATGTTGACTAGCAGAGAGCAATTGGGCCAGTATCTCGAAAAAGCATTTGTGATAGATAATATGGCGGCCCTTCTCAGGTCCGATGTCTGTTTCCGCCTCTCTGACAGGACTGAATGACACATCAACCACGAGACTTTAAAGCAGAGGTCAGCAAACTTTTTCAGCAGGGGGCCGGTCCACTGTCCCTCAGACCTTCTGGGGGGCCGGACTATATTTTTTTGGGGGGGGGGGAATAATGAAAGAGCACCATGAGCCCCGGTGGCTGCTTACCTGTGTCTTGCGAGCGGCAGGGGCTGGCGGCGGTGGGACGATGAGCGAAAGGGCTCCGGAGAGGGGCTGCTTAAAATGGCAGCCGTTTGAGCACTGCTGCTGCTGGCACCAACAAAGCCCAGCCCACTTCCTCCTCTAGGTAGGGCAGGGACAAGCCAGGATGAGGGAGGGAGGAGGCACCGCCGCCATGTGAGAGAGAGAGAGGGAGGGAGAGGGAAAGAATGCGCGCGCTGGTGATCCACAAGTCCACAAGCCAGGTCCAGAAGGCAATTGGGCCTGATCCAGCCCACGGGCCTTAGTTTGTTGACCCATGCTTTAAAGTTTATTATTGTAGAGGTAAGGGGGCACAGGAAGCTCTCCTTTCTCAAGTTCTGGAAAGGCTTGTAGGTATTGTAATGAAATGACCTAATACGCTGTAATTTGCACAGCAATCTTGCTTTAATTTATTTATTTATTTATTACATTTTTTAAAAAAAATATGAAGAAGTCTGTCCTACTTAAGCAAAGATTTGCAATATCAATTATGAGTTTTTTTTAAATAAAAAGCGGCTTAAAATAATTGTGCACTTCCTTGCTTTCTAAAGGCATCTTGTTAACTCAAGTTGCTAACAAATACCTAGTTCCAGCTCCTCCTGAATATGTTTCAGGTAGATCAGTTTAGCATCGTCCAGGTCTCTGTCGAACATTGTGATGAGGAGAGGATATTTTGCACAGGCATCTGCTGCTATCAATGGCCGTTCCAATAGACTCCCAAATATGTCTATCAGCTACCATACAGAAAGAAATGGGAAATATCTGTGATTTTGTGTACATGCCCTGGGTCCAAACAAAACCAGCAACCCTTTTCAACACCCACATATTTCTTCAATGGCCCACCTAGTTACTGCAGTTCACCAATCTATCTGATGAATGTACGAAACAGGTTATAATCATAAGCCATGTTTGATATCAGTTACACATTGTAATGGTTGAAATCAGTTGATAAAATGATTCCAATGATGTATTTCCCCTCCCCAAAAGACAGGCATAGGTTCGTTCATTATTTGCCCCACATTTTTTTGCAGCAAACACATCCCTTCACTACAATTATTACCAAAGACTGCTTCCGCCTCCCATCTCCCTATGTTTTTATTGTTCTTTTCCTTTCTAACTAAATGTTCTGCATCTCCCACTTCACCCAACTTTAACTAGTCCTAACTCTCCGACCCCTTGCTGGTAAGCAGCAAATGAATGCTACTAGCCTTTCCTTGAATAGTGCAGGAACAAGGATGGGGAAATGAGAGAGGCAATTCCTGCTCTGTGAGATCTAGCAATTTGAGGTTTTAACCTATCTGGAAAATTTCCTTCACCAGATAAAACAGTGGCCACAAATCATTTTATCACAACTTGGAACTAAGAAATCCAGGCTAAAGGGTGGCTTCAGGCCTCCAAATCAATGTGGCTCTCCCTCCCTTTGCAAGGAAGCTTTTGGAGCAGCATCTAGAAACAAAAAAATGAGCCAGCACTGTGTGCTTAGCGAATGCAGATAAGGTAAAGGTAAAGGACCCCTGGATGGCTAAGTCCAGTCAAAGGGTTGTGGCGCTCATCTCTCTTCAAGCCGAGGGAGCCGGCGTTTGTCCACAAATAGCTTTCCAAGTCATGTGGCCAGCATGACTAAACCGCTTCTGGCGCAATGGAACACCATGGCAATAGCCAGAGCGCACGGAAATGTAGAAAACACATGCAACTTTTTACATGGCCATATATTATTTGTTGGATTTTTCCTTTTTATTATTATTAAAGTAAAATTGTTTGGTTTTATAATCTCTTTCTGAATGCTCAGCAACTGCAATTTGAACCCATGGAGCTCTACAGCTCTGAAGGTCACCAATTCAAGCCAAGGGCCTATTCACATGATGAATGGGATGCAATTAAGATCTTAAAAGTGGTAGGGTGAAATATAAAATAGCATTAACTGAAAACTCTTCAGGGCATTTGTAAGAAAAGAAAAGCTTTGTGTATTGAAAAATAGGGCACATTCACTACACACTGCATTGTCCTAGTACAACAAATACAAACCTTGAATGCGTGCTCTATGCTAGCTGCATCATCGAAAGCCTGGGCAAAAGCAGTCCCTAGCCTCCGATCCATATCTTCCACTTTCTCCTTGAAGTCACACACATCATCTTCAAATTCCTAACAGAACCAAACAACAACCCAATGAATTCATGTCACAGATGATTCAGCAGTTTCTGGAAGCAACTCTCCCCAAATACCAAACTCTTCAGCGCTAAGCTCCTAAAACCCTCTTTTGGTAGAAACATTCAGCATAAAGATGAGATGAGTTATTATGGAATCCAGAACCACCTACCATGTTGGCCACATCCAAGCAGTCATATGTACGATCTGAAAACACTTTATAAACCTCTTGGAACTCTTCATACATGCTCAGGACTTGCTGGCTCAGAGGTTTCCCTTTTATGCCACTGAATTCAAGCTTCTCCAATTTCTCTAGGTCCAACGCAGTCACCAGAAGGTCCTACAAATTGGGATAATTAACAGTTATTACTCACAACAGATTTTGGCACTGCTTCCCAACAAGTGGACTAGGCCAGGCTAGACCCATGACTGCCTCATGCTGGTGCCTGAGACAAAGAGAAGATAGAGTTTATTTTTCATAATGTTATAGGTCAACGCTAGCCATACCACCTTCATAATCATCCCTAAACTTAAGACGTATATAACTTATAAATACATATTTTTAAATAGTTAAGTGACTAAGACTGTTGTTGAGTTACTGCTGGTGTGGGGCAGGCGGGGGCATTAAACTCAATGAAATACAAATCGCTAACATCTCTGTTTGTCTTTCTCTCATTAGATCAGCTCCTGTCTAGGCTACAATCATTTAGCTTACTTCCTAGCAAGACCTATTGGAAAATATCAATATGGCTTTAAAGAGGCATTGATTATTGCTGTGCTTTCTGCAAGGTTAATTAAAGGGGTGTATAAAAATGCTGCAGCCCCCTCCCCTCCAATCAATACTACTTTGCATTCAACTGAGATTCTGTGCTTTAAGACAAGAAGAGACCAAAAAAAAAATCTAATTGAAGCCATTTTTCAAGAGAACTGGAGCATGTGTCAGCCGCCTATATTATACTTCTGAAGTCTTTCAGTTTGGGGTAGGAAAGGAATGAAAAACTCGCTTTTATTGCAGCCAACCAAAAATCTTCTTAACCTGTGAAATCCCATGGTGTGGTGGCCGTTTGAAACTAATGGAAAATCTGACAAGTGGAAAACAAATTGCAGCCAAAATGCTTACATACAAAAGTTGTATAATGTGAGGAAATTGTGAGCCAGGAATTTCTATACATTTTACAGGGAGATTCAGGAACCCATGTAAAGCCAAAGAGATATAGAATACCCCACAGATACCACATCTGTCAGCAACAGGTCAGCACTAGGCTTTCTGTAACATTCCACATGTGCTGATCCAGTGCATCATATCCCTGTGTGTCTCACACAATTGTGCTAACCTCTAGCAGTCTACATGGCTGACCAACGAAGTTGGGGTGGGTGGGGAATGAATGCTGGTTTAGCATCAGATTAGGAAGCTGTACACCGGCTCCCTCGGCCAATAATGCGAGATGAGCGCCGCAACCACAGAGTCGGTCACAACTGGACCTAATGGTCAGGGGTCCCTTTACCTATTTATATGCAATTTGAGAAGGCTTCTCCAAATGATGTACAGCACATTGACTTCTCAGATCTGATGGGCAGCAGATCAGCATTTGCTTCTTTTGAAACTATATTGTCCAGAATATATTTCACTCTTCTTAACAGCTGACAATGTTGAGACCTACAGAAACGTTCTCGTTTTAAAACCACGCGAATGGAACATTGTGCTTCATTCAGATTTGGGGAAGCAAAAGTCTGCTCATGCAATGGGGGTTTCTTGAGCCCTCATTGTGCCAACACTTCCCTCAAAAAAAGTCAGAGGACTCTAAATAAAGGTTTGGGGTGGGGGTGGGGAGGGGCAAGAGGAAAGTGGTGAAAATCAGCAGAAGGACTTCTGTTGAACATCTCTAGATCTAATTGCTATATCCTAACTGTCCTTATGCCATAAATGTCATGAGCTACATACTACTATTGTCTCTCTACACCCAGGAAATGTCTATTTTGTACACATATATAAAGCTCAAAGTTAAATACAATTATTTAGGAAGTTGGCACATTACTACTGTGGATTTTTTTTGGTTGGGGGAGGTCTTAATATCTGAGCAAGGAAAGGGGCAATTTCCATGTTATATTTGAAAAAAAGAGAATCTGAGCCTGGGAAATTGGGTCATGCCTAAAAAAAACAACAGCCAGGGTAAAAGCTGTAGAACAAGATGCCGTTGTAAGAACAAAGCAGATTCTGATTAAGTGTGGGAGGCATGCCCTATAAATACACACGGCATTGGGCTGCTCTGGGGATCTTTTAATCTGTACCTAGCCCCATTTTATCAATGTAACCTTCAAGGATGAGGAAGAAGATAACAAAAAGGTAACTTGAAGGGTGAGGAGGCCTATGCATCAAGAAGAGCATCGCCGTCAGCTCTTGCTCAGAAATCCTGACAGCTTTTGCAGATCTCCTGTAGCAGAAATCTGCATTGGTGAGGCAAATGCCTGAGAATTCAGGAACTCCTTGGGTGAAAAATTCAACCACATATTAAACAATAGTATTATTTATGTACCATATTTGTGTCCCACCTTTCTTCAAAGGAGCTCAGGGTAGCCTATGTAAGGTTTATCCTGCTTAAAACCCTGCAATACAGAAAAGGCTGAAAAGCAATGGCTTGATCAGTCATGCCTGCAAGCTCCATGATGGAGTGGGGTGTTGAACCCATGTCTTCCCCAGCTAGATCCCCTAGATAGACACCAGGAATCCTGAACCCCTGGAAGCAAAGAGTCAAGGGAAGGAGACAAGTTACACTAATTTATCTCTGACATTATATACATTGTTCTCTATATACATCAGCATCTGTAATATTCCATGATACTTACATTTACCACGTGGAGCCTCTCTAGAAAATTATCCAATCGTGCAAAAACCATTACAGAAGGGAAATCCCACTCCTTTGCCTCTAGGCCTGGCTGAAAGTAAGTGGTAAGATTGTCTCTTCTTTCCTCGAAGGTCTGCTTGAAATAGTTGAAAATATCAAAAGTTGTCTGCACTTTGCTCAGACTTTCTTCAGTTTCTGCTTTAAGCAGATCTTCTGCATTGAGGTAAGTCCTAGCCTAGGTAGACAGAGAAGGGCAACAAATCTTGTCGTTTCAGTGGTATGGTTTGCTTGTGTTTTTTTTAAAAAAAAAAAGGAAGAGAAAATGAAACAGGCACAGAAAGACCGAGTATTCAACATAAGAGGCCTAATCCTAACTTAAATTGTTCATTTGGAAAACTGACAACGGTTCAACGGGATTGGTACACACAACACAATAGGAGGAGGCATAACTGTCCACATATCTGTCAAAGGGAAGAGTAAGGGACAAGTGCCTCTTTTATAACATTTCCTACAAAAGCATAACACTGACAAGGTGTCTAAAAAACAGAAGGGACTGCCTTCTAAAGAAAAGGTAGCGTTCCTATATTTAAACCTCCAGCACTTGCTGGGATTTGCAGAGAAACAGGGCATCTCTCTGGATTTCCATTTTGCCGCTCCATTTAAAAAAGGCTCTATGCATATCCAGGGCTGTTTAACATGAGACCCTCTCATCATGCCACAGTACTCCTCATTGTCAAGGTACCTCTCCTCTCACTTACCACTGCACTGGAATGACAACTGTGGGAGGCACACATGCCCGCTGAGGGCAACCGAAACACAAGGGCTGAAGCTTTACAGTGACAAAGTGTGTGTTGCAACCTGTAGACCCCAAAGCATTATTGGAGCCCTCATACTGTGTCTGCACGAAACAGCAGTACTGTATATTATTTTCTCCATTTTGCAGGGGGTGAGAAGAACCACCACATGGCCTACCTGCTGAATGAGGAGGTTGCAGATTTCCTGAAGCAGCACAATTATCCTTGCAGGTGTGCTGTAATATTTGGACGTGGCCCAGATTAAGCACACCACATGAAGCACTCGGTTTAGTAATGGCTTCAACTCGTTGAATTCCACATTTTCTATTTCCTCTAGAGGGCGCTCTAGGGGCTTTAGGTGCGCATTTATATCGTGGGCCTCAACCAAAGCTGTGATTTTGAAAGAAAAAGAAAAGTTCCACACAAGAGAAGTTAGGGAAAGGTGCCGTACATTATTCAGGAGACCTTAAATATACGTCAGTGGAAGCAATTCTGGTTTAATTCAACTGGGCTTACTTTCAAGCATGTATATTTCTGAAATACAGTGCACATTAAACTCATTTTACACACCACAGGGCAAAAACTGAAAACTAAAAGTGTGACAGAGAAAAGCCCTAAAGAATACAACAACACATAAGACAAAATATGTGCAGCTCCCTCCTCCTGAGAAATTTCTGCCGCTCTTCATCTACTATTTCGACAAGAACTGAAGAAGCTGATCTCCACATAGGCCAACCAGGAGCGGTTAGTGATCTGTGAATAAACATTATAGCACAAATTTTCAAAATCTCACCTGCTTCTACATCTCTGAAAATTGACCTGAATGCTGGAAAGTAGGTGCTCTGCACTCTGTCAAGAAGCTCCATCATGGTCAAAACCCTTCTGGTTTTCAGCTGGCTGTAAATGCACTGCAGATCTTCAAATCTACAGGGAACACAAAATGGTGAGGCAGTGAGCAAAGGCACATTTCATGTCAAATATCCAGGCAACATACACCCCCTTACAGCAAATCTAGGTTATGCATTTGCCAGTTTTTAAGAGAAGACTCCCTGGAAAAGACCCTGATGCTGGGAAAGATTGAGGGCACTGGGAGAAGGGGACGACAGAAGATGAGATGGTTGGACAGTGTTCTCGAAGCTATGAACATGAGTTTGACCAACTGCAGGAGGCAGTGGAAGACAGGAGTGCCTGGCATGCTCTGGTCCATGGGGTCACAAAGAGTCGGACACGACTAAACAACTAAACAACAACAACAAGATATTCCTAGGCAAAACAGTTTCCAGGGCAGAAATTTATTTATTGTGCTAATCAGAAAGTGGTCCATGGGGTCACGAAGAGTCGGACACGACTAAACGACTAAACAACAACAACAAATCAGAAAGTAAACAGTTGTACAGGTGACGTAAACAGCAGTGGGTGTTTCCACATCAACTAGAGTCCAGCTCAAACCAAAGAGTTAGTTCTGCAATTGCCCTTTCGCTACTCTGCTTACGTCTTCAATGCAGAATGAAGCTATAAATGTACCTGCTTTTCCAGAAAGCCAGCTCCACCTTTGGACTAGGATCTTGGCCTTGCAAAAGTGGTTCTGAAGACTCTCTCTTTAGAACTCCCTGAATCTGGTGGGTCCATTCAATGACAGCTGATTCAATTGCATGGACAATAGATTTATCCACAAGTTCAGTGCTACGGAAAGCAAACATATCAGCAGATTAGTTTTACTTCCCATCTGACAGTGGTAGATAAAAAGGCAGATCTAAAAAACAAATACAACATGAAGTCCTATCTGGAATGAAGCACTAGGACGCTTATCACAGTATAATCTATGGTTCACTTTATTGACCCATGTTATTTCTGTTCCTGGTGTGCCATACTTTTCCACACTTCTTTCTATTACAGTAACTACATAGTGTAAAAACCTTTAAATAAAGCACCTCAGTACAATGGTATCTGACGAAGTGTGCATGCACACGAAAGCTCATACCAAAATAAAAACTTAGTTGGTCTTTAAGGTGCTACTGAAGGAATTTTTTAATTTTGCTTAGTACAATTGATTCAACACCACATTATTACCAGCAATAACTATCAAAGGCTTACCGTAATATGGAATGGTGGGAGTATACTACAGTGCTTTGAACAAAAGATCAAGCAAAACTGACAGATGCTAAAGTAAGAGACTAGTTGGCACCTGGTACACTGGCAATGAAAACACACAATCATAATGTCCAAAATTGCACTGAAGACCAACATCGTTTACCAAAAAAGTAGTTCATTCTAACTAGTAAAAACAACCAGCCAACACAAAGCACAAAACAAAACACGGTGGTTTAAATTGGGGGAGGAGGGGGAGGCTATGCTAAGTCGCAGCAAAAAGACCAGCTGTTAATGAAAACTGAGTTGTTGCTAACAGGACCAGTGGTCAGGGATGATGGGAATTGTAGTCTCAAAACATCTGGAAGGCCGAGTTTGTCTATGCCTGGCCTAGAAGAAAAGCAATACTGCAGTCACTGAGTACATTTAAAATGACCATTCATGTCAATTACTACTTACGTTTTCTCATTGTCAGAATCTATATACGAGTCTCTTTCAGGGTCAGTAGGGAGCGGCAGCAAAGTCTTGCCTTTAATTTGTCCAATAACTACAAAAACACTACTTTTCAGATTGCAGATGTGGTGGACGATATCCTGTGACACCACATGGGGCCAGCTGGGATGGTTTTTCTGGTTCCCCAAGAGTGGCACCACTACCTAGAAGACATATTAGGTTGAGAAAATTTCAGAGCCCCTGGTTTGCTAGGTTACATCAATCGCAACAAAACTTAAAAGTTTTACTTGTAAGTTTTATAAGTCCCATATTAATTCTTGAATCCTTAGGAGATGCTTGCTCTGATGTTCCCTGAACTAAAGAAAATGGATCAATTTGGAGAACCTAGAAAAACACTTCAAACCTCTGAAGCTCAGATCATCACTGTGAGTCACTGCAAGGAAAGAAGTCTGGTGAGCAAATAAGTCACTTATCCATGAAGAACAGGAAGCTAGGAGTTAATCTACTTTCATTTAATTTGTTTCCTACATCTCTCACCTCTTTCCTTTATTCAAAGTCAATTTCTTTAAGGTAACAGGAGCTGTAACTATGTTTTTACAAATAAGCTAACAAAAAACACACAAAACAATGGTGAGAAGCAGGTATGTGTCATTCCTACAAAGGACTCCCAAGGCATGCTACCAACCTGTTGCAAATATACATAAAGGGATCATTTTTTTTATTTTTAAAAAT
This sequence comes from Zootoca vivipara, assembly GCF_963506605.1. Classification (NCBI taxonomy): domain Eukaryota; kingdom Metazoa; phylum Chordata; class Lepidosauria; order Squamata; family Lacertidae; genus Zootoca; species Zootoca vivipara. Next base: position 84,514,107 of record NC_083277.1, on the reverse strand, counting down.
GGCTGGATTTTGCAGACAACCATTTGTTTCTATCGTTCCAGTGGCAGACCTGACACTTTGACACTTTGAAACTCTTTGACACTTACAGACCCGAGAATCTGTCTTGCACCATGTCAGACCACACTGGCACATATATGCCCAGTTACTCAGACTAGTAGTAGTAGTTCTCCAGGCCCAGGTAGAAGCCATTCCCATTACCTGGTAGCAGAGATAATTTAACGGTAGGTTCTAGGGATCCATGCCTAGTTACGGCCTCTCCCTTTCACAAACAAATTTGAATGGGTGCTATGTCTTCATTTCCTCATTTTGTGGGTTTGGGTTTTGCATTCTTGTTCCTCAGCAACTTTCTGAATAAAAGTGGATCACCTCCATTTAAGTGTAGGCTAGGTTTGTTATTATTATTTCATTACTATTGTACTGTCAGTCACCACATTGCTGCCATCAATAAAGCCAGTTCTTTCCAAAGGTAAACATACCATGTTTATCGACAGTGACCTGTGATCTCCAGTTTTTCAATGCTGAGCTGTTGTAATGTGATTGCTCTATTTTGTATTTTAATTACGGGTGTTTATATTTTAATATTTGCATAACTGGTTGGTATACTGTATAAACTCCTAATTTAGTTGTGTTGGTACTAAACAGTAGATAAATTTATAAATAATAATGACAATCTCCTCCCCCGAGTCCCCTCACAGGGCTAATATACAGAGACTAATTCAGATTCTTTTTACCTTCAACTTAAAGAGTACGTTTATATGCTTGCCTCTCTCTCTTCCCCACACAAGGCAGTGTGTAGTTCTTTCTATGAAGAATTTGTGAAGATGAACCCTCTATTGCATGAGTTTCAAACATCTGTCCAAGCCCAGGAGCTGAAGTGCTTGGAAAACGGATGGCCAATGAGCTAATGTGAGAGCAGGAAACTCAAATTATACTGGACCTGACAGCAAGGAAAACTCCAGTACTCACCATGACTGGGATAGAAAAGGAACCAGGCGCTTTTTGGCTAGCTGCTCACCCACCTGGCACTCCCCCCTCCCTTTGCAAACCAATAATAAAAACAGGATGGTGAATGTTCATCACTCTGATGAAAATTATGGTGAAAACGCTTATTACAAAAAGTTGAAGGCACCAGTAGCATAAACATACAAAGCTACCTTAATAGCAGACCTGACCCCAGTCATCCAGGTAGCTCCAAAATGTCAACCTCCAAAGGCAACAGCTCTCCATAGATTGTAGAATTGTACCTCCAGTCCAATGCAAGGGTAGAGGCTTGTTTCCCAGAAAGGTTCCCTAAAACCCTGTTAACAGAGGGTGCTGGGGACCAAACCGGGGACCTTCCTGAGGACCCTGAGTAATATAACCCCTCTCCTGTTCAGAGGGCCACCCCTCTTCTTATTACATGCTGCTACCCAGTGCTTTCTTCTGGGGGGACGCAGGGGGACGCATAACCCTAAACATTTTGTGAATCTTTGTACTTTTGTCCATTTACTCTATTTATTTTTCCCGATTTGAACTATAAAATGGTGATTTTCTTGAGTCAAAATGAGAGTACTCCTAATTTTTTTAAAAGAAAAAAGAAAAAAAAGCACTGCTGGGTCTTGGCACTAAAAGAAGGCGATGCTTTCTCGCCTGTTCCCCCTTTTTTTCTGTCAGGGTCCTAAGTTTAGCAGCTTCTTGGCAGACCAAAAAGGAGGGGGGGGGTCAGCAAGGGAAACTACTCACCTGCTGGACATACAACTGGTATGCAGCTGCTGCTACAGCTATGAGGTTGAGGGGGGGAATGCCCACCCCCTTATGCCAGACCTCTGACCCGCATTCAGCCCTCCCCAGAGCGCCCGGCCCCTTTGAGCAGCCCTACCTCCTCCACGAGGGCAGCGAGGTGCTCCAGGGGCACGGAGGACAGGTCCCCATAGAGCAGGTGCCCGGGAGCCGGCGGGGAGCGCAGCGGCCCGGGGGCGAGGCGCAGCAGGAAGACCCCCTTGCCAGAGCGCCCGGTGCCGGGCGCCGGAGCCAGCCGGTCGGCCAGCGCCAACTGGCCCCCTGCGCCCGGCGTGACGAGCAGCAGCCGCTTGGCCGGGTCGCCGTCGAGGAAAGCGCGCAGGAGCGGCCGCGCTTCGGAGCTCCCCGCGCAACGCTCCCAGCGCTCGGGCTCCACGCGCAGGCTGCTTGCCACGCGCGCCCCCAGCAGCCGAGCCCGGGGGTCCGTCTCGGGGGCGCTCTCGAAGTCTGGCTCGGGCTCCTCGCCCCCCATGCTGGCTGCCGGCACTTCCTCCGGCCACTGTTTGCGGGGCGGAGCCGCTGTTGCTTTGGGGACGGAGGACGCCGCTTCGCCGCCGCCTCCTGAGAGGCCGGCGGAGGAGCGAGGGGACTTGGCGCGCCGCCTCCTTGCGCTCCACTCCACCCTCCTCTTCCACTTCTGATTAAAAAAACGGCGACGCGAGGGAAAGTGCGAATGTGCTGCAGCTGGCGACGGATTTAGTCATTTCAGCCCCCTGGACTCGGTGCCGAAGCGTCTGCAGCACATGCGAGGCTGCTTTTTAGCCGTTTAATCTTGAATGCATTTTAAATCCACAGGTACCAAAGGCTTGTTCCGCCTTCCCGCTTCCTTTCCAAAGCCCTGCTATTAAGTACTGTACTATACACCACTCGCAGGCGATAATTTTGAGAATTAAAACCATTAAGTCTACTGAAAGCAACAAGTCTTTCTCTTCATTAGAAAGGGAACTGGCGCTCCATGGAAATTGAAATAGATCAGGAGACGGAGTACGGTATTACGGCGCTCTCTTTTTTCTTGAAAATAGCACCAATGAAACGGAAAACTCTTCCAAACTCATTTTATGCAACCACTTCAAAAACAGAGACAAGGGGGTTCCGGTTTCCGCCTGCAGGAATGGCGGACCTGTTTTCCATCTCTCTGACCTTTGTAAGGAATTTGGCGGTTGCTAGGGGAGTAAATGGCAACCCCCTACCCTCTCCGGGGGTTACGGAGAGGGGCCGCTGGCCCGCGATGCCCCCAGACCCACTCCGACTGTTTTTGGAGTGGGGGGAGCTTGGGCTGAGCACTTACAAGGGCCAGGACTCCCGGACGCTAATCTGCATGGCGGGGATTTCCATGGTTAAAGAAGATAATTAGGCTTAAATCTATGGACATACTTCAGAAGGAGGGAAAGAAGCGCTGTTTACTGCTGAGAAATTTATGCTGCCGAGTGAGAGGAGTCAAAGATTGTACTGCATCTGGAAGAAGGATTGATGGGGACGGAGCGATAAGGGGAGTGAGTTTTTATTTTATTTTTTTTCTTCATATTGTTGCCTCGTACCTTCCCGGACGCGATGTCCTGGCTTGTTTGGAGTGAAAGAGAAGCAAAAGACTGTGTGAGTTGAACCTTATAACTGTTGTTACTGAGCATATTTTTTTAAAGATGTGGAGTTGCCGATGAGAAAAGCCCCCCCCTAGTCGGACGGAAGGAGTTCTGAATGCGTTCGGAGGATTTATGAGCTGTGACGCACTTTAAATTGGAGCAGCGACCTGAAGCTAAGTTCAGCTATAGGGCAAGGAGATCCATTAATTTACCAAGAGTCTATGGTTTGATGTTTGGGTCTCCTGCCTGGAAAAGCTGTAAATTCTATAATGATCGTAAATCTTCATGGCTATGAGAGAAAAGCGAAAGTGATTTGAGCTTTTTAAGATGGCGCTACTTCGAATTGCTTCAACGCAACAGGAGCTCCATTAAGAAGATTTATGGGGAGGCTGGACTGATTAACTCACACAGGAGAAAGAACATCTGTGAGACTTTGTTTGATATTTATATCAGCAGCTGGGAAACAATCGTGAAAGTGGAAAACATCTATGTGACTGTAAGGGGAAGATCTGGATTATTATGAACTTGAAGGACGATTTGAACTTTAGAAAAAAGACGGCAGTGGACAGTTGCGAGGAATTCCCAATTTCTTGAAGCATGGGAACCCAAATAAAAAATTCTTTAGATGATTTGGCATAACATTCGGTCTGATTGATATATATATGTGTATAATTTGAAATATTGAATGTGATATAATTGGTTTTAATTGGAAAATTAATAAAAATATTTAAAAAAAAAAAAAAAACAGAGACAAAATGGTCTTCACACTGGGTGTCTTCTCAATCCCTGCGTGCTACTGCCATTTTTATGTTACTCTTCCTTTTATGTTACTTCTAAATATAATGGTATATTTTAAAACTTTGGCAGTTAAAGGTCCTTATCAGCTGAAAAGACTTTTTAATTGATGGGAGTCCTGTTGACAAAGGAGCAAATAAAAGCCCAGCTTGGTGATGATCCTCTCATATAGTTTCATGAATTTCAAATCTGTTCCTTAGCTCAATTTGGCCTGAGACATTGATCAATCTTGTTCATATATATTTTTTTTTTTATTTCTCTTAGCAGGCAGACTAGAGGTAGCAAGACACTGGTGTCACAACACTTCCTTCTCTGCAGGAAGATACTGCTCTAATGGAAAAGCTGACTGATGTGAGCAGGATTGATAGAGGAATAAATAACTACACAACCTTTAGAAGACATCTGAAGGTGGCCCTGTATATTTTAAATGTTTATATGTGTGTGTGTGTAATGTTGGAAGTCACCCAGAGTGGCTGGAGCAAAGCAGTCGGGGTACAAATATAAAATTATTAATGAGTTAAAGATACTGTTGTTGTTGTTTAGTCGTTTAGTCGTGTCCGACTCTTCGTGACCCCATGGACCATAGCACGCCAGGCACTCCTGTCTTGCACTGCCTCCCGCAGTTTGGTCAAACTCATGTTCGTAGCTTCGAGAACACTGTCCAACCATCTTGTCCTCTGTCGTCCCCTTCTCCTAGTGCCCTCAATCTTTCCCAACATCAGGGTCTTTTCCAAGGATTCTTCTCTTCTCATGAGGTGGCCAAAGTATTGGAGCCTCAGCTTCACGATCTGTCCTTCCAGGGAGCGCTCAGGGCTGATTTCCTTAAGAATGGATAGGTTTGATCTTCTTGCAGTCCATGGGACTCTCAAGAGTCTCCTCCAGCACCATAATTCAAAAGCATCAATTCTTCGGCGATCAGCCTTCTTTATGGTCCATGATACTACCTGCTAACAAATGCATCCGCTTACTGTGTATGCTCTTTGTGCCTGTCTCTAAATTCGCGTTTTCCTCTTTTACTGCTTTTGCTATGTCAACCCATGTATTGTACCCATTATGATGTACATAGCATGTTGTAGCTCGTTACTGTATTTTGGACAAGCACCTTTAGTAAAAATTTAATGCTTAAAAAGAGAAGGAATATTGTACAGATTGGAAAGATGCAAGAGCAACCAGTGATCTGTTTTATGAGGGAAGGTTGGGGGGTAAAGTAAGAGAGGACATGGTAAAGGGGTACAAAATTATGCACAATGTGGAAGAGTGGATAGAAATAGGTTTCTCCCTAATAATCCTAGAACCAGGAATCATCCACTGAAGCTGCACAGTGGGAGATTCGGGACAGACAGAAGGAAGCAATTCTTCGCACAATGCAGTTAAACCGCGGCCGTTGCACCTCCAAGATGCGGTGGTGACCAACAACAGATTTGTAAAGGGAATTAGACAAATTCATGGCGGATAAACCTAAAAGTAGTTGCTATTTCCAGGATCAGCACCAGCAAGTCTCTGCATACCAGTTACAGGTGAACGTTGAGTAGGAGATGGCTATTGCTCTTACGTCGTATGTGGATTTGGATGCTGGACAATATGGGCTTTTGGTCTAACCCAGCAGAGCTTTTCTTCTGACATGTTTACTCCAAAATGAATCAAAAAGGCAAGTTTGTAAGTTACAATAGTTATGCTTCCAACACACACACACACACACACACACACACACACACACACACACACACAGGTATTTGGTAAATATGATTTACTGGTTCCATTCTTTTAAAAAAATACAAGGAAGGATGACCTACAGCATCAATGCTGTAAATACCAAAGTGGTGGTGAGTTCTGCAAGATGTATCCTAGGTATCTTGTATTACTGTTGCAAGCATGCATAGCTACGACACATCACATTACATCCTCTTCCATAGTGAAGTATTTCCCCACCAAAAATGATAAATATTTAGGAAATCGCAAAATAGAATCACCCCTTATTCCAGAGGTCCTATCCCCATTTGTTAAAATATCCTGATTTCCCTTGGTCTAAATCAGTGGTTGCCAAACTCCCCTGCTTCCACAGACCACCTGAAAATTGCTGAGGGTCTTGGTGGACCACTCAGTGATTTTTCTGCCTGTTGCAGCAATTGTAACACACTGTGCTAGATGATACATGTTTTTTACTGCATTTTTAGAGAGACACCGCGGATTATCTGAATGAAGCTCCATGGACCACACGTTAGGAACTCCATCATTTGCTTTTATCTGCCTCAAAGTTTATAAAACGGAAAAATAAAATATTTCTAGCAAACAATCAGACAAGCCATTAGACTAGATCTGCACATTGTAGCCAGGAAGCACATTTTGCCAGCTGTGCTAGTCGTGTGTCCAGCAGGAATTGCACCTGTAGAAGCAGTACAGGTAATTTACCAGACAGAGGCCAACCAAATTTGGCTAAGCTCAAGTGTGCAGCTGCCTTCCAGAATCTTCCGTGCTGTGCATACCACGTCATGCATAAGTCACTCTCCCTGTCAGAAAGGCACAAAGGCAGCTGTCTGCTGCTGTGCTCAGCTGTGAGTTTTTTGTTTTTTGTTTGGAGCTCCGTTAGAATCCTCGGTGTGTTCCAATTTCATTTTGGCTGGTGCCTTGTTCTCAAGAACAGTCCGGGCCTCTGAAGCTTTAATTGCCTCTTGGAGAAGACGCAGCTCCCGCTTCTCCCTCCGCTCTTCCATCTCCCCAATCTCATCTGCAAACAAGGCTTTCAGCGGCAGGATCAGTTTTGGAATAGCAGCAAAATCGCCAAAACGCACCTGGTGACGAAGGCGAATATTAGAGCAGCAGGAATTATGCAGTATCTCCCACTCACCCACAGCCAATAATAAACCAGGAATAGCTAACCTGTGGCCCTCCAGCTGTTGTTGGACTACAATTCCCACCATCCTAGATTATTGGCCATGCTGGCTGGGGCAGATGGGAACTGGGAGTCCAACAAACATCTGGTGGGCTACAGATTTTCTGTCCCTGCTATAAACTATTGTAATAGAGGAGATATGTGCATAGCATTCTCTTGGTTGTGAACAAAAATGAGTTCCTTTTCCCAACCTTCAACTCCCCTTGACCTGTGTAGGGCACACGAAAGGAAGGTTCAGTGCAAGTCTCTGGAGCCCCAACATACTTTTCCAATGTAAGTAAGTTGGGATCCCCAGCAAAGACCACCCAACAAAAGCTGGCGTATGGCTGGGGAATGCTAGGAGCCAGCCCAATGTGGGTTTGATAAAGGAAGGTGAAACAAGCATCTCTGATCCCACTTACTCTTGTTCTGTATGGTATGCCCTCTTTGTAGATGCTAAAAGCCTGATTTAGTAAATATTTTCAAGGGAGAATAAAAAAAATTCCCTCAAATTACATGAAAATGTGGAGCTCTCTTATACCTCAAAGCTCAACTTCTTCACTCACCTGCATGTGATCAAACGCAATTCCAACTTTCTCACTGAAATCGTCACTGAAGAGAGGGATTTTGGCATAGCGCTGGCTGAAGTGATTGAGCATGATGAAGTCTGCATTCATCTTCATCCCAACTTCAATTGCTTGGGAGGTAGTACTATAGAAAGGAAGAACAGTAAAACAAAAGCAATATGAATTGCAAAAGGCTCCCCTCAGGTATCATAATACAGTGGTACCTCGGTTTATGAACACAATTGGTTCCGGAAGTCTGTTCATAAACTGAAGCGAACTTTCCCATTGAAAGTAATGGAAAGTGAATTAATCCGTTCGGCGTTCGTAAACCGAGGTTCCACTGTAGCCAATACCCAGCATAAAAGAAAATACTAAGAGGAGTGGAAAACGTATTATAACCCTGCAGGAACAATATTTTATGAGCTGAAACTTCCTATGCAGTTTAATTATTTCAGTTGCTATTATACAGGTGAAACTCGGAAAATTAGAATATCATCGAAAAGTGCATTTATTTCAGTAATGCAACTTATTATTTTTTCTTTTTCTTTTAATTTTTACAAATGCTTTCTTTTGGAAATTTCACAGTAATAAAACAAATAGTTATAATAATACAAAAATAAAAACAAACATCGCTATTACATTTCATTAATTACATTCCATTTATAATTGACCCGCCTAACGACAAATAATTACAATTACAACAAATAAAGTCTTGACATATCTTGCTTTGCATGTCATGCATCTATCTCATATATTGGTTTTACCTTTTAAGTTGCATTACTGAAATAAATGCACTTTTTGATGATATTCTAATTTTCCGAGTTTCACCGGTATATAACAAGCAAGCAGAAATACCCATCTCAACATGAAATGAAATGAGTTTGGGTCTTAGTAGTCCATAGCTTCCCTCCTGAGTTATGCTCTGGAACAGACTGTCATTTCATATCGTTTGGCTTCAATCTGTGGACATCCAGCCAAAAAGCCAAAGCTAATTCTGCTAGAGATTGGGAAAGGGTAGAACTTTTCACTGCAATTATTTACTTTCCCAGTAGAAAGCTATATTATTTCAAAACACATAACCCTATCATTCACCCTTTTAAAAACATTTAAGATAAAAACAAGATAGGCCCAGACCTAAATAAAGCCTGACCCACAAAAGTGCCGAAGGCAGAAACAGCCAGTTGGTATCTGCACCAATCTTACACAATTACTAGAGCAGGGATGTCCAACAGGTTGATCCGTGATCTACTGGTAGATCCCCATGAGGTTTTGGTAGATCACGGTTGATCTCTGGCTCCCTTTCCTTAGCCTCGCTAAAACTGACTCCTGCACCACCCCCTCGCCCCGCCCGCCATTGTTGTTTGATCTCTGGAAGGGAAGACGGAGCTTTCCCTGTGCTGCTTTTTTCACCCCTGAAAAACGGAGCCTTCCATCCCAAAAAAAGCTCAACAACTTTGAGCAGAACTCCCCACTGCCAGCTTCTAATTCTGAAAGTGAATCACAGTCTCTTGAGAGTTGGCCACCCTTGTACTAGAGGAACACAAGGTGCCTCTACATATTTCCCATTACTACTTCGATTTAAGGAAGTACTGCCTTTTCATTTCATTTATGTCACTCTAAGAAAATGCCAATGCCACTCCCCCTTCTATAATTTACCTGTGCGTCTTCTCTATAGCTTCCTCTTCTAACCCATCTTCCAGTGTAGCTTCATGTATCAGCAGAGAAGCATTTTTCCCTGTAAAAATGATTTGTCACATTTTAGGGGGAAGGGGGAGAAGGAAAATAATTAAACAAAGAGACATTTGGCTTTCCACACAGCATTCCCAAAAAATTATCAGATAATCTAGGACCATTGACAAAAAAAACCAAAAACCACTTACCCATTTCGACTAAAGCATCACATGGCATAGTGTCACCAGAATATACTATTTTCCACCCAGATTTGTGAACCATGGAACAAGCAAAGGCATTCTTACAGTGCCGGACCTCACATGTCTGAAACTGAAAAGCACAACATGCTGGTCACTGGGATTCTCCTGTAGGAGAGAGAGCTTGCTTCCCTCACTGGAGGTCAATAAGGCAAGGTAAAGTAATCAATCACATTTGCTTGTATGTACAAAGTAGCAGCCCCAATGTGGAAGTCACTACAAGGATTCAAACGCAATACAAGCATAGATACAACGATGTAAAAATCATCAAACCCACCCCTTCATTATGTTAGTTTAAAACAGTTGCAAAGCATTATTTAGCAACGCTAACCAATTAGCAGCTGACACCTTTTGACACGTGCAATTTGTCCACGTTGTTAGTACCCTAATTTTACAGCATCAGCTATTCAGTAGTGCTTAATCTGCAATTCTCTTTGAATCTTCTACAGCATTATTTGTTGCATTCCCAAGGCTGCCTTATCTTTAGTCCCTATTCAATCACATAAATTGTGGCCTTGTTTCTTTCAAGCTGGCTGTTTCTAAGCAAAGACAATTTAGCTAAACAATTTAACTATTTCGGTCTCTGCACTCCCACAGGCGCTTCCTTTCTACCCCCATCCCACCTCGAACCTGCCTTACCTTTGCAAAGTCGTATTTCTCCATAAGCAAGCTAATGAAAGCCTTTGCTTTAGGTTTAAATACATCAGAATCTTCTATTAAGAACCGTGCAGGAATCAAGCTGCAAGGGGGGAGGGGGTGAAAGACACAATATGATTATGCCAAGATTTTTCCCTCCACCCCAGAATTACCAAAAGAATAAGAACAGCAGTACCACCTAGTGCAGTCAAAGGAGCAGCAATTAACCTCTTGAAACCTCCCCCATCTGCCTTCATAATCCCCTATTTGCCACTTGCTCCCAGATTTTGTGACGGTGGTGATGACTGGAATCAGATGGTGGGCAGGGGCAGGGGGGTCCGACTGGCTTTCTTCAGAAATCAACAGTCTGAACAATTATCTGATTGATAGATAGGCATTACTCCTGTGCTACGGACAAAAACCACTCATCACAGAGTTTGCAGTGCTCTCTGGAATATGTAAGATATGGTTCTTATTAGCCAATACAAGAGAAACAGAGCAAGTGATCAGACTAAAAAAAAAATCCAAGCTTTATGGCTGCTTGCTAGTGGGGCAGAAAACCCAAGGAAACCCCGTCTCATGGGTAAGAAAAGATGGGAAGCATGCATTAATATGGATTGAAGTAAATACACCTTAGCCTATAAGTGAGGATGAATTGCTAGACAATGGACACGAGCATTTGCTACTAAACTAGGAACTATGATGGTCTTGAAGGTTTGGATGAAATTAGATACTTCAACCCAAACTTGACTGCTATCTAAAAACATTTCCCACTTTAAGAGAGCTTAAAAACAGACTCCTTCAGAGGCAGGACAGTGAGACATAGCAGAGGCCTGCAAAAAAAGCAACAGAAAACACATTTCTGCAGCTGCATACCATACATTGGGGTAAAGCATGGCAGCTGCATCTGAGAGGAGATGCAGTGTTCCATAGCAAAACAAGACACCTGGTGTATCTACTCACTTGATGTGCCCCAAGATTTCTTGGCAATGGTCATGGTACTGGTGCAGCCATGTCATGATTAATGTGGGTGCAACCAGCAACAGCGGGCTGGAGGGCTGACCCAGGGTCATCTGAAGTAAGAGAGAAGCAAAGGTCGGAGATCTTGCAAGGCTAAGTAAATAGGAAGCATGCATCAGATCAGATGCAAGGCAAGGACTGACTCAGTGCTGCCACCGGTCACTGCCAAGACACCCTCACAAAGTTGAGCTCTAGCTTTAAGGCTGACATACTTACAAGCGCCCGATGTCTCTGCAACAATATATTCAACAAGCCCTAGGAGAGAGGAGAGAGGCCCATTGTAAACAAGACATCTGGCTGTACACTTGTCCATAAGGAACCCTAAACAAAAACTGAAATGAAGTACAGTGGTACCTCTACTAACAGACGCAATCCGTTCCGCGGTGCCGTTCGCAACCCAAAAAGTCTGTAAGTAGAGCGCCACTTCTGCGTGTGACGCAATAGAGCGCTCCTGCACATGCGCAAAGTGCGCAAAACACTTCTGCACGTGCGGCTTCTAGAGGTATGACTGTACTACACCAATCTATTTGCTTTAAAGGGGGGGGGGGAACTACTGCTTGAAAAAGAAAGGGAATGTTGCCGTGTAATGTACTTCCAAATATGTGGAGACTGCGCACAGGAAAGACAAAGTAGCTTTTCCCAATGTTAAATGTCAGGTAAGTTTTTTTAAAAAAATTCTCTCATATATATATATATATATATATATATATATATATATATATATAATTGAAGTGTACTTACCACTACAAATTGTTCTAACTTACTACACCTCAAGACAAGGATTTGCTTCCAAACATTTATTTTATGGAAAGAAAAATGTCCCTGTAGCATTTCAAAGATGTCAACAAATTGGGTTAGTTAGCTGCTCAGCCACACAGTATCATCGTAACTTCATAATGGCTGTCACCAAGAAAAAATTAGCTACACCAAGCCACCTTTTTAAAGGTTGGTAGAAAAAATGAAGGTGCAGAGGAGGACATATGGTAAAAACTAGACACTTCCCCTGAGGACATTAACATATAGTGGAGGGAAAAGAATGATGTAGTGCCCATCCCTATACAATACTCACTGTATGATGGTCAGCATGTATATGAGACACAAACACAGCTGCAATGTTACACAGGATTCGGTCAATTTCATCTCCATAATGACGGCAAAGCTGGCCAAATGTTCCTTCCCCGCAATCCAGAAGCAGAGACTGGGTAGGGCTAGCAAGAGAGTGAGTGCAGGTTTGTACCACATTCACTAGCGTCAGTGTACTGAGATATCCATCCAGCATCCAAGGAAACAAAGGCCAGCAAAAGCTTATGACGCTGACAGGATGCAGCATCCCATGATACAACTTCAGGGAAAAGGGCAAAGACAGTGATTCCCAATTAGCTAAGTACTGCATACCCCGTTTATCAGAAGCCAAGCCATGCACCCCGTACTTATATCTATGGTAGTTCTTCTTATGTGAACAGTGCCACAGTTCCTCTGGGTAGGTTACGTGGACCACATGGGAACCACTGAGCTAAGATATCAAGTGAGGAGATGCTGATGCATGTTCCGGCACCATCCGATTAGCTCAGGAAAGCACAAAAGGGCTTTCTCCATTGTTGTGCCTAGGCTGCCCTTGGGACATCCATCTGGCCCACTCCTCCTTCATGGCTTTTCCATCGTCAACTCAAGACTTCGTTTCAGCAGGCCTTTGGCTTGGCCAGGCCTGATTTTATGCCTATCTCATGCGTCTGTCTTTGTTCCATTTTTCCAGCTTCTCCTTTTTTTAGGTTTGTGATGGAAGCTGCTTAAGCATTTCAATTTGACACAGAAAGGCAGGGTTTTAAATTAATAAGTTTCACACGTGCAGCTTGCTCAAAATGCAACAAGCAGCATGTGCTACAGCAGGAAGATAAAAGAGAAGTCTTAGAATAAGCAATTGCTCGCCACATACTAAGGAGCCATCTGCTGAAAGCATCATCACTTGAGTGAAACACGGAGGTTAACTTCAGAGAAGGAATGCGGTGGTAAGTCTATAGGTGTGATTGCTGGGTACTGTTTGATGGCTACAATAGCTGGGAACAAGGTTAAAAAGTTTTTTTTTAGTTCTCACAACTTGGTACTGGATGTTATTTGTCAATGATTCCTTATAAGAGAACCTGCCCCCACAGGACACTCATGTATTTGTACCTACCTAAGGTTTACCAATGTAGAGCTAACGTTTCGGATTTTCATTGGGATTGCAGAGCCTGTTCCTAAGAAAACAACTTCTGGGTAGGAGCCAGTGGTTCCTAGAAACAGGTAGAAAAGAACATGAATCCTGCAGACCCCTGCACTGCGACGGCTTACAATGATTTTATTATTTATACCCCACCCATCTGGCTGGGTTTCTACCTCTACTTCACCTGGAAAACAAAGCACAGCCCCCCAGAAGGAACAAGAAGTTAAACCCCAACAGTGTTAGAAGGTCTGGATTCTGGCCGTTTTCAGGTCAAGTGAAATAACTTTCTAGTGAATAAACGGTGTGATTTTTAATATTTTTTTTAGCTTTCTCTTTCAACTGGAAAACACAGTCCTAAAAACATAATGACAACTGATATGCTGCATAGCAAACAGTGAGAAGTGGAGGTGTCCACTCTACACCTCACTAGCTGCAGCCCAGCACACCACACACTACACCTTAAGCAAAGTTACACTGTTTGCTGGCAAATGCCTGTTGCGGTACAACCAAGCACTGTATCCCCCAACCTTGCTCAATTATTAATTCTGAAGTTTTATCTTCCGCCTTTTCATTGAAATGCTTCTCAAAATGGCTTACGACAGGCTGTAATTAGACAAAACGAAATCCCACTCAGACACACAATCTAGCAGTCCCCTGACTGTTGGATGTGGTCATTTGCTGCTAACTAATCAGTGGACCTTTACAAGCACAACTCAGCAGACAGGATCAGGATACCGGTGAAACTCGGAAAATTAGAAGAAAGGGGGCCAGGCGGGAGACAGGAAGAAAACATTCCTTATTGCAGATGTTCTCAAGGGATGTAAACATTGCAGAAAATCAAGGAAGTAGGAATATTATGTCTAACATCCCTTCAAAGACAATGGTCAACTTTTCAGACATTGTCTTTAAATAGTTATTATTTGTTGCTGCCTTTAGCCTCCAAAAGAAGGTTGTATCACCCTCCCCAGAGCTATCTCATTAACCCTTTCCAAGCAGAGGCAACTTACTCACCTGATGAGGCTGGTAAGCTCTCTTTGCACTTCTGCACACAATCCTGGAAGTGAGGGAGCTCCAAGGCTTCAGCTACGAACTCAGCAGGATTACAAGCAAGAACAGCCTCCCTGAAAGAACAGAAAGTCAAAAGTGGAGCAGGGGAGGGGGAAAGAGAAAAACAACAGCCATTAATTTCCAAATCAAAGTACCTAATTACTTCTCCCAAGCATCCCGATTGCTCCTTCCGTTCAACAAAATTTATCAGCACCAAGAAAGCATTTTTAATCTTCCACCTGCAAGCACCAGGTGCTCTGGACCAAATCTCTTGGAAGTCCACTCACCAGACGAGCATCAACTTAAACCAAAGGAGCTCTTTGCAATCTGCCTACCCTTCAATGCTCCATGTATCCCTCATCTCAACCAGCCTACCTCACAAAGCTTTATTCCCCACTGCTACTGAAACCACTGTCTCAGTGTCTGAGTTAACAAGTAGCACTGGGGGCAGAAATAGGTATTAGACAACATGGAGCTGCCACTTGTCTCGAGTCTAACCTCTTTCCTCACACCAGGGGGAAACCCATGGATTGTGTACTACAACTCCCATCAGCTTCTGTTGGTCATGCTGGCTGGGGCTGATGGGAATTGGAGTCCACACTATCTGGCACCACATTTGCTACTCCTGCTCTGGTTTAACATGTGACATTAGAGTATTAGACCAACACACCATTCCACCCCTAGAAGTCAATGATTTGGGAAGGACAGGGTAACTTCCTGCACAATAGTGTTATGGCATGCACTGTGTCAAAGCTTTTTTTTATTGACTTTAAAATTAAAATTAACTAGACCTTATTTGGAATAGGGCATAAAAAGAAATGGAAAGGCAGTAGCTCCATGTCTCTCATAGTATCTACTTCTACAGAAGCGAAGAAAGTCAGGATTGTTATTTTAGTATTTAAATATTGGGGGGGGGAGATAAACCACAGGATTATTTTTTTAAAAAAAAAACTCAGCAGTGTACATAAAATAATTGCAGTGGTACCTGGGTTTACGAACAGTCCTGTTTACAAACTATTCAGTTTACAAACTCCACAAAACAGGAAGTAGTGTTCTGGTTTGCGAACTTTACCTCAGTCTACAAACGGAAGCCAAAGGGTGGAAGGGCATTGGCAGCGGGAGGCCTCATTAGGGAAAGCATGCCTCAGTTTAAGAATGGATTTGGTTTGAGAACGAACTTCAGAAAAGGATTAGGTTCGTAAACTGAGGTACCACTGTATCTGAAAGTAATTCTGAAGGCCTTATGCCCCTATCCAAGGACAAGTTCTAAGTGCTCACCTACCTCTGCCATTCTGATTTGGGCCTCAGCTGGTACCTGAGGAGGCACTCTCCGCGTGTGACAGGTACATCGAACGTGGCCTCTTCTTCCTGCTGGGCAGACAGAAAAATATCAAAAACTGTGCTACCAAAAAAGTTGTGCAAAAGAAAGGCACGCCCCTTGCTTTCACACTCTGAAATCAAGAAGAAACTTCACCTTGCTATTGTAGGAGGTAAGCAGCGGAAAGATCTCTGGGTGGATGATGTTGAGCTGGGTCTGAATCTTGTGGCTACGGAGTTGGTGCACCGAACGGCAATTCTCATTGAGTATCAGGTGCTGAGTACTGGCTCCAAATCTGGTGGGATAAGAAAAACCAAGCACACAGCTCTAGCGGGTTTAAACTTGAGGTTACTATTAGAATTTGTAAATGAGGAGGGCAGTTTTGACTAGAATTGTGCCATCTTGGTAGAGTCCCTCAATGTTCTGCACAGTTCACATTACTTACAATGTACTGACCTTGTCAGGTCTTGCTCCTTACTGTGTTCCCAGTCTGAACACGGTTTCCCTAGGTTTAGCCCTGCTAGGATACTTGACCTGTCTCTCAGGCTACAAGGACAGGGTTTGTTTATCTCACCTCCCAGAATTTTTTTTTAAAAAAATTCCCTACAAGTTGTGTTACTGAATACACACAGAAGATCAGCCCAAATCACATCAGCAAGAAAAAAAGCAAACTGGGGAAAGGAGCGCCTAAGAATATGACAGGCTTTGCTTGCAGACAGGAGTTGCAGCTAATCCACAGAATTTTTATCCAGATAAGATTTGCAAGAGGAGTAGATTTAAACAGGGAACCTTGAAAACCTATATACTGTAGTGACCTTAAAACCACGAGCTAAGTGGTCCCTTGGACTTAGAAGGCAGCTTATCTTCCACAATTTAAGCCCAGTCATGTGCCAACTGAGAGGAATGTAGCTGGCATGTGCACAAGCATCTAGGAGGTGGGACTGCCCCAGATGTTCAGTACCCATGGGAACATCTGATCAGGGCTACAGACAGTATATAATTCCAGCCAACGCACATACCTTTCTAGCCACTGCTTATACCGGCTGTCCTTCAGAATATGTTCTGGAGTTATATGAACAACTAAAGCCACAGGAGTCTCCTGTTTTCCTTCTTGATACCTGCAAACAAAACCAACAGTTAAAAGCAGTGGTTCTAACATGTAGGGACAGATCAACCAACTCACAGAGCAGGGGGTGGAGGTGAAGCTCCAGGGAGGGAGGGATGGGCTCCCAAGGTAGATGATAACTTCTTATAAAGAGCAGACCTGCTGGATCAGGTAAAAGGATCCTCCAGTTCAGCACCCTGTTCTCACACAGTGGCCAAGCAGGTGCATTATCAGGTAAATACCGCTAGCAGTAGGCCCTTATGACAGGGCTTCTGGGAATGGCTGCATTGTTAGTGCCAGTGTGATTTGGGAAGACTGGAGTTACTGTTTTGCTCTTCTGTTTTCCCGCATATGACTTCAGAAGGCAAGCAGAGAGATCTAATGTCAATATGAGATTACCATCCCACTCTACAGACAACTGTATGCACATGACTGCACACAATCATCTCCAAACACATTGGTGGGCCAGATGGCTGGAGAAGGGGACGACAGAGGACAAGATGGTTGGACAGTGTTCTCGAAGCTACGAACATGAGTTTGACCAAACTGCGGGAGGCAGTGCAAGACAGGAGTGCCTGGCGTGCTATGGTCCATGGGGTCACGAAGAGTCGGACACGACTAAACGACTAAACAACAAACAACAACAATGGCTGGGTAGCAGCCCAGAAGGCAGAATAACTTTAAAGCATGCACACACAAAACTGAGAATTCAAGTAATTAAAGAGGCACCAATAGAAAGCATCAGCTGCAACATTTTTGCAACATTTCCCCTAGGATCAGCAACATGGAGAGCAAAGTGAATACTTGACACAAGCCCAGTGGAAGCCTTTGACAAGCTTCTTCAAAGTGGATCAACTACTTCTGGTCAGACAGTAGAATACTTTCATACCACTTCCAAGATGGCCAAACACAGAAGGAGCCATGCAAGCTGCAGGCAAATGTGCAAAGTGCAGTAAGCCCTTAGTTGAAGAGCTATTATCGGCAGCCACAGTGTCAGAGCAGAAGAGCGCAGCTCACACGGAAATATCCTTCAGACACCTCAGAACAGTGGGTCTAGGCTCCTCCACTCTTACAAGTCCATCTGGGCAGGACCACTGGCGATCTAGAATAGCACTAGTGATCTCCTAGCAATTCCACATTGTCAGTTCCCACAGATCATTGGTTTCTAGCCAGTTGCCCACTATTTTGTTCATGTGCACTGCATCTTTCCGTCCTACCCACAAAAATTACTTCTTGCTAGAGCTCTTGCAAGTCACACATCAGCTCCAATACGCTGTTGGCAGGGAATGCCAACTGCACAGGAAGGCACACACCCCGCCCCACATACTGAATATGAAGGTAGACATGCACATTCTTAACCATACCTTCGCAGTGTGTCATTTTCACAGACTGCATCTATAAAACCTTCATGAGGACACTCCACTATTAGGAAAACTGCTCCTGGGTCTGTAGGTGTGCAAATTTCTTCAGCCAAGATCTGGAACAATCATACATCTCAGTATACACTATTTAACATGCACGAACAACACAAAATTCAAGGACTATGTATTTGGTGTCCCAAGCTGACAATTTGAAAGCTACACCTAAAGAGTCAAGGGAAGACTGGCATGAAGCAATTCTTGTCATCTATGCAAATACTTCACAGGAAGTCTTGGCCTCAGAAAGTCAGTCACTTGGATCCACCATGGTGAAAAGATCCAGTGCTTCCCTCCAACTCTAATTTGTGAAGCCATTTCATGCCTTTTCCGACGTTGTAAGAACGAATCAATATACCCATAACCAGTGTAGCTTCATATGCAGAGATCCCCAGTGATAAAAGACAAAATGTTTTAGGTTGTGCTCCCTCCAGCCAATCAAGTACAAACCCTGTTCAGTTACATCCAAAAGACAGTGACTCACAACAAGAAGCAGGGTCAGACCACTGGGGCGAAAGAATTTGTCCTAAGAGCCATACCTCTCTGCCTTCAAATGTGATGTTCTCTCCATCTTTCACAGCTGCTATGATGGGAGCAATTGCTGCAGTGCCCCTAAAAATAAATTATAAAAAGTTAGCCAACCTCAGAGGGATTAATATGTGGGGGAAAGCTCATTAGAAACCCTTCTGTACTTACACAGGTAAGCCAAGCGCCTTTGCTTTCATGACCAAGAAGTTCCCTTTCTTTGGATGGAGCTGCAGTTAAACAAAGCACATTTAGTCGCAAGTTGTTACATCAGAAACTCCCTTCAAGACATCTATCTACAAACTGATATTAAAATACAAGGGAATGAGAGAAAGAGACTTGTCTGACATGTCTCCAGGCAGAAACTGGAGGGGTGGGAAGTCTCATTTGGAATGAAGTCGACATCTGGAGTGAGGTGTATCAAAAAATACTGAATCCTCCCAATAGGTGGCCAGCTTCATAAGAAAGCAACCTAAAGCTGTAACCCTAAAAACACTTATAGTGGTACCTCGAGTTAAGAACTTAATTCGTTCTGGAGGTCCATTCTTAACCTGAAACTGTTCTTAACCTGAGGTACCACTTTAGCTAATGCGGCTTCCCGCTGCCACCGCGCCGCGATTTCTGTTCTCATCCTGAAGTAAAGTTCTTAACCCGAGGTACTATTTTTGGGTCAGCAGAGTCTGTAACCTGAGGCATCTGTAACCCGAGGTACCACTGTACTAGGGAGTAACACCACTGACCACAGTGGGACTTGGTTCCAAGCAGGCAGGCATAGACTTGTGCTGCATGTATTTTAATAACCACAACTTTTAGGCATTTCACAGTCAAAATTCTCACTAGTCAATGTGAAACATTTCCAAGGAAGCCAATCATTCATATATATATATATATATATATATATATATATATATATATATATATAGGGGGTCTCTCACACACGTATAATAAATCCTGATACAATACAATCATAAGAATATCTATTAAGAACTGTGCTTAAGCCTGCAATCTTAAACATTCCTCAACTTCCCATAAGCCGGAGAAAAGTGAGAAAAGCAAATGACCACTAACTCAGATAGGCCCCCTCCTAATAGCAAAGCACCAGGCTAGTATTCAACCTCAACTGTTCTCCACTTCTGAGCTGTGACATGAAGTCGTTATCCAGGAAGCCCCCAAGTTCCTGGGAAGCATCATTCTGTACAAAGGTGATGAACCTGCAATGCCACTTATGGTGCCCCCTCCCTTAAATCTTCCCTCATTTGAAATAAGGTCCTAATGTTCAGGAAGCGGGAATAAGTGCTTCTTGTGACAGCACACTGCCAGAGGAAGAAAAGGCACCTTTGCGGGGTAAACAGAGGGCTTTTTATCCCAATCTGACACCGAACTCAGAGGAGAGATTACTCTCTTTCTACCTAGCGCTGGCATGGGGAGTAAAGACACAGTGTGTGTGTGTACCTATGTGCACATGTGACTGAAGGCATTAGTGGTGAGTGTGTTCTGTACATGCAAGTGTGGGCCGTATATGTGTTCAATGTGCAGCCAGTGTTTGCATGTGAGTGTGTGTGCTTAAGATACTTTGACCACACTGCTGGCATGTAGCCCTCGAAGGGTTAGCTAAACATCAGTACCACAAAAAGGTTAGCCACCCTTGCTGTACATAGAAGCCAGATGTAAAATAGCCACCTTATTATTCTTACCTTACAAATGAATGCAACAACAAGTGATGGGTCCCTCTGACCGATGCGCCAGCTACTATCTTAAATGCAAGAAAAGAAACCCTGTGTTTAAGATTCAAGTGGTTTGCACAACTTTAAAATTATGAAGGCAAATCAAATTCTCCGCCAAAATTAACAAGCTAGCATGCCTTGACAATGGGCCATAGCCTAGTGGTAGAGCAACTGCTTTGCTTGCAGAAGGTCCCAGGTTCAGAAGGTCCCCTGCATCTCCAAATAGAACTGGGGGAGACTCCCTACCTAAAAACCTGGAAAGCTGCTGCCAGTCAAGTGTAGACAGTAGCGAGGTAGATGGACCATTGGTCTGACTCAGTACAAGGCAGTGTCCTATGACCCCATGATATTCAGCTGACATGGTCCCCAATACTGAAAAGCCCACCCTTGGAGAACCCAAGACTTATAGCCCAAAACATCTGGAAGACTTCAGAATGAAAAAGGTTGTTGCAGTGTACTATTTGATGTAAAGCTCCCCAAGGATCCTTCCAGCTCAAAACAGGAATAATAAAATCAAATAAATAAATAAATAAACTCCAGAGAGAAACACCTTAACCGAATTTAATATTAGTTATACCAGAAACAATATTTTGCTTTACCCTCTGCTACCATGCAGCTTAAACTTAGTGCTGAGGACTTAGTGCTCCTAATTTCCAGGCAGCCCTCCTTCAATATATCTGTAACTAACTGGTGGGCCCTGACACATTCTTGGAATCAATGAGAAGCAAGGCTTCCTCACCCATTTTCTCAGGGGATTCTTTACTCCTGTTACCCTGCACAGACTGCTGCTCCACAGAGGGAGATCTCCGTCCTGCGAGGCACTTTTGTTCAGCCTCACCAGCTGGTGACTCAGGCCTTGGATGTAGCCTTTGCTCAACTTCTGGCTTTTTGCCTGTTCCAGAAAATAAAATGGGGAGAGGGGTTAAATTAGTGCACATGCACACACACACGCCCTTGTACCCTGGATACACTATTTAAACTGGAAATAAGGACGTATTCAACTGTTTTCATGTCCTACTGTGAATATCTTTATGTGGAAAATTGGTACTCAACTTGTTAGCTGCTGCAAATTATTATCAGCCAAAGCTCACTGCTACCATCCAGAAATAGTCCCAATGATGCTCCCAAAGTATCTGAATTCTCACCACAATTACCCATTTGGCACAACACCATTTCAATGGAAACAAAATAAAAAAATTCTTTCCAGTAGCACCTTAGAGACCAACTAAGTTTGTCATTGGTATGAGCTTTCGTGTGCATGCACACTTCTTCAAATATCAATGGGGATATTATAGGAAAAAGACAAGGGTAGAATACAGGACAGGACCTACGTAAGGCAAAGAATTAACTACTGGAGGACATTTTTGTGGGTCAGTCTTTACAATTAGGGAGTAAATACTCCCTGTTAAGACATAATGGTGCAGGTTCAACTAACTGGTCCTGTTAGCAGTGCCTGCACTATGCCTTCTGCTAGTGCAAAGGGGCTTCCCCCACCTTCCTCCCTCCAAAAAAGAACTGGCTTGGGGGTGCTGGGAGAGCCCCTAGAACAGCACATGGGTGGAGGAGATAACTGCATTAGGCAAAAAGAAATGCTTGTGCTGTTGGAGCAATCTCCTTAGTACTACACTGAAACCTCCTCAGCATTCTGTGTGGCCTGGGTAGATCTGTCTCAGTCATGTCTACCCTTTGCAAGGAAGTGTGGAGATGAACGAAATAAATCATACAGCACTCCTTATGTTATGGAAGCCATTAAGCAGCAGGAAAGGAAAGTTATAGAATGAAATGAAAAGTGGCACTTTTCATTATGGCACTGTACTCACCTACCAGGGGAACCTGATAAACTGTCATTGTCTCATCCCGATATTCCGGATCAGAATGGGGCCGTACAGCTATTAACAAAACAGACAAAATACGATTCAGTGGGATGATACTGTTAGTGCATATCCTTTCTACGAATAAGAGAACATAAGATTATTTCAAAGTTGGATAAAACATGCCCAAATCAAAATCTATGGAACACAAATCCTATCCTCAGACTTCAGCTGGCTCCTTGCTAGATGCCTCTGAAGAAGATGATGAGGTCAACAACATTAAGGAAGTTGCTGCAGGGGAATTCAGCATCAAAGACAACAGCAAAGATGTGGAACAGGCTTCTGCTCTAGCTAGACAATTTTTCCATCCAATCAGACTGCAGCAATGATGTATTATAAGCACACACACAAACCTGCAGTACGTACCTATGTCTATTCCTTTTAATGGACCAGAAAATACTTTGATTGCCTCCAAGTAGTTTTGCTGGAATATATACATGAGTGGGGTGGGGGTGGAGAGAGAGAGAATGTCAAAATTACAGCATTGCACAGGTTTTTTCTAGCAAGACAATAGCATGGATTACTCTTATGTTTCCTATTTAACCATATGCTCCCCACACTGCACACACAACTTTTAGCAGTTCAAGGAATGTAACTTATACAAGTGGAGAAGGGCAGAGGGCAACAACTCAGACTAGAATCAACTTAATTCAAGCTGCATTAAGAAGGAAGCCATATTTCCTGAAAGTAAGGAATAAGTTTTAAGTTCTCAAGTTTGCCTTCCTGACAGTACATACAGTACCACAAAAGCTTAAAGCTGCAATCCTATACAGATATATTTGGGGAAAAGTCACACTGAACACAGTGGGACCTACTTCTGAGTCAACATATACAGAATTGCACTATTATACAAGCTCGGGGCTCTTACAAACCTTGTTGTTCTCTGTCGCAGAGCACAGCTCTCAGCTGGGATGTGTTTGAGCCCACCATAACCCCTGACAACCAGGTGACCGCAGGGGTGCATTAGTTCAAACAGTTTATCCAAGAGTACTGTAATGGCATTAAGGGATGAAGGATCTGACAGGCAAACCCTGTAGGAACAGCATCACTCACCAGCTGTGGTGGCCCAGAAAGCACACACTTTGGAACCCCTGTTTCTTTTAAGGTAAGAATCATTCCTGGAAGAGAAAGCAAGAGCTTGCTTTCAGTATGAAACTGCAAAAGGCCCTTGAATGTTTTGAAACCCAAATAAGTCTTCCTACTTCTACCAGAGCACTAGTTTACTAGCTTACTTTTCAGAACTACTTGCAGCCTAACCATAACATCAGCATTATCCTTCTACTAAAGAGCTCAAAACAGCCAAATTAAAACACAGAATATATTGCCTAGTTGAACTCACCTGACAAGCCACCAACATTTGCCCAGTTCATTCTGGTGATGAAGATATTGTCTAAGCGAGCCACTTTTAACCTGTGGTGAAGACAAGAATTCAAATAATTTGCGTGCTAGGATTCTGGCCAACTGTGCACCCAACCTCAATCCCAATTATTATACTTACTTGTGTTCTTGCATAAGGCGCTGCACTCCTTCCCCACAATTAAAAAGATACCTGGAATGTAATATTTTAGTTTAAGAAATTTTCAGATTTATGAAAACAACAACAAATCTAAAACATCCAGGACTGGCCCAAGAAGTGAAGTATGAGACAGCTCTCCCTCCCCAGTTCACATACAGTAGCCAGCTGATTGGCAGCTGAATCTAACCATGGTGAAAAGGTGGTACTGGAGGCAGCAGATCAGTTTAGAGGACCCAGGACAGGCTGCATGGTAGCAGAGGGTAAAGCCTGGGGGAGCTCAGAGCAAACAAAAGGGGGACTCTACTGCTCCCCCACAACATGAGCTGTCACAGCACTCAGGCTAATGAAAGGGCCAGCCGTCAAGATGGCCTGGTTGCACCTTGTATCCAGCAAAGCCTCATAAACTGGGTGTGTCTACCTCTGACACGCATCATATGCGGCAGACTGGAGGGGCGCTCCTGGGGGAGGGCTGGGTGTGCCCTGGCCGTCTTGCCTGCTCCACCGCTATACAACTGGGCGTGATCACGCCTGCCAGTCCTAATGCAGCGGGCGATGGGGAGAGGGGCAAGGGCGTACCCACCATGCGGCAAGTTAGGGCAGCTGCCCTACTCTAGAAGCAGGGCTGGTGGGCAGAGGCGGAGCACAGCCCGGCGGAGCGCGAGTTCGCCATTCCCGCCGCACCGCGCCGCACCCTCCCTCCAGCTCCCCGGCGCGCCCTCAGGCAAGGCCAAGCGCGGCGGGGAACCAGGGAGCGCGGCGCGGTGGGCGGGCCGCGGGAACGCCGAACTCGCGCTCCGCTGGGCTGGGCTCCGCCTCCGCCCACCAGCCCTGCTGCTAGGGAGGGGCACAGCCCGGCGGAGCGCGAGTTCGCCGTTCCCGCCCACTTTGTGGCCCCTCCCCTTCCGTGCCTTGGCCCCTCCCCTTGCCCCCCCCCTAGTTTTGATTCTGGGTACGCCCATGGAGAGGGGCCAGGTGTGCTGCCTGGTGGGCTGTCTGCACTAACAAGGCCGAGATCGGCAGGAAAGGAAAGGTCATTTAAGAAGGAAGCTGCGCTGGAAAGAACCGCGTTGAGCGAAGAGAAGCGTCGCTCCTCTTCCATGCGGCCAGGGAGAAATAAAAACCGGGAAGAAGGCGCTTTATTTAGGGGAGGCTCTCGGGACACCACTAACCGGTTATACTCGGAGAACACATAGAGCGCGGCTCCCGCATCCCGCGTCCCGGCCGCCGCCACTTGCAAGAAGACGGTCCTGGGCCCCGAGGACTGGAAGGGCCCCGTGGCTCCCTGGCGCTTCTCTCGCGAGCGCAGGTGCCGCAGCGAGTCCTTCGGCGGGCGCTGGCGACGGAAGGAGCCGCCGCCGGACATGGCTCTGACCGTCACCCGCAGGAGACCCCTCCACATCCAGCCACCGTGCTCCGCCGCTCCTCAGGAGACGCAGCCAACTAGCTGCTAGCTCCACTCCACACCGCCGTCGAGCGCACGTTGCCCAGATTCCCCGCCCACTTGACCGCTCGCGGGCCAATCTCGTCCTTGGGCCCAGCTCGCGAGCGTCCCAGCAGCCAATAGCCAGAAAGAGAACCATGCACCATGTGAGGCAGCCCGGCCAGTAGGAAACTAACTGTAACCCGATTTCCTCGTTTCATGTGACGAAGCCTTGGCCACACAGATTTCGTATGGCTTAACAGACAAGAAACCATCGAGATGATTGAATTTTTCTCCTAGTCGCTGGCGCAATACCGCGATCCTCATTGCGCTTCCGGTCTGGATTTTAACTACTTCCGCTCTAACTTCCGTGGTGCACATCGCATCCTGCGCGCATTGATAATTATGGCCAATGGGGTGTTTGGTATAAAGCCGGAATCTGTAGCAGTCTAATTATTTTCTCTCCGTATGTTCCACTTCACATAAATAAGTTTTTTCTCCCTATTATGTCTTCGATTTTACGAAAGAAAAAAGTTTCTTCACAACTGGGAAATACCGAAGCTCCATTTCCTAATGTAAAAACCTGCTTCGTAAATAGTTGTATTTTGTTTTTGAGTTTCGGCCCTGGTTAGGGAAAAGTTGTGAAAAACAATGCAACCCCAATAAAGGTAAAGGGACCCCTGACCATTAGGTCCAGTCGTGACCGACTGGGGTTGCGCGCTCATCTCGCATTATTGGCCGAGGGAGCCGGTGTATAGCTTCCAGGTCATGTGGCCAGCATGACAAAGCCACTTCTGGCAAACCAGAGCAGCACACGGAAACACCGTTTACCTTCCCGCTGTAGCGGTTCCTATTTATCTACTTGCATTTTGACGTGCTTTCGAACTGCTAGGTTGGCAGGAGCTGGGACCAAGCAACGGGAGCTCACCCCGTCACAGGGATTCGAACCGCCAACCTTCTGATCAGCAAGCCGGTGGGTTTGCAATGTGAAAGGTGGTTATTATCCCATGTGGGATAGTGTTTATGTAAACAAATTTCGTTATTTATTGATTTCCAAACTCAGCACCCTCACCAGTACAACGGAGTTTTTAAAGGACACAGCAGAAAGGGGCAAGAAACCTACAATGTGGCAATGAATTATTTTGTGGCTTAACAAGCCAATTGCAGAAACATTGATTAACTTTATTGGTGAAACAATATAGTATGTATTGCATATTTGTGAAGGTTGATTCACAATGTTTGCACAATGCAAATATTTGGAGGTCATAATATTTTGTGCTTACCATTGCAGATAGAAAACAATAAAGAAAAATCCAAAGAAAACTAATCAGTCCAGAAAATATTTTATTCAACACAACCCAGAAAGATTACCAATTACACGCATGAGCAATGCTTTGCTTTAAACCCAGAACAGCCACTGATACTATTACTAAAAGTAGTGCACACACAGCTGAAATTAATAAATAAGTTTACATCTGTTTGTTTTTAGTGTAAAATCAATTCAAAAATATCAGGAAACACTGTAGAGGAATGTTAAGTAAAAGCCAGAATTGGTGTAAAACCAATTCAAAAATATCAGGAAACACTGTAGAGGAATGTTAAGTAAAAGCCAATTCAGTATTTGACATGAGCATGCATTCTCAGAATAATGCCTCTCTCACCTGGTAATATTAGGCATAGTGTTTGTTCATATGTATAATTCCATCCTAATCCCAATATTAGACATATCCTAGGAGCTCTGGATCAGTTTGCAGAATTCACAAAATGCTGTAACTGAATTAATTACGGTATGTAAGGAGAACAGGAAACTGATATGCATAATGGCCACAAGAGGGAACCTAGTTGCATGTATTCGGCATGAGTACCAGCAATGAACCAGAAAGGAACTGTGACAATACCTGCAGTGAACATGTACCAGTCCAAACCACCAAACAAGAATACTAGAATAAAATTAAGTAACTTATGCATGCTACTTTTACATATGCCTCTTCCTCCATTTCCAATTTAACCCTGCATCACACAACCAACATGAGGGCAGCTGCCACCTGGACAGAGAATTAATGCTAGAAGTAAACTATTTTAATATCTGTTTGGTCTTGTAAGTCACTGCCAGGCTAGTGAAGAAACTGAATCACGTAAGACAGAATTTTACTGCAATATTACTTTGAGGAGGATGTGCTGCAACAGCATTTTGGTTAGAATTAGGGTTGCCAAGTTTTTTTCTGGCTAGGTTCTTGTGCCTTAACAACTGTAGGACACGTAAAAGATCAAAAAGCAAACTTTTCCCAGCAGGAAGATGTTGCACTGAGGAAAGACTTTGCCTGTCATTTTACACTTAAATCATGAGAGCCCTGTTGGAAAAGGAGTTGGCAATCCTACACAAAAATGTGGTCCTAAAATGGAGAACAGTCTAAGTGTTATGATGCCTTCCTCAAAATGTGTGTCGCATTCCCAAACTATTGGGTAAGGGGAAACACTTGAATGAGAGTGCATTTTCACTGTATTACTATCTGCCAGAAAGCATTTCACTTCATTTTACCAATACTCAGGAGGAGCATAGGAAACTCTTAAGGAATGAATTAAAAGGCATAGAGCCTACCTAGCAAGCTGCCATAAGAAACTAAGTCTGATGAGACAGCCAAATATGCCTATAAATGACCAGTTAGTTCACCAGGGACTGGAAGCACATTACAAGTCAGCAGATTATTCAGGGAGGCAAGATCATGCTGGCTAGCAATGGACTCTAGCTGGAGGCTGATAGATGAAACTTAATGGCATGGAAGCAGGTTACCATAAACTGTGGTCCATACAAACTGTTCAGTCCAATTGCTACAGATGTACTAAGACAAACTTGCAATACTAATTGGGGACGGGGGACGGGGGGACTATTGAAGCCACCTAGACTGGAACCCTTTATCTTCCCACGTGGAATGAAGTCCCCAGAGACTCAATATATGCTTCCAAATCTATTTCCAATTCCAGTTCTATTTAGAACACGACTGCTATATTCCTTTGGTATCTGTCACCAAAAGCTAAGTAGGAGGACAAGAAAAAATCTTTCCATTGACTAAGACTGTAAATTTTCCTTTGACTGTATATGTATGAACATAGCTAGCAGGTTGCTACTTGTTCTAATGCGCTGCTTGGATTTCTCCCTCTCTTTGGCATTAAAAATTTATTCCAAACTATTTGCACAGCAGGAATTTCCCCCTAGATCAATTTCCACCTCAAAGCAAAACCTCTTTCACGCAAATCAAAGGTTTGTTACCTCCTTGGGCAACTCTCTGATAAACTGCAAGAATAGGACACCAAACCCAGGGCACAGGATGACTTGGCCTTTAGCTGTGGAAAGAGGGTGGAAGCTCAGGTTCTATTACAGGATATACACATTAGCACAGTTGAAACCCCATGGTGCGTGTATATGTGTATATATTTTCCAAAACAGGGAAATAAAACCTACAGGTAGGAATTCAGTTGACCAAATTCCTCATTATATTGATAGATGAACCTCTGTACCCTCCTCCAAAATGATTCCAATGGTTCATATAGTGAAATAGCTGGTACAGCTTGAGCCGTTTATCAAACCCTGGTGCTTTGGGGATTTTGCTGTGGTAGGCAGAATAAAATGAACCACTAAAGCCACCAAACATCCCAGCAATTGCTAACTCATACTCAGAGTGACCATAGAAAGCTGCAGGGTCAAAGATAACTGGACCAGAGTCATCTTCAGCTACATTTCCTCCCCACAGATCCCCATGTAGAAGAGCAGGAACTATTTCCATATCGCCAAACAAACTGGGCATCTTCAGCTGAAAAAGAAAGCAGGAGTTGCTAAAGTTAATTGTAAGGAGGTGGGGTGTTCTAATTTGTGGCTTTAAGCAGTAGACACATCAAATCCCAATACTGTATAGAGAAAAAGAGACAAACCTAATTTCAATGGGTGTGGACAACCTAGGCACAGAGGACTTGAATTAAAGTAACATGAACAGTAGGGGGCACATCACATTCAAAAATGAAGTACTGTAACAGGATTTTCCAGAGTCTTGTTAGCATTTTAACCAGATATCTGAGGTACTACTTTATCAAAAGGCTTAAGGAAGATTTTTAAGCCTTTTGTATTTAAATTTTAAAAAATTCTCAAACATTCCTTCTTACATTATATAGCCACATGATATCAGTGTTTATTTCAATGAAGAGAATGCTTATTTTAGTCTTTAATTGTTTTTAAAATGTACTATTGTATATTCAAATAGCTCCTCCTCTCCCCACAAATATTATTTGGTCCTTTCCACATGAGGTCTCTTCAGTGGTGCTACGGTATTGTTCTTCCACAATTAGTAGAGACCTCAGAGAGAGGTTGGTGAAAAGACTCTTTTCCACTAGTTTATTAGGTTCTGAGGAGAAGGGGATCATGACATTTGCACAGACAGTGTAGGTATTACAGAAACTTTACACAAATTTGAGAACAACCCCACTTCTACAAATGAGACAATTCCCTCTATGGTCCCCATGGGACATCGTTACCTGGAGTTTTGCCCAAAGTTCTCTTGCTTCCCTGTCTCCAGAGTTCTTCTCAATCATGTCCATCTGAGGTTGAATTCGTTGCCTGGCAAAGAAAGTCACCCAATCCTGTTGCCAGTCATTCACCTAAACAAGCAAGTAGTCAAAAATTCAGCCAGTTTGGCTCTATGAGAGGATGCCTTAAAGAAGGCCCTTTGATGGAAATAAGACAAGCAATTCATAAACCAATTAAGCCATACCATTTGTATGGAGACTCATCTAGACATACTTACTTCTCTGGTGCTGAAACTGATTTAAATGGTTTGTGGATGAGACTGACAGACTATTACGGACTTTACAAAAATATGGAATTTTACACTTCTATATATAAAAAGAAGACTCTTGCTGTGTTAATTAGCTGTTACTAACACCAACTCTTGATATTGCGTAAGGCACAGCAGTTGTTTTCAGGGGCATTCACGGGTGCAGCCATGGGCGTACCCAGGATCAAAACTAGGGGGGGCAAGGGGAGGGGCCAAGGCACGGAAGGGGAGGGGCCACAAAGTGGGCGGGAACAGCGAACTCGCGCTCCGCCGGGCTGTGCCCCTCCCTAGCAGCAGGGCTGGTGGGCGGAGGCGGAGCCCAGCCCAGCGGAGCGCGAGTTCAGCGTTCCTGCCCGCCGCGCCGCGCTCTCTGGTTCCCCGCCGCGCTTGGCCTTGCCAGAGGGCGCGACGGGGAGCTGGAGGGAGGGCGCAGCGCGGCGGGCGGGAACGGCGAACTCGCGCTCCTTCGGGCTGTGCTCCTCCCTAGCAGCAGGGCTGGTGGGCGGAGGCGGAGCCCAGCCCAGCGGAGCGCGAGTTCGGCGTTCCCGCCCACCGCGCCGCGCTCCCTGGTTCCCCGCCGCGCTTGGCCTTGCCTGAGGGCGCGCCGGGGAGCTGGAGGGAGGGTGCGGCGCCGTGCGGCGGGAATGGCGAACTCGCGCTCCGCCGGGCTGTGCTCCGCCTCTGCCCACCAGCCCTGCTTCTAGAGTAGGGCAGCTGCCCTAACTTGCCGCATGGTGGGTACGCCCTTGGGTGCAGCTGTAACACCGACATTTGCTGCTGTGTTAGCTGAAAGGTGAAGATCGGTTGCTAATACCAAAAGTTATGACAATAGCCCTGGAATCTTCATACCTAGTTACAGTTCTCTGAATTAATATTTAAAAGTCCTCTTATTCAAACAAATTCAGACTTTCCCAATTAAAGGAAAATTAGAAGTAAACAAAAAACTGGAAGATTTGTTCAATGCGGAAGAGCCATTAGTTCAGATCATACCTGTGGAAGATAGCCACAACATGTAACAGTGTGGAACCCGAATTTTTCCACAAACTGGACCCCCGTTTGTTCTTCACCTTTACCTATTAAAACAGAGAGAAGTGGTGAATATCTGTTCTGAACAGAATAGCTTTCTAAACATAGGAAACTATATTATGCTATGATTTAAAAACCTCCATTCTAAATAGAATGGATTGTATTATTATTATTATTATCATCATCATCAATTGAATTTATATACCGCTCTATTCCCACAGGTCTCAGCTGCCACTAGCATTAGAACCATAAACTTAAAAACCTTAAAAACCTGGAAAACATGTAGTTCTAACTAAGTTTCTATGTTTTCAGTTTTCAGCTACGACAAATACTGTAAAGTAAGATTCTGAGAAGCATGCAGTTGCTACAACTGGAGACAAAATCATGATCTGAATCAGGGGTGAGAAACCTCAAGCCTGGGTGCCAAATGCAGCTGCCCAGTGCTTTTTTTCAAGGGGTACTCAATGATACGCAGTACCGGCACCTATTTTGTTGTTTAAAAGTGTGACACTTACTGTAACAACTTCATGGGGAGGAATTTTCAAGGAGGGGGCGACTTGCCCCATCTTGTTGGCATTTTTATATCTCTTTATGGATGCAATGAAGAGTTTCTAGGGGTTCTGCTATAGTTGGAGCAAAACAGCTAGGGGCATTGGCAAGTCATGGACAGCTGGGTACTTTACCAACAGTGTTTGCATCTTTCTTCAGCTTCTCCCCAAGTTTTTGATTGTGAAGATGAAGATCAGCCAACTGTGTTCCAAGTTTTTCCGCATGTCTAGTGATGTAAAAAAAAAAAACAACTTTTACAAAGCAACAAAAAATTGATGGTTTCACTATGAAACAGCATCTGGGAGGGCACATGTTTTATCCAACCGCAATTTAAGAGGTACCTATCTCTAAAGGACAGAAAGAAAGTTGTCTCATCCAGCACCTCAGCACATTCACTGCATGCATTCAAGACACTATGATCCCTTATAACACTAAGCCTCAGTGTTGCATGTGATGGAACCCCAAATATGTGCTTGTTTACCATACAGTGTTAAGTTACCTTGGACTTTGGGCAAGTAACTATGCAAACTCCAGGTTTGGAGTTCTTGAAAGAAGAAGTATGTGTTGCCTCGATCAGCATAAACTTTTGACCTGTTGGAAACTCAGCCAGCAATAGAGGAGGAATTTTGGTCTAGTGAGATGTCCCGTGATGAGAAGCTGTTCTGGAGGATTTAGGTGCAATTTGGCTTTGAGTGTGTGTCTCTGAAGTAATATGGGTTCTATATCAAAACTGATAAATTTCTAACCAAACTGATTTGTTTGATTACAATAAAATTGATTTATTGCATCAACTCCAAGTTTCCATTCCAAAATAAAAGATTAAAAGACTGTCAAGCTGTTACCAGCATTCCAGCAGACTCACCTATTGGGAAAGTTCCCAAGAAAATTAAAATGACACACTATGACTGTAAATCTATGCATTCAAAGTCAATGAGATCCTATACACAAGTAAATGCATACATAATTAATTAATATATTAACATTGAAATCTCAACAAATATATTAAAGAGCCAACACAGTAACTTGGAAAATGTTGTCTGTACCAAAGTTCATAAAGGAAGTTCAGTAAGATCAGGGTAATTTACCCTCCCATCCCAAACAAAGTTATAGCTTTATTATTTAGAGCAGAATGCTCTGGGCTTTTCTGTTTGGCCCTATTTGGACTCTCTCTTGTCATGCACCTTCCCAGTCCACAACCATCACAGGGCCTGCTCCACACTCTAATGTGCTTTTGCCTGGCTGCAAAGTTCTTGAACTGTGATAAGCCCCTTGTCCACCTGGAAAAATGGAGAGGTGAGAAATTGTCTGAGTTTTGCACATAGCCTACGCCACGACCCTGAACGTCATATCCATGGTTCTACCCACTTTTGCTTCTGTCCCCAGTCACCACTGGCATTCAACCTCTGGAAGGTTGAGTCCTATGGAATGCAGCCATCAGGCTGAAGGAGATACCCCAACCCAACCCTAATTTAGAATACATAGCAGCATGCTGGTTGCAGCTCAGACTGAAGCAAAGCAATAATAAATTTAACATTTTTGAATAAACACTTGGGTCTTCTTTCTCCTCTTTAGAAGACTTCATAAAACACTTATGGGCCAAAATGTTACCCAACTAGTTCACGTCATTGCATAAATGAATAGTAAATCTGATTAACTTGTATTAACTTGTTTTCTTCAATGTGGTTTACATGATACTGATTTTCCTCCTCAAATGTGCAAGTAAATTGCAGCAAGAAATTGAGAGAGATTACCTGTTCAAACCCCTCATATCCAAATGCTCCATCACAAACAGAGTACCACCAGCTGGCAGATCAATAACTTTTATAGGTTTAGGAACTTTCACTGTCTTCGTTTGCAGGATAGCTGTTAAACTTGCCATTTCTCCATCAAACATTCTCCTTGCCTGTCAAGATAAAATAGAGGGTGGGGACTTCTGTAAACACTTTCACATACAAAACTTTCCAGCATATGTCAGATTTAAAAGAAAAATAATAATCTTAGGAGCCTGCATACACAGCACATTTGCCCCTTTCTGGGCACATCCGCCCTTTCAGCACTGAATCAGAGAATAATTCACAACACAGCACAGCAGCTATTATTTAGCAAACTGCCAAGCCATGTCTGCTCATTTCTTCATTAACACTAGCTATCAAAAGCTCTGCCAATCACGCCTCGCAAGTGGCCATTATCTGACAGAAGAGCTGGCATAAAAAGAATGCCCAGCACAAATCCTGTTACCTAGGCAAGCTGGTTTCCTAGCGGAAACAAGGCACCCTGCACGTGATCACCGGCACTCTCATTTACTATTTCACATGTTTCGCAGTGTAGACAAAACCGTAGCTTTTTAAATGGGCTCCTAAGGCCCTGGCTCAGATTAAAGCCCTGCCAAGATGTCCTGTTAGACCAGGCATCCCCCAACTCGGCCCTCCAGATGTTTTGGGACTACAACTCCCATCATCCCTAGCTAACAGGACTAGTAGTCAGGGATGATAGGAATTGTAGTCCCAAAACATCTGGAGGGCCGAGTTGGGGGATTCCTGTGTTAAGACACTTCCTCAAAAGTAAACTTTCACTTCGCTGCAGTGGCGGGGCCCACGGAGATGGATGGCGAGAAAGCCCCTCTCCAGCTCCGACTTTAGCAAGTCCGCCAACGAACAGGCAGCCAGGGGCACCGCAACTAGTCTCTGGCTCGTCTGCAGGCCAGGCGCTTTCTTTCGGCTGCGGCCCCATTGCTTTTTTAAACAGCTGCCTGCAGGGCAGGAGAAATAAACTATTAACATAGCCTCGTCCTCGCGTCACTGTGACGGGTTTCGAGCTCGCTCTGTGCATTTGCGCCTATGTCAGGCCACTTTGCAAAAAAAGAAAAAGCAAACAACATGGGAGTGCTATTCAGCAATGGGGAGTAAACAACAATTCGCCTTCTGGCTGCACGGCTTTTATTCGACCCTTTTTCACTTCACTCCCCATCACCCACACCCGCCTTCCCCACCGGGAGTAGCATTACCCGCCGGTGCTTCCCCCCCCCCGGTTCTTTCCCCCACCTCTGCGCGGGAGTTGCTTTTCACGAAGACGCGCTCGTGGTCGGTGTGGAAACTCTCGCCGTGGCTAATGCAGCCGCCCCCCGAGTGGCCCGTAGGCCGGAGCGCCGAAGTGCCCAGCTCCCGCCGCAGAGCCTCCTCCATCCCTCCGCAGAGCCCCGGGGAGAAAGAGGCCAGCCGCTAAGACTCGCCCCGCCCTCGGAGTCGCAGGCCCCGCCCCCTCCGGAGGCCTCCGTGCTCGCCGCTGCCTGCTGAAATGGCGGGGTGGTAGCAAGCGCCCGCCAGGAAAGAGCGCGCGCCTCTTGGCAGGGCGGCGCCTGCGAAAGGGCGGCTCACTGCCTTTGAGGGAAACGGGAGCAGTGACCCTTTTCTCCCCTTTCCTTCTGGTTCACGCGTTTCGTGTGGGGAGGCCGCCCATAGCTGCCAAGTTATCCCTTTTTTTCAGGGATTTTCCCTTATGCTGAATAGGCTTCCTCGCGAGAAAAGGGAAAACTTGGCAGCTATGGGAGGCCGTATTTTAAAGGAGTGGCTTGGTTGCTATTTGAGGTCTCCAGCATTTAGGTCCGCACTTGTGCTGGATAAATATGTAGAACTATAAAGTGCATGTGTATATTTTTTACT
The DNA here is from genome assembly GCF_963506605.1 of Zootoca vivipara. NCBI lineage: Eukaryota > Metazoa > Chordata > Lepidosauria > Squamata > Lacertidae > Zootoca > Zootoca vivipara. The sequence continues at coordinate 84,478,736 of NC_083277.1, read as the reverse complement.
GTATTTTAATTGGAAGGTCATATGTATGGTGTGCCTCAGTCAAACCCACCATTAAATGGACTCAGGGGTGCCAGCTTGAATAAAATATTTGGGGAGGGGCAGGTAAACCTCGCCCTGCATAATGGATCACATGCACACCAAATGCATAGCAATGCCCATCAGCGGGGGGGGGGGCTCAAATATTTTATTGGGGGGGCAAGGGACCTTGGACTCTATGAACTGGTTGGGGAAAATGGAGTTGCAAGCCAAATTTGAACCAAAATGGTGATTCAGTACAGTTGCAAAGTTGCACAGGTAGCCCTCCTAGGTCCTGTTGTGTACCCATTGGCTTGCCAGTGAGTTAAGAGATGCTGTGTGGCTTGCTAGTAGGGGGGTATTTGTCAAGCCTCAGGGCTGCTATGCGTCTGGGATTTCCCCAGACCTTACCAGGATGTAGTGATATGGGGGGGGGGGTGTTTCTGGAAGGCAGTGGTTTGTCCTAGAGTGTCTGGGGGTGTCTGGATTTTTACTTCTTGAAATACAGTATGGCAACCCTATTAAGCCCAACATTCTAACTCCTCTGACTTACACTTAAATACACACATACACACAGCACTATTCATTGCTGTGTTGAGCTTCAGACTAATATTTGGAATACAGTCCAACCCTGTCTTTTTTCCACCCTTATGAGGATGTCTTTCTAGGACACAGTGACATTCCAGGGACATCCCTACTGGTCAGCTTTCTGTTTAATTAAGGTTTATTTCTGTAGAGCAGCTGGCTTCCTGGGCTGGAATTATTTGGTGAGTCATCAGTTAATATATACATACCAAAATAAAAAAGGACAGCAGCTGTGTACTGGCTGACAATATCTACCAGAAAAGAGAAGGTAATTGGTATGTGCTGCCTTTCATTTGCTAGGTTTAGATGTATAAATGGAAAATATTTCTTATCTTTTTCTACTGAAAGCACCACTCTATGTGCATGTTCATGCTAAAGTATGTCTTCTGGGTAGCTTGAAGGTTAGTTCAGGAAGGATGCAAGCATTTTTACAAGCCATCTCCCAATCTTGTTAGTTTCCTGTGCACAGAAAGCATTCAAACATAAAATCCCCCATCTCCTTTCTAAATTGTACAGTGACATACCCTTTAGTAATGTATAAATCATTCTTCCGACCAATGAGATGTTAAAGATCAGTGACTCAGCTAATTTATGAGAAAAGATAGTATTGTGAAATGAAAAAGCACGACAATAAGAAAAATAATAGAGTTTGAAATTTGTGCCTTCATTTTATTCTTATCTGCATGGATGTGGATCTTTCTTTCCAAGTCTTCTTCTCCTCAGTTCCTCTCATGCCTGTTGACAGCACTATTTGCCTTACTGATAAGGGACACAGCCTAGACTTCATAGGTTATTTTTTCTTTTCCTTTGCTCTTAACATTCGTCCCATTGCCAAGTTTTGCTAATTCTCTTTTATAAATACACCCATTCTCTTCTGTCCCTTTTAGTTCATGCTAGATTATTTCATGCCCTTACCATTGCCAGCTTCTCTTCTCTAGCCTTCCTCTTTCATTCTTCAATTCTTACCTCTATCCAAAATTCGACATCCAAATGTATTTCATCTCTATTGCAATAAAACACCCTCTTCAAACCACTTCTGACTTCTCATACTTATCTGCTATGTGTGTGTGTCCTGTTATTAACTTTAAAAGCTACCCACCACTTTGACCACACCAAGCTCTTGACCCTGGCTTCTCCCTAAATCTCCACCTATGACCTCTGCTTCTCCAACCCTACCAATCTCATCCAACCAAAGGTCTCATGCTTCTTTCAGTTATATGCCCATTCCTCCTTGCTGCCCCCACAACATAGGATGAATACATATTGCAGTTGTCCGTTCCTTTCTTAGATCTCATCTTCCATGTGGCCTTTGATTTACCCTTTTAATATACATTCCCAACTGCAACCAAGTTTTAAGTACATGCAACATTTGCCCACACCACTGTTGGAGGCAGAATTTACCGGTAAGTGATGTGATTCTACATTTGTCCTTATGAATGCCATTCTGGAATAGTTTGCTAGCAGAATCGTATATTCTACTGCCTCTTAACCCTGCTCTGACATTTCGTTCTGCACGCTGCAGTTCCATCAGTCATTACCCTTATTCAGAGGCCACAATTTTCTCTATTTTGTAAGCCCCAGTTCGACAAACGTGGGCTGGAGGCTGGACTCCAACCATAGCTGCCAAGTTTTCCCTTTTCTCACGAGGAAGCCTATTCAGCATAAGGGAAAATCCCTTAAAAAAAAGGGATGACTTGGCAGCTATGACTCCAACTGGAGAGCGCTAAAGCGCGCTCACGCGTAACTGCACAGCAGAGCACATGCCTCATCCTCCGATGTGTAAACACAGCCGCGCAGCGCCGCAGTGACGGGCGTGCGCGCCAGCCAATACCGCGGAAGAAATACCCCAGCAACTGAATTGTTGGTGCCTGAGGGGGCGGGTGCGTGCCCGCCAATGCCTTCGGAGAGGTGGCGTTCGGAAGCCCAGCTGTACCAATGGGAAAAAAGGAGGGTGGGGGCGGGGCCCTTCTTTTCCAATGGCAGCGGCGGAGGGCGTGGCCTCGGGAGCCGCACCCCCATGGGCACAGGAGGGTAGGTGTTGGTTGGAGAGGCTGTCACTGGGTGTTGCGCTGGGAGCGAACTCGGTCGGTGGGGAGGCGGCGGCAGCAGCAGCGACGGCAACGGCGCCTCTCGAGGGGCTCGAGCAGTGGCGAAGAGTTGTGGCGGCGGCAGCCGAGAGGGTCCCCCGTTGCCTTCCTTGGGAAGCACAGATCCTATTCCCCCTGTGGCCGTTCGGCGCACCCGCTCCTCCTCTGTGGTGACGGGCTTTCCCCTTCTTCTCTTTCGCTGCGACTGAGCGCGCCCAGCCAGGCAGGTTGGACGGGAGCGGCCGCCTTCGGTTCTTTTGGTCGTCGGCCTCGTCGGTGCGTGGCCGCGGATGGCGCCGTTGAAAAGTCCTCCTCCGCTGTCACGGTTGCGTGGGAGCCTTGCGGCGCCCACTGCCTCTTGCCTCCCACTGCTGGCACCGTGAGGCGACCCCCTCTTCCTCCTCTTCCTCTCCTCCTCCTCCTGGCAGCAACCCACCTGAACCTGCTGCGAGCTCCCGCCGCGATCTCGGCTGCTGCCCCCGGCGACGCGCTCCGCGGGGCGGCTTCTTCGAACATGCCTTTGCGCCTGTGCTGCTGCCCCCGCCGCTGCTGCTGCTCTCCGTCGCCGTCGCCGCCCGTGACGCTCTCAGTGCCGCCACAGCTGCTCGTTGGGTGCCTCTCATGGGCGCTGGGAACTGACTCCCCGCAGGGACTTCTGTGAGGCCGAAGAGAGAGGAGGAGCGCGGAGCGGTGGCGAAAGAGGATGAACCACGTGGGCAGCCCTGTGAAAGCTTATGACTTCTTGCTGAAATTCCTGCTGGTGGGCGACAGCGACGTGGGCAAAGGAGAGATACTAGCCAGCCTGGAGGATGGAGCCACCGAGTCGCCTTACGGGTACAATATGGGTAAGCAGCAACGGGGGAGCCTGCGGGGGTTGTACCTGCGGCCAAGCTCTAGGCTAGCCTCGGTTATTGGGCGGCAGGTAGCTCTTTCTTACACCTGTAGACTGCACGGAGGAAGGTAGTGTTTGTGCAGGGCTGCCTTTCGCGATTACTGAGTCACCGCAGACACCTCCCACACCTTGGCAGTTATAGGGCAGGGCTTCCATGACAGGGCATGATCTGCCTTCCCAAGTGCCTTGAGCTCTCTGGTAGCCTTCTTTAGAAACTGCAATGGCAGGAAAGCCCATCGGCTACTAGCTGCCGTGTTGCCGTCATCTGCTTTGATTATGCTTCCCTACGATCCACGTTTAGGTTATTGCAAATAATCAGGTTTCACACACCTCCCTTAACGTTAGAAGGTTGCCCATTCCTGTCAACTGAATTACAAGGTGTGAGCCCAAATGCACTGTAAAATTTCCTTATGAGTCAGTAAAGTTAAATGTCATGTAGATGTAATGACCATGGTCAGACTAGCTTGGTGAAACTAAGTGTTCTGTAGACCCAGCAGAGCTACAGGCAGAAGAACTAAAGCACATACAAGGACACAGCCAAACAATTTTATTTGGTCCTCTTAAAGTCATTTAATCCTAGTGCTAAAATGAACTGCTGCCTCCACTTTGTTTTCTTGAAATCATGACGACAGTGATGCTCATATTCTCACCAAATTAAAGGATGCACACTAAATGGAGGAGATTAACATTTTGCTGTGCATATTTCATTGAAGAAGAGGAATGGTGTAAGTTTGTATTTGGGGTTTGTGTTCTGTGCCAGGTCAGCAAGCTTGTGCTTTACAACTGCTTTGAGAAGCTACGAAGAATACCTCTTCTTAAATAGAGACTGGAAAGGTTTGCTATACAGATCTTGTGCTTCTTTCAGTTTGCTTAGAGCGACCATCGGGAATGCTGAGTATTGGTGGAGATTTTTATTTTTTGAAAAATTAATCACTTTTTGAGTTCTTGAAGGTAGCTGTCTGCTGTTTTAAAAGTACAGTATAAACTATGTAACCATATGCAGCAGAGTGGGGAACTTTATAAAAAAGTTGAGTACCACATTTCCTCAGGGAAAATGCTCTCTGGCTGCCTGCTTACTGGCAGTAGATACACTGGCGGAGGAAGGGGGTGCAATCCGCACCGGGTGTCAAGCCTGAGGGGGGTTGGCATTGCAGTGCCACCCCCTGGGACGCTCACCACGGGCTGCGCCCCTCTGGGACACATATGCGCTGCTCCGGGTGCCAGAGCAGCTAGCTCCACCTCTGACTGGATAGGTCTGAAGCCAAAAGTGGCTGGGGATACCCCATTTACACACATCCACTGTGAACCTCCCTTTTAAACTTTACCTTACACCCACCAATGCACTCATTCATTCATTCTCACACTGCCCCCATGCATGTACAGCCATGCACCTTCCTTTCTCAGCATCCGGAATGCTATCTCTTCCTCCACTGGTAGCTCACTTGGTTTCCGTGGTGGACACTGAAAAACATACTTTACTTATCAGCACCTGACAGGGAAATGGTCATGTGATCGTTTCTTCCATCGTTTCTAGGGTAAAGACCAATAAAAACAATGTACATTACCCCAATGTAGCATGTATCTTTCTTCTTGTAGCTGAAAACATGGTGACTGGGGCCCATTTTTCTGACTGCGTGGAAGAGCAAATGCTTCCAGCTCACCCACTGCCAAGACAAGGTGTCTAGTACTCAAAGGTAGTCAATTTATTTTGCACCTGTGGCAGAAAATCCCACAAGTACCGTATCTCTCCCCTTCTCAGCAGTAAAAATACAACGGCAAATTAAATAACTTTCAATTTACTACCCTTTCATGACACCCCATAGCCGTCTAAGGCAGCTGTCTCTGCTTAATGGTAGAGCTGGCCCTCACAGGAGGTTAAGCATAGGTTCTGAATGGTATTACCCTAACAAACAGAGAGTGAAAAATTCACCACATATATCTGAATCAATATGATGAATCTTTTTAGCCTGCTGATATGCTAAATATTTAGAACAGTGCAAGACATCTGGACATCTGCCTAAAAGTAGTAAAGGTGGATGAGGGTCTGATTTATGTTCTTTTAAAAAAGGAAGAGACAAGAATAAGTATAGCACAAGATTATAATAGTACTACCAAGTGTTTCTGAAGAACTGATATGGATAGGATGAGTATTTTTGGCATTAACACTGGAACATTTATTTATAGTTCATTCCTTCATTGAACTTGACAAATGAGAGGCTCAGACCATGTCAGATGCAGCTGAAAACCTGAACCTATGCATATCTTTAATTTGATTTAATTCAAAGCAAAATAAAATCTTCCTCAGAATATGATTCCACATCAAAAATTTAATGAGTTCATTTTTGACAATGACTACACCACCCAATGACAGACTTGTCACTGACTTCAGTAGCAGCAGGACTGCACCCATGCAGTCCAGTTCTAAACATTATTCAAATGTGATTAATGGGACTAACATATTTGTAAATAAGCATGGATTTACAGTACAGCATCATGGTATGTAGACACCATCCTTCCTCTTGCCAGGAGAGATGGGGATTCACTTTTTGGTCATTCTTCCCAGCATATTCTTATTGTAGCTATTTGCAAATATTCAGCTAATAGTTTCAGCTCATGAGTTTTTTGTGAGTAGATTCAGCCTGCCATTTGAAATTGAGTCCTTCCCATCAAGCTGATCTGCCAATTGGTACCAAATCAGCTGGTAGCTGAAAAGATGGACATTTCAAGTTGCAAACTGCAATAGACTTTAGATCTAGCTTTTCTTATGTCTGTTGATAAATGGGAAAATGAACCCATAGAAATGAAGCACTAAGCATTGACTCTGCTCAAGGTGCTATACTAGGCAATGCTCAGGACATATCCCAGGGAAAAAGATGATACAACTTTGTGCACACCATTTTGCAGATAATTTCAATCTCCTTTCAAAGCGAAACTTTTTTTTCATTTGCTTTATGCTTGAGGGGAAAATGCCGCCTGTGCCATTAAATAAAAATAATTATAACTACTTGGGGCAAAGCTGGTAATTATTTTCTGCATGCACCCATTTGTATTGGGTGCCAGAAGCCTTGAAGGCATGGGGCAATGGTAGGGTCAGGGTGGAGATGTCTGAAGAAGAAACATTTTAAGAAATGTGCTGCCTTTCTGACAGCAAATATGTACATCATACACACCACCCAGTAGAAAAGTTCGTCTTAGTTATTTCTGTATCCGGAACAGTGTATTAGGGAGTAGAAAGTGTACAAGAGACGATCTGATTCACAATGGCTCAGTTCAGACGGCGGAAGTGGGTCTCCTCGTTTCCGGTCTGGCTTCCCTCCTGCCGTGGGAGGGGAGGGAGAGAGGGGAAGAGAAAAGGAGGCGTCCTTGCGACCTTCTTCCTTTTGGCTTTCGCTTATTTATTGCTTTTAAGGGACATTCGCCCTTTTTCATCCGGAAATTCGAGGGAGTGGGTTTCTCGCTTCACCATCAGGAAGTGCCGTGTTCTCACTTCCAGTCCTCTCTCTTACCTCGCAGCACCCTCCTCTCCACTTTTTCTCTTTTCCTACCTACAACCTTCTCCCCCGAGAAAGCTGCCCTCCCAAAATGGCGCCCCTGGACTTGGACAAGTATGTGGAGATTGCGCGGCTTTGCAAGTATCTGCCCGAGAACGACCTCAAGCGCTTGTGTGACTACGTCTGTGACCTCCTCCTAGAAGAATCTAACGTGCAGCCATTGTCTACACCAGTTACAGTCTGCGGCGACATACATGGACAGTTTTATGATTTATGCGAATTGTTCAGAACTGGAGGTCAGGTTCCTGACACAAACTATATATTTATGGGTGACTTTGTAGACAGAGGCTATTATAGCCTTGAGACGTTTACCTATCTTCTTGCCCTAAAAGCAAAATGGCCTGATCGCATCACACTTTTACGTGGGAACCATGAGAGCAGACAGATAACTCAAGTGTATGGATTTTATGATGAATGCCAAACCAAATATGGTAATGCTAATGCCTGGAGATACTGCACCAAAGTTTTTGACATGCTCACAGTAGCAGCGTTAATAGATGAGCAAATCCTCTGTGTACATGGGGGCCTGTCTCCAGACATAAAAACACTGGACCAGATTCGGACTATTGAGCGCAACCAAGAGATCCCACACAAAGGAGCTTTTTGTGACCTTGTTTGGTCTGACCCAGAAGATGTGGACACCTGGGCCATAAGTCCCCGAGGTGCAGGCTGGCTGTTTGGGGCAAAAGTCACAAATGAGTTTGTCCATATCAACAACTTAAAGCTCATCTGCCGAGCCCACCAGCTGGTACATGAAGGTTATAAATTTATGTTTGATGAGAAGTTGGTCACAGTGTGGTCTGCTCCGAACTACTGCTACCGCTGTGGAAATATTGCCTCAATCATGGTATTTAAAGATGTAAATACAAGGGAACCAAAGCTCTTCCGTGCAGTTCCAGACTCAGAACGTGTGATCCCCCCAAGAACAACCACACCGTATTTCCTCTGAGCTGTGGCTTTGCCCTTTTCTTTTGTGACATACCCTTTTAGCACTTTGCTGCTAAAATGCTGCCTCTTGCCATTTATATTCTTAAATTATCTAAATGTGTTGTTTATTGTCAATAGGGATGCATATTTAAATCTCTCTCCCTCCTCTTATCCCTACCCTACCTTACTTGCCACTTTTGAAATGTCTCTGAGCACCCACCCACCTAGCTACCTGATTTGTCGTACTTGTGATTTATTATTTTTAGTTCAGTTCTTTTTTATAGGGACCTGCATTTTCCCTTTAAAGAAATAAATCTAAACATCAGAACAGGTCTGATCTTTCATTCAGGGGGGTTGACTTTGGGGAGGCTATTTTTTTTTTAAATAAGCTCTCAAAATTTCAGCAGCAAAGTTGTATTTGGTGTGCATGATGGGACTGCCCAAGCCCTGCTAGTGAGTACATTTCCAAGATGTAAAAGAATGTCCTGGTTTATATTTTGTTTTAAGTCAGCATAAATAAATGGTGTTAATGGCTGCCCCTGATCTCCCTCCACAAGGGTGCTTTTTTTTTTTTAGGATTTAAACTAAAATGCAAAGCCTCGTACAGGTAAATGAATTTGTTCTGATTTTTCTCAGATATTTTGTCTTTTTAATAAAGTCATATCTCAGTCTATAGGTTAAGCATTCAAAATAAAGCCCTACGTTGTGTTTTTTTTAAAAAAAAAAACACCAAACAAACACAATGGCTCAGTTCAGACGCCATATTTGTACAGTGGTACCTTGGGTTACAGATGCTTCAGGTTACAGACTCCGCTAACCCAGAAATAGTACCTCAGGTTAAGAACTTTGCTTCAGGATGAGAACTGAAATTGCGTGGCAGTGGCGCGGCAGCAGCATGAGGCCTCATTAGCTAAAGTGGTACCTCAGGTTAAGAAGTTTCAGGTTAAGAACAGACCTCCAGAACAAATTAAGTTCTTAACCCAAGGTACCACTGTAATGGTTTGGAGAGTTAGGAACATGCCAGAAGTTCACTTACACCCTCTCCTTTCTCCGCTGAGCTCCTTCATCTGTTCCTGGTTTTCCTCATTAGAATCGATGTGAGGGCTAAAGAGGGAAATCTTTATCTCAGAAGCCTACAAATCCACTTTAAATATTGGTTTGTTTTTAAAATATATATATCTAAAGTCTCTGCCTATCCCTTCCCAGGTACACACGTCTTTTTTTTTAATGTAATGGGGTATAACAGCTATTTTTCCTATTTATTATACAGACTATTGCACTAAAGGCATTTGAAAATAATGTGAAGCAGTATCAGGCAAAGGCTAAACTGTTGTTGGGGCACATGTCAGAAATGTCATTGGTCTGTGGGTTAGAAACAAAACAAAATGGTCAGACATCACTTAGGCCCATAATGCTGAAGCCTGTTCTTCCCTAATTACCACAGTTCCTTTGTGGGTGACTTGCTTTTTTGAACCTAAGTTATGTGGTAATTTTTTGACCGTTATCGGGCCTAGTAAACACAGTGCATTGTCATCAAATGTTAGACTGCATTGGCAGGTTTTTCAGGTTTTACTGTTGAGTAATGTATGGGAGAGTTAAGAAGTAAAATGCACTCATCACAGAAAGCATATTCTCCTTTTATGTGCAATGAGTTCACACAGGTCTTTTATAATTAGAAGACTAACAATGCAATCTGGTACATGTCTATTCAAAAGTAACTCCCATTGTGGTTTATTTATTATAAATATTTTAATAAATATAAATAATAGTGTCTTCTGGCTTCTCATGGGGACCCTGTGCATTGATTAAAACAATATACTCTCCATAAAATAATAAAGACTAAACTTAGAACTAAACTAAAAACTAGAAGCCATACGTTAAAATATGTGGGGAAGGGGGGAGAGACAAAACCAAACTGAAAGACATGGCAAAACAACAAGGTTTTGTAGCACACTGAAATGCAAATAGGTAAGTCATGAATCAGACAGGCATCCACTAGAATCCTAGTGCTGGGAGCTCCTCAACCTGGCCACTCTGGTTGAAAATGCCCACTCAAGGATGATTAAGATAGACTTCCAATGATTACTGCAAGTGGAAGGAAAGCTCAAGCGAGAGATGGTGGTTCTTCACTCATCCTGGTCCCCAATTGTTTTAAGACTTTATAGGCAGTTACTACTACTTTGAATTGTGCTAAGAAACAAACTGGGAAAGAATGCAGAGTTCTGAAAGGGAAACCCTAGATGCAATCTAGACTGCTGCGTTTTGCACCAGCTGACGTTTGCATGGATGGAATGTAAACTACTGGAGAAATGTAAGAATCCACATCCCTTGCTGTGCCTACTTTTACACCTGGCTCCACCCACCAATGGAGTGCAGCCCCCACAGGGGACCCAGGAGGGAATGTGATCTTCAGGCTGTGAAAGGGTCCCCTTCCTGCAATAGGACATGATCTCACAAGCTATCACCTTAGACAGGTATCCTTTACCACACTTGCAGAAAGCAGGATTCTATCCTACACCTTAAAAGCTACTTTATGATGATCATAGAATCAGAGAATTGTGGAGTTGGAAGGGATCCCATGGGTCATCTAGTCCAATCCCCTGCAATGCCAGAATCACAGCTATCATGGTATATAAAATTTGTAATAAAGCTATTATCCTGGTATTATCCCGATATGCCAAGGCAGTAATCCTGGCTGGGTCAAAGCAGGGAAATTGCTGTCTTTGCTTGGTAGCCATTATGAATTCCCAGAAGGATTCTAAGATTTTAAGAGAAAGCACTGGTCATAGTAACGGAGGAAGCTGCCTTATACTGAGTCCATCTGTTTCAGTACTGTCCAAATTGACTGGCAGTGGCTGCAAAGGGAGATGATTTCTGGAAACACATGTTCTCCTCATACAAGGGGTATAGAGCCTGATAACTAGTGATTTACTGTCAGTAAAAGTGAGCTTCTTTCTGGCAACTAAGCACAGGCATGGGCATGCTATTCTTAATTTTAAAAATGGTTTTGCTAGTTACAGCACGAATCAAACACCTACTTGCTCATTTGTTGTGCTGCATTGGGTGTTGCAATCTATTACAGATGCAAATCATCTCATGCTAGGCATAATTGCCAAATGTGGCAGAATTTTTGGAATAGGTGCAATGAATCATGCTTAAAACGAGATAATGACTAATGGCTTATGAGCTCAGGGAAGAGAATAAAACAACAGAGTTTAGTCTGTAAAATCTGTGCACAATATTTGAAGGAAGCTCCATCTTCAAAGCATGTCTGTTAACATATTTCAAAGAATGGCACTTACATTACTGAAAACCTCTGTGGTTGGTCTGTGGTAATTTTATACCTCAGTAACTCTTGTTTTTAAAATTAAAAGTTTTGTGTCTATTCAAAACAGCTGTTGAAAAGTCCAGTTCTTCCTCCCCTTTCTGATGGCACTTAAGACTCATAGTTATCAAAAGTAAACTTACTTTGTAATTTTTTAGTTATAAAATTATTAACATATGCTCCTAGGCCATTGTACAGAAATAAGTCCCCGTTTAGCAGAAGCTATGAAGAAACAAAAGGGAAGGGAAGTGGAGCTGCACTATCTGAAAGAAGGAAAGCGTTAAAAGACTACAGTAATGAACTTTAGAAGTAAGGAAGAAACAAACAAAAAAAATCCAAATAGCACATCAAGACAGAAGTTTTTAAAACTGTTTCTTCATTAGATGATGGGGCTGGGCAAAAATGTAAAGGGAAAATAGTCCTAGACATAAAAAAGAAAGCATGGGTTTAAGAAATATAACTATATAGTAGAGATTTAATTAAAAATAACAGTGCTTTATTAACTGAGTTACCAAAGACAAAAATGGAAGGCAACAGATAGAAAAGGGGGCAAAAACATGAACAGGTGTAACCTTCATATCTAATCATATTCTTGCCCTTTTTTTCTATCAGTATTCCTTCCTGTATTGCTTTATACAAAGTTTAAACTTCTTTTCTTAACCTTTAAGAAGTTTAAACTTCATGAAGCCTGTGAAGGGAAATATATAGAGAGGTATAAAATGACTGAAGAAAGCAGAAAAGAGAAAACAGAAATAATATGTTTAAATTGAGAAACAGGAAGATCAGTGAACAAGACATTTTAGTAGTTAACACAAGGTAGGCTGTAGGTCTGAACAAGAATGTTAGCTGACATAAAGAACAAATTTAGAAATCTTATAGAAATTAAATTGGCAGACCTTAAGTAGACATGTGAGCCGAAATAGAAAGAGATCAAAGATAACACCAAAACTCTTGAAGGTTGGTGCCAATTGGAACTTTGGAAGAGAAGGCAAAGTATCTTTTGCACAGTGACATCCAGGCAGATACAGACAATTTGAAATAAGGTATTGGTAAAGGGGAGAGAAGGACCAAACAATAGAGCCTGAAATCATTTGTATAATGGTGGCACATTGCAAGACACAAGAATAAATTGGATTGCTAAGAGAAAGCATATAAAGAGTGAAGAGAAGAGGGCTTAGAATAATAATTGAGGAAGACTTAAAAGAAGCTTTCATGACACAGGAGTGAAAGCAGGAGAGGATGGTACTGTCCAGTCCGAAAGAACTGTAAAAGAAGCAGAGTGATCACCTGTACCCAAAACTGATGAAAGTACATACAGAGAAAGCTGGTGTCTTTCAGCACATAATACCACTTTAGATTTTCCACAGAGCAGTCACACTAGAATGTTTGAATCAAAAACCAGCTGAAAAGGACCATAAAAAATTAGATGAAAGAAAACTGTCACATTTAGATAAGATTAAGAGGAGCAGTTAAGTCCCCCCTGATCTAAATCCAGTTTAGTAATTATTGGGCCCTCACCACCACACACAATTTACCTCTTGTTTCCCTCAAGGGTTGTCACATCTTGCTTTAAAAATCCTAGCTTCCCAAAGTCAGGGGCGGGGGGCGGGAATATATGTGGACATTTTTATGACTGTTGGACACTAGCATGTTCAAAGCAAGAAGAAACAACACTTGAAGAAAGGTATAGGTAAGAGAAAAACAAATCAATATTTACTAAAATGGGAGAGGGAATTGGATCAAGAGGATAAGCAGTACATTGAAGTGAAGAAAGAATAGAGACTTCCGGTTGGTCGCGTCGCCATCGAGGTTGGAGGTCCGTTCAGCGGAGCGGACCTTGGCACTTTGAAGAAAGGGAATGCCGCTCCAGCAAAGCGGATTCCCTTTAAAAACCCCAAGTCGAGAGTTTTGGGGGCAGGTTCGTCTGGCGGGCATCAAAAGCGGGCTCTCCCCCCCCCCCGGAAAGGCTCTGTTTTGAGCCCCCGAGAGCGGCGGGATCGGAGCTGCGACGCGACAGACAAAGACCGCTAACTTCAAAGCGCGACGCTGCGAAACCGCGAGGCACAGCGACCAATTCTCCCAAGATTTGGATCAAAACTGTAAGTTTGGACTTTGATTTGGATTTAAATTTGGACAATTGGCGAAGGGATGAGACTTAAAAAACGGGAGTCAGTCTCTACCCATTGATGAGCTGGAGGCAGTGCTTTAGCCCGAAGCCAGAGAAAAGGATACAGAGTTTCAAAATCCCCAAGGAAAAACTATAACTTCCCCACCTAAGGCAGGGCTAAGGGGGGAAGAGTGGAACAATATTGACCCTGCAAAAGCAATTGAAATACGTGGGAGAAACCCCTTCTCAACCCGGGACTCGGCACCCCAGGAGATTCAGCGAAATTTTTATGAAAGGAAAGGTTGACAGCTGTCAACAATAAAGTTAAAACGGTTTGCGATGAAAAAAGAAGAGATTAATTGATTGGATTTTAAGAACTGTGAAAATTACTTTTCAGCCATGTTGGATTTTTTTTTTTTTTTTTGGAGTGGGACTTTTGAGTCTCCATTGCTCCTTGTCTTCTAATCTCCCTGCTGCCCTTGAGTGAGAAAGAATGTCAACATCCGGAACATCTGTTTTCCAGAGGACAGTGTTAAAATTGCTTGGAAACCTTATAGATGGGCAACAACAGCTTAGAGCTCAGCTAAGAGACGTCAGAGAACAGTGTCAGGAACTGAATAAAACTTTGCAGAATGAGATCAACAATGGAAAATTAATTCCTGAAGACAGAAGGCAAGAATACACAGAAGAAGAAGGAAATGCCCAACAAGGAGAAGAGAAGGACCAGGACTTCATGGATAGTTCTGATCCTCTGGAATGGGAAAAACAAGAACTGGAATTGATTTCATGGGAAATGTGGGAAAATGTGAATAGGCAAGGAAAAGAGTGTGGGAAAATGGAGGGACAGAGGGAGGGGAAGGCTGGTGCATGGGTGGTAAAATGGGAAAGAATGGGAGTGGGATGAAAAAAAAATTGAATTAAAAGTAAGGCAGGAAAAAATGGATATGGATTTTGGTTTATATTAAGGAATATGAATTTGGATTATAATTTGGAATTGCTGTATTAAAATGGGGGAAAGGGTCTGGGGTGGAGGAGGTGGTAGTAAATAATTAAGGATAGAAGAAAGTATATGAATTAGGAAGGATTAAATCTAGGAAAATTTCTTGGGGGAAGACTAGGCTAGGGAGAAAAAATATGAGGTTGATTTAAAAAAAATGTTTATTTGAAGGTTATAAGTTGAAATCAGGGCATATGAATTGTTTGTCTAGATAAATAGCTTGGGGGCTTGCTCTCCCTTTCTTCCCCGCTGTTCCAGGGCCTCTTGGTGGCAGAGAGAGGTTCTGGGGGTGGGAGGGGGGGAGTGATAAACCAAGCTATAAAAGGAAACATCTTTAACTGCTCGTCGCCCATGGGCCTACTCGTGGCAGGGGGGGCACTGTGGGTTGGAGGGGTGGGAGAAGATGGATTTTATGTTAATTGAAATAAGAGGTAATGTGAAATGATAATGATATGCTGTATGAATTTAGGTTTAAAGACTATGAGCTGAATTGCTACAATGAAATTGCAATGATTGAGTAGGAGAAGATATGAAAATCAATGGGGAAAGATGAGGGGAAGTCACAAAAACAATGTTAACTAAAAGAGGATGAATATGTTTTGTTTTATTTTGTAAAATCAATAAAAATTATATTAAAAAAAAAAGAATAGAAACAGCATCAAATGTTCGAAAATGAATAAGACAGTGTCCACACTATACCTTTAAAGCACATTCCCCTCCCTCAAAGAATTCTGGGCACTGCAGTTTAACCTCCAAACAGTAACCCATAACAAACTTCAGCACTCAGAATACTTTGAGGAAAGGAATGTGCTTAAAATGCACTATAAAAGTATAGTGTATCTACTGCCTAAAGAGATAGAATAAAATTGAAGGAGTGGGAGGAATAATAGAACAGGAAGAAAAAGGAGGTGATGAAGAGCCAACATAAATACCGGTAACATTTCTGTTATTCATTCCTCATTACCTCTCTCTTCTTCTGACTGTAATATACCTCCGAATCCTTCCATTTTATTAAGTTACTTATTTGGTACTCAGATTTACTGAAATCATTTAGACTTGTTTTCAACTTTTAAGACAATGGTATGGTGTACTTTTGATCACAGTCTAAACTGTTTGAAATCGCATCATAAAAGGTAAAACCCACAGCATTTCATAGTCCATGTGAATGATTAAACAATGCTATCTTGGAGAGCACGCAGAACAACTATGTAGTACTTTGGTCAAACTAGTGAATGTTAAATCTCAAGATCCTTGTATAATGTCATTCCTTGCTAGTTCAGAATGTTGTCTAGCTGCTCTCCCTTCACATGTTGTCTTCCCTGAACTGCTACAGGACAGCCCAGTCCTCAAATTATATTTAAGCTGGGCCAACATAATCAGTTTGTATGCACATATTTCAATACTGAAACCAACTTGTGTCCTGTTGCTTTAGTAGAGAGAACCAGAGGTCCCACCCCTTTTGCAAATATAAATATTTAGGCTGGAACAGGGAGGCTGAGGGTGTGGGCCAAGGGAGCAGAGAGGAAGGATCTGGCACTATGCGGAATTCTCTGGTCAGTTGCAAAGAACAGGCCAAGCAAGGAGAGGTGGCAGAAATATCACAACACTCCCCATCATCCCTCAGTCTTAGCAAAGGCCTTTTGCATGTTTGTTTTTTAAAAATGTCCCAGGGACTGATTCCTCAATGCCACCTTTTCATCTTCCTTTCTTCATTCCACTCCTTCATGCAACTAGTACCATGAGATGTGACTGACAGCTCAAAGGACTAGGCTGCTAAACCCTACTAATTCGGGGTATGATACCAGAAATAAATGTTGTTCTTTTTTAACTTTGCATGCTACAAGCTTAACTTTAAATCTGATAGACATACATAACTGTAGTAGGAACAGGTGATCAGAATTAAGTACTGCCCTCCATGGTTCCTGGAAATACCGTAATCAGATTGTGGTTGGACGGTTGGCAGAGTAAAATAAACTTGCCAAAACAACCGCATCTAATTTCTTGACTTTTAATGATATTAACTGATATGTTTCCACACAGTTGGTTTTTGATGCTTAAGAGTAAGCCAAATAGTTTCAGTTAATAACCTGCATGTTTGCCTGATACCTGAAAAACTGTTAGATTGTTATAAAACAAGGGATGGAGGATCTGTTACCATGGATACTGAAATAAAATCAGATATTACCGGTACTTGATTAGCTTCTTAAACACAGGCTGAAACAATGCCAAAATTTCTAGGGGAGGGCTACACTGATTACTTAGTATTGAAAAAGCTGCTGCAGTGCTCTTTAGTTTCCTCCCTAAATGCTACTCCTGCCAAAATGGACAAATGTGAATATGGAACTATAGTCTGCCATGAAGACAGCCACTATCTTCTTCCTTCCTACCCAAGCCTTGTAGCTCTCCGTGTCCAACAGAAAACATGGTAGTTTTATGCAACGTGTTAATTTAATGTAGATAAATTAATGCAGATTAGCCCCTTGCATAGGCACTATTAATCCATCTAAGAGACTTAATTAAATGCAGCCTGTTTGGAGCAAGGTTAAATGTAAATGAGCAAACAACATTTTCTCTTTTTTAAAAGAGTAACTCTTCTTCTTCTTTGGCGATCACTCGTAGCAGAGGATTTGTGCCTGTTTGAAGAAAGATACATTTACACAATGTGAGAATAGGCGAAACCAAGCACAAAGCCATTTATCACACATAAATATCAGAATGTGATGTGGAAAGACAATTATATAAGCTATTACAATGTAATAAGAAAAATTGAAGGCTTGGCTTTTGTATTTTATTGATTTTAATGATTTACAGTGGTAAAAAAATATACAAATCTGAAGATGCTTTTATGTAGTCTCTGGGGTCTTCATGAATTCATGATACCAGATTTTGTCCTTCAGCATTGGACAGGTAGTTTTAAAAATGTGATAGTCAAAGTACTATAAATTATAAACATTTTAACAAGCAGATAAATTAAAAGCTTACATTTTGAGCAACTGTGTATCAAAATCTAATAATAATAATTTATTATTTATACCCCACCCATCTGGCTGGGTTTCCCCAGCCACTCTGGGCGGCTTCCAACAGAAAAATGAAATGAAATAATCTATTAAATATTAAAAGCCTCCCTAAACAGGGCTGCCTTCAGATGTCTTCTAAAAATCTGGTAGCTGTTTTTCTCTTTGACATGTGATGGGAGGGCGTTCCACAGGGCGGGCGCCACCACTGAGAAGGCCCTCTGCCTGGTTTCCTGCAACTTGGCTTCTCACAACGAGGGAACCGCCAGAAGGCCCTTGGTACTGGACCTCAGTTTTAAATACTGTATGCAATTATTACCCTAGCCCATCCCAAGAGTTTACTTAAGTGTCCAATATGAGCCCTTAATAATCCCTCTCTGTCCCCTGACCTTTTCAGGAGGAAAAAGGGCCACTCTACTGCTATAGAGGCCTTATGTCTAAAATTCTGACTCAGTAGCTAAGTAACCATACAGACAGAATAAAAATGAGTAGTCATCTTGTTCAGAATCAGGGGAGAGAGAGGAAAAAATTGCTACAGGGAAGAAAAAGGAAAGTTGTTTCCTAAAATAAAGATTAAAAAACCGCTAAGATATTAGCCTCACCTACTAGAGTAGTGATTTAAAAAAAGAAAAGAAATAAGGTGATACTGAAACAGCAGCATATTGTGTGGCTAGGGTAGTGGTGGGTAGCCTGGTACTATTTTGTTGTTGTTATTAAAAGAACTACCGTACATATGCATTCCTCACCTACAACTGCAAAACTGTTTGGGAGTCAACTGCTTAATCCAGAGATGTCATTGGCACAAGCCAATAGGCAGCTGAAGTAGCTATGCAACACTTTGGACAATTCTAATAAGCCCTAGAAATAATCAAGTGCAGTGCATACATGTTATCTTTCTCTCTGTCTCCTCTGAAAGGTTTTTTCACATACAGTTTGAAGCCTGCACAATGAACACTGCAAAAGCAGTCTGACTAAAGCTCTCATGGATAATATTAATATTAATAATATTAATAATAATAATAATAACGTGCACACGCTATATTACCCACCACCCATTGCCCTAAAAATGTGGAGCCTATTTAAAAAATGGGGCGGGGGTGGTGGCATGGCTGTCCCTAGCAGCTTCTGCATGCAAAGTGGGTGCTTTTTTCCACTGGCCCTTCCCCATATACTGGTCTATTTTAAAAAACAAAAATGGGTTGGTACTAATAAAGTGATTTAACATAGGAATTTCTTGCCTGGTCGCTTTGTAGAGTGAAAAAAATAAGCATGCTTTCAGTATTTTAAAATTCTGCCTTACCTCCTCCCATTCCCAGGTATTGATTACAAGACGACAACAATACTCCTAGATGGGCGTCGAATAAAGCTGCAGCTCTGGTAACTTTGCATTATGTTCTCTGTTTGGATTGTGCCATTGTGCTTTGAAAACAGTTCATAGCGGACGTAGTACTGCTTGGATGGATGCAATGTCATATTTAGTGTAAAGTTGACTACAAATATTTAATTCTTATAACAGTTAAGAATAGGTCATACTACCCACCAGCCTTTTGTACTAAAGAGCTATAGTTGAGGACAAAGGAGCAACTGTGAAATTAATGGGTTTCTCTGTATATGTGCAAGGAGCCTAAGTAATATTAAATGATCCTGCTGAAATGCATGATGCCCATGTGGTTTGCTGGTTAGAGTACTGGACTCGGACCTCGAAGACCAGGGTTCAAATTCCCACTTATCCATGAAGCTCACTGGGTGACCTTGGACCAGTTTCTGTCTTTCAGCCTCACGTACCTAACATACTTAACCTAGACAGCTTTTCCCCCTAAGGCAAAGGGTAGAATACTAATACTGTAAAGAGAGCAAAACAGAAAGACCACACTGTTCTTCAGAATGGAAAGGACTATGTATTTTAAACTGTATTTTACCTTCCACAGGGACACATCTGGGCAAGGCAGATTCTGCACCATATTTCGTTCCTATTCCAGAGGGGCCCAGGTAATCACAATTTTGCCATCTCTAAAATATGTCACTGTAGAGAATGAACTGAAAAGAAAAGAGCTACAATATGGGGTGGGGGAACTATACTTACTTATTGTATTACTTGCTTTCAAAAATTGTTATACGATTTGTAGCTGCTGAATAAAGGGAACATCATTTGAGTCACCAGAAATAAATTATTTTAGAGAAATGTTCAGATTTGTTAAGTCCTCAGTCTGCTCTTTTTCCTGGTTAAATAAAAGAATGGTTACACAAAATTGTACGATGTACTGTGTACCTTATCTATGTGTCAGGCTGATCTAATCTTCTTTATTCACTCAGGGCGTGATATTGGTATATGATATTACAAATCGCTGGTCATTTGATGGCATTGATCGATGGATAAAGGAAATAGATGAGGTAAGGCACATCTCTGAAAACTCATGACAAATCCACTTGAAGGTGACCTAAAGCCCATTTGAAAGAGTTTCAGTAGCAGGGAGCTTTCTTTTCTGCCATCAAAAGACTGTGTCACCTTAGAGTTGCTGTGGGTGGCAAATGGATACCTAACTGCGTGTCTTGACTATCGAGGGGAGTAATTGGCAGCTTGCTGTGACATGTGAGACATTTTGCAGATAAAATTGCTTATATTCCTGTTTGCCTTGAAGTCATTCCCATTTTCAAACACTATATTTGGACTTGGATGACACTAACTCTTGTCCAGTTCCAGATCTTCCTCTTATAACATGCAGCAGGTGGCCTGTCAGACGATTCCAAGCATTCCTGGTGCTCATTCAATAGCAGTCTGACTTCTGGCTTGGTTTTCAAACAGACTGCTGTAGTTGCCTTGGTCAATGATTTTCATCTTCAGTTGGTTGTGGTAACTCCTATCAGATACATTTGATATGATTGACCATAAAGTTTATTATTGGAACTTTTACATACCCTTAATTCTATGCTAAAGGGTTTAAAAAATATTTTGCAACTTACATTTGGCAAAGCAATACCTTTTTTTTTAACCACCTGCTGATTCTGTTTGGTTGTTTTATTTTCTTGTATTGGGTTTTATTGATGGAATCCACCTACAGCACAGCACAATGGACAAAAGGAATTAAAGAGTTGTTATTGTTGTTAAAAATCAGTATTTTGTTGAAGAAGAGGGTTAGAGACTTCTAAGCTAACATTTTGCTGCCTATCTTTACTTAGCATGCTCCTGGTGTACCCAAAATCCTTGTTGGCAACCGCCTACATCTGGCCTTCAAACGACAAGTATCTACTGAGCAGGCACAGGCCTATGCTGAAAGATTAGGCATGACATTCTTTGAAGTAAGCCCACTCTGTAATTTCAACATCACAGAGTCCTTTACAGAACTTGCAAGGATTGTGTTAATGAGACATGGAATGGACCGGCTGTGGAGGCCAAACAAAGGTAAGTAACACAAAATCATTTGCTTTATTGCAGCAGGGTCTAACTCATGAGCCAGCTCTGGGCCAGCAAGCCACAGGAAGTGGTCCACTAGCCCCATGAAGCTTTTATCTCCTCATATCAGTGTTGTGGCGCTGAGCACAAGATGAGGAGCTAATCTTTAAAGAACAGGCAGAGAGAATTGAAAAGGAATAGGAAGACTTTTGCCCCACTCAAAGAGAGAGTTGAGGGAGTGTTGTGTATGTGTTTGCGTGAAAGAATGCACACATGCAGCATAAATATACATTGGCCGTGCAGGGGAACTATGTTAAAAAACTAATTTTTTGAGGGGGGGGGGAGCAGTATGCAGGTTGTAGATTAGCCACCCTGCTGTAAACAGTATGACAACTGAGCGCCAAACTTGGGAGCACCCTTCCTCCCCACTCACTTCCCTTGTCTGCTTTAACCATGCTTAGCATTACATCTGTACTAGTACTGGCCATGGTTAACATTTACAATTTCCAGAGAGTTAGTCATGCTAGTCTCTTGCAGCAAAAACAACAGTCTTGAACAAATTTATCACGGCATAATCTTTCACTTCATCAGATGCACAAAGGAACCAGTGCTTCATATTACCTCAGTTGTGAAGGATGTGTGGGAAAGGCTTATAAATTGATATCTCTCCTTCTCTAAGGCGAAGAGGTGGAAGGAAGAAAAATTTCTACCCCCTGCAAGTTATACATGGGTTGTTAGAGAAAGGGAGGTGACTAAAGTGGATGTTCAAACACTGAAGTACTGTTTACCTAAAATTCACTTCAGTGGGCCCCTGGAATTGTGCTGCCATCTAGAGCTGGAGGTTGTAGTACAGTATTGCTTTAATTGTATTTATTTATTTATTTATTTATTTGGCTGTTTTTCTTTTCAGGGTGAGGGTTATGTGTTGTTACTATTTTTCTTATTTCCCATTTTCCTCTTTGCAACATCACCTTTATTCACGGAGGCAAGCCATAGTTATGGGGATTCAAGGTAGAATTAGGAAGGAATTCCAGAAGCAGTGAAAAGAAACAGAATCCAAGAGCTCTGAAAAATATAGTGAAGTCAAAGTTGTGCACTCTGTCACCTTGTGGCTATTTAGAATCATGTTATAACTAATCTTAATTCATGTTTTTGCTTCTTGTTTTAAGTCCTGAGTTTGCAAGATCTTTGTTGCCGCGCCATAGTTTCATGCACCCCAGTGCACCTTGTGGACAAACTTCCACTCCCTGTTGCCTTAAGAAGCCATCTTAAATCGTTCTCTATGGCCAATGGACTTAATGCTCGGATGATGCACGGACGTTCCTACTCTCTCACTGCCAGCAACAACAACAAAAGAAATAGTCTGAAGAAAGTCAAAATTATCCGTCCACTCCAGAGCCCTCCGAAACACTGCACCAGAAATAGCTGTAAAATCTCCTAAGCCTCAGCTTGGAAAGGTTTGGGCCAGAGCCTTTAACACAAGGACTCATAGTCAGGTCTGTTGTATGTATTGCATTACAGAAACAGAACAAAAAACATGCTATTTTAGAGTCATTTGTTTTAAATAATGCTGCTTCCAGATGTGTGATGCACTCTGTGCAAACAAAGGGATGTGAAACTTTGCTGTTGGGTTTTTTATATATCAATTTTTTGATGTGCATGAAGACTTTGTGTGTTTTATAAAGGGAATAATATATCGCACTACTCAGCTTTCGATGGCACTAAATCTCAGAAGTAAGTTGTTTTAATTGCTCAGATATTGTTTAATGGCTACTTTTTATTTGGAGTTAAATAGGAATCAGTGTCAGTCTGTAAATGCAGGCAGTTTCTTAAACCACAATGTATTGTATACATTGTAAAAGCTACAAATTCTGTAGTGAAACAAATATTTGTGATGTTGCAATAGAGCATCTGAAAATGGTTTTGTACTGCTTCCTCAGTGATTTTGAAACACTACTTTGAGCTACCAGTGTGTAAATGCAATATACACAAGATTTTCTCCCATCCATGTATAAAATATTTGATAAAAGTTTTGCTATGTTGTTTAGGGATTAATCTGTGGTTTATATGCTTATTTTTCTGGTAAATATACATTTTTGTAATGGATATTCTAGTGATCAGTTATATTGTGAAGAAAGCCAAAGACATCAGATGTATTTGCCACACAGCAGTAAGAAAAATGTGGTTTTAAAAGCTGCTTTATCGGGGAAAGGACGCTATTTAAAAATAAAACACTTTTTAAAAGCTCTAAAAAGTGCTGGGGTGATTCTTCCTAGTTAAATATTTTCCTGGTCTCCCAAGACTTTGTTGAGGTAATGACTTTCATTTATAATTTGTTCATGACTTGGTTAAAGGGTCATCTACCAGTTTTGTCTGTGAAGTTACATTGAACAGCTGCCCAGAATGGCTAGGGCAAACCAGTCAGATAGGTGGGGGCAAATAATAAAATTATTATTATTATTATTATTATTGGCTGGTAGTTGGTTTTAAGTAAACTGGGGGTATTTCCCATTGCTGTACTGTTCTGCTTTCAACTTACTTTGTTTCAATATTGTTTTGCTTTTTACAGTATTTTATATTGTTCAGTTTGATTTGAATTGAAAACATTTCTGATGGTTTATTATTTATTTTTTTACTCTGTTTTTCCTTTACTAGACAGAGTTCTCTTAAGAACAAATGCCCTCTGTTACCCCCTTGGCTGCCCCCATCATCTTCCAGGTGAACAGCCAGAAGCCACATGACACCATCAATAACACTTCTTGTTTCAGAGCTGCTACTGCAAGGGCAATATCATCTGCCTATAAATCTTATTTTATTATTGCAATCCACTATAGGAACATAAGATGCTGGACCAGACCAAAGGCCCACCTGTTCTCACAGTGACCAATGAGATGCCTCTGGGAAGTCCACAAGCAGGACATTAGCACAACAGCATTCTTCTCCACTTGCACTCCTCAGCAATTAGTATTCAAAGGCATACCACCTTACGATACTGGAGGCAGAAAAGGCCATTACAGCTCAAAGCCATTGATAGAAAAATTATGGAGAACAAGGTGAAGTTAACTCTTAAAGCCATCCAAGTTGGTAGCCATTACTACATCATAGAGTAGCTAATTCCATAGTTTTAATTGTTTACTAGGTGAAGAGGTATTTCCTTTTCTCTGTCCTGAATCTTCCAAGTTTGAGTTTCATGGAATGATCCTGAGTTTTAGCATGAGAGGGGGAGAAAAACCTAACCAGACCCACTTTCTCCATTCTACCGGTATACATAATTTTATTCACCCTTTTTGTAAATTGAAAAGCCCCAAGTGAAGTAAGCTTTCTGCATAGAGGAGTTGTTCCAGCCCCTTGATCTTATTGGTTGCTCTTTTCTGCATCTTTTCCAGCTCTGCAGTATCATCTTTGAGATGAGCAGAATTTCAAGTACAACACACAAGATTTACACTTTTACTGGGCCATCCACTACAACAACCCCAAATATATTTCCTGCTCAATCACCACCAGTTCAGTGTATATGAGAAATGATGGGTTTTTTGCTCTGAAATACATCACTTTACACTTGCTTACACTGAATTACATTCACCATTTTAATGTCTATCCAGTCTGAAGAGATGGCCGAGAGTTCCTAACAATCCCTTTTTGTTTTTACCAGCCTACACAGTTTTCTGTCATCAGCAAAGTTGTTGACCTCATTGCTCACCTCTAATTCAAGACTAAATATCTAAATTGGCACCCATAGGCAAATGTACTCAGAGCTTTTCTTCTCTTGCCTTTTAAAATTAAAAAACCAAAACAAATACAGTCTTTAGCCCTCCTAGAAAGTAAGTTATGACGCAAAATACGCAGGTACGCAGTTTCTGTGAAATGAGCCAACCTGGCTGCTCCTGTCAGTCAGTATTTTTAGCCAATGAGTGAAGTCAAAGCTGTGATTGATAAGTGATTTGTTTGAAAACCAGCAATAGGAATTCCTGGAGTCTGCAGGACCTGCTGTTTCTCTGTCTCATGTTTGAAAAGCAGTATTCAAAAATAAAATTATTGCCAAGCATAAGCAAAACACACTTGCCAAGCCAACACATCACACCTCCATGTCACTTCATGTTCCTAATTGTGAAAGTGCTTGATGAAGAAGAAAGGGAGGAAACCGTTTCCTAAGCACAGTGAACAACAAATGAAACATCAGAACAGAAATTGTAGTACTGTATACGGTAGTATTGTGTGTATGCCAGTGTGTTATTGAAACCAGCAATGTCCTTTGGCCTTATGAAAAATGTGCGGTCTGAGCACTTGAAGGTTTATTCCTCAGCGCATTGTCTTAAGCACAGCAACATATGAAGCATACTGTTATAGGTCTACAGATGCTAAATGCCCGGGTTTAATATATGTTGGAATATAATTAGAACTGGGATGTGAAAATGGCATGTCAGGCCACTGTGTCTTAAAATGTGTATTAGGTTCTGCAGACACACTTCAAAGCTCCTGAAATTAACATGTGAGAAGCTTAATGAAGGCAGACCCTGTGCCAGCCATGGCTAACCCTGGAGAATCAACAAGTAAAAGTTAATTAACAGGTAATTTCCTTGTGAGGTGACCGCCTGGGGACAAGCCATTTAGGCGACACAAAGGGGTGAAAGGGTAAGCCTCATTTGCAAATGTGTGGGCCAGGGCAGGATTTAAGCTACTGAATTTAATGGGGCCCTTTATGTGTCCAGCTGTCCTTTGTCAACGACAAATTGTTGCTGTTTTTTGTTTCAGGTAGGTAGCTGTGTTGGTCTGACGCAGACGAAATAGATAAAAAAAAATTAAAAATTGTCCAGTAGCACCTTAGAGACCAGCTAAGTTACTTCTGGGTATAAGCTTTTGTGTGCATGCACACTTCTTCAGACTTAATTGTCAGGGGTCCTTTACCCTTAACTGGGCTGTTTTTTGTGTTGAATATATGCTATAAAGTAATTTACTGACCTAATAGGTATCTAAAATCATTTGCACACAACAAATACAGTGGTACCTCGGGTTACAAACACCTTGGGTTACAAACACTTGGGGTTACAGACTCTGCTAACCCAGAAATAGTACCTCGGGTTAAGAACTTTACCTCAGGATGAGAACAGAAATTGTGCGCTGGCGGCGCGGCGGCAACGAGAGGCCTCATAAGCTAAAGTGGTGCTTCAGGTTAAGAACGGTTTCAGGTTAAGAACGCACACAAAACACTGTTGCTGTATGTAGGTCTTATTTTATTTGTTTTTTAATCTTATATTTTGGAAATGTACATCCAGGTTTTTTCCCCCCTTTATTTTTTTTAATTGCCCGCAGGGGGGCAATGACAATGAAGATTATCTTATCTTATCTCTCCCCCCCCCCCCCCAGAGTGGGGCCCTAAGTTATAACTTGTTTAGCTTATACGTAAATCCGGCACAGATCGTGACTCATTCCCGAAGGAAAGACTAACTCTGGAGTAAGAAGCACGTCTGTAACCCCTGGAATGGTGGTGACTTTACTGGGGGCTGCCGTGTTGCCCCACGTCCAACGGGTCTTTTGCCTCCTCGTAACCCCATGGATCCCTTACCTCTCTTGCAAGGGCAACAACGAAGGCAACACGCGATGGAGACCGCGAGAGGCGCGATAAGAGAGCGCAGTTCGGCGACTACGAGGAGGGCTTTCCCCAGCGCCCACTTTTCCCGGTGGCGCCAGCCAAGTGAGAGCCGGGCTGCTGATCGTTAGCTTGGCACTCCGCCGGGCGGCCTGCCTTGAGCGACGCGCTCTGCGCTCTGAAAGAGGGGAACGGACGTAGCAGGCTAGGGAAGTCGAGGAAGGCGGCAGCAGCAGCAGCAGCGGAGGTCGGCGTTCGACAATTCGGCTCTCCTCTGGTCAGCCTGGGAAGGCTTATTGGACGCGCTCGGTGCTCGGTGCTTGGCGCCGCGCCTGTCTAGTCCGGAAGGAATCGTGGCGCTGCCGCCCCCTCAGGCCAGTGACCCTCCCCCGATGGTGTGAAGGACCCCCCCTCCGCGGCTGCGGCCTTCCCCGGAGTCCGGCGCCATGAACCTGCTCCCAGCCAACCCGCACGGGAATGGGTTGCTGTTCGCCGGCTTCAACCAGGACCACGGTAAAGACCCTCGCGGGGCGCCGGGGGGGGGGAGTCAGGGGTCCGCCTGTTCTCCCGCGGGGGAGGCGTTCGGGCTTGGCGGGTTTCCTTTCCTCCCCCGTGTTCAGCGTCCATAATGGGGGAAGCCGAAAGTTGAGTTTCTCGCCCCCACCCAAATAATTCCAGGCCTTCCGATAAGTGGGAGGCGCAAGTCTCGAACCCGCGGCCAGTCTAGACGGATGTCTGGGCATAAAAAAGTGCGGGCGGGGAGGAGGGCTTTGCCTTCTCTTCTTGGGGCGAAGAGGGGGGACTGCCCTCTCCGGCCTCAGAGACATCTCCTCTTTGCCCCCAGCAGGATGCCTTTGTCCCTTAAGTTTGTGTTGCTTAGCGCTCTCTGTTAACGTTGATGGCTGCCAATGCTTCCCCCTTTGGCCTCGTCTCCCCCCTTTCCGTTTTCCGGCCTCTGATGAGCGCACTTGGGTGTTTATGGGGCGCAGTCGGAGTCTGGTGTTTTGCAAAATGCGCGGGGAGGATCGGCCTCAGCTCTGAGACACCAAGACAGGGGAGGCAGTTGCTTCCATTCTCCTCCTTTCCTTCTCAGACTTCCACGCGGAGCCTTGTTTTGTCCTAATACAACAGTGCTTGGCCCAGCCCAGATGCCTTACCCCTTGTACACTGCCTCATCCTGTTCTCCTACAGTCTTTCTCTTTAAAAACCTGCATATATTGAGCTCCTTGTTGGGCATGTGTTTCAGGCTTGCCCTCCTACTCATTGCCGTTTCCACTGCAACTGATGCATAATTCAACCCCACAAGGAGATGCCAAAGCTGGACTTAGGGCTAAGATGTGTGTTTTGGCCCAGTTATGCACTGAATCATTCTATTCCTCAGATTGGCTTGCTTGAATTCTCATTAGACTGCAACTCTTTCATAGGTAGCTGCTTTCATGGGCATATGAATTTGCATACAGAATTGAATGTCCTGAACAGTTTTATTGCTTTTAATCAAAGGGCACATAGCATAAAGTTTTGCAACATTATGACCTACGATATCTCTTATGTGTCCCAGTCACAGTAAAGAAGCAAAATTTCTAGATACCCTAAATGACAGTGCCTCTGGTCATGGAACCAACTAGAAAGTCAGCGACCCTGAGGTTAATCTTGAGTGGTGCCCAGGACCCGATGCCAATTGGGAGCAGTGACCATAGCACTATTAAATTAAATGTGCTTTGATTTCAAAACAGGAAACTACCCCAAAGGGAGGAGCTTGGTAAAAAGGAAGTTGAAAGGCAAAGTCAAGTGGGTTGGATCACTCCAAATTGCTGGGGACTTGTTTAAAAACGCAATACTGTATTTAAAACGCAAGATAGTGTGTACACCATAGATGGCAAAAAGTATCATGAGGGCCAAGAGGATGCCAGTTTGGTAATGTGCAGAGACAAAGTAGCCGTTAGAGGCAAGAAGGCTTCCTTTAACAAAAGGAAGTCTTGTCCAAATGAAGAGAATAAAAAGGAACACAAAATGAAGTCTCCCAAGAATTGGTATTGGTATTTGTGCTTTATAACATGTTCACAAATGATGAAGAGTTAGGAAGGGGTGAGCAGTGAGGTGCCCACAATTAATGATGATACTGAATTGTTCAGGGTCTTTAAAATGAAAAGAGATTGTGAAGAGCTCCAAAGGACCTTTCCAAACTGAATGAATGGTTGGTAAAATGGCAAATGCAACTCATTGTAAATGAATTGTTAGCACTAGGAACAATAATTTTACATATACAGTACACTCATGGGCTTTGAACTAGTGGTGACTGACCAGGAATGAGACTTTGGGGTAATAATGGGTGTCAGCACAGTGTGCAGCAATTGTGAAAAAAGCCAAATTCCATGCTAGGGGGCATTAGAAAAGGAACTGAAAATAAAACTGCCAATGTCACAATGACATACAAATCTGTGGTGCAACCACATCTGGAATATTGTGTACAGTTCTGGTCAGCTCACCTCAAAAAAGGATATTGTAAAGTTGGGAAAGGTTCAGAAAAGTGCAACCAAAATGATAAGGGGAATGGATCTTCAAGGGAAGATTGCAGTATTTGGGGCTTCTTAGTTTAGAGGAAAGGTGAATCAGAGGTGACATAGAAGTCTATAAAATTATGCAATGCATGGAGAGAATGGACAGAAAAGGCCCCCCCCCCCACACTCATAAGACTAGAACTGGTGGACCTCTAGTGAAGCTGAATGTTGGAAGATTCAGAACAGATGAGGGAAAGTACTTATTCATGCAGTACATCGTTAATCTGTGGAACTCACTTCAAGAGGAGGCAGTGATTTCCACCAACTTTTGGATGGCTTTAAAAGAGGATTGGACAAATTCATGGAGGATAAGGCTATCAATATGGGACGCGGGTGGTGATGTGGGTTAAGCCACAGAGCCTAGGGCTTTGCAATCAGAAGGTTGGCGGTTCGAATCCCCACAATGGGGTGAGCTTCCGTTGCTCGGTCTCAGCTCCTGCCAACCTAGCAGTTTGAAAGCACGTCAAAGTGCAAGTAGATAAATAGGTAAACAGCGGGAAGGTAAACAGCGTTTCCGTGTGCTGCTCTGGTTCGCCAGAAGCGGCTTTGTCATGCTGGCCACATGACCTGGAAGCTGTATGCTGGCTGCCTCAGCCAATAAAGCGAGTTGAGCGCCGCAACCCCAGAGTTGGTCACGACTGGACCTAATGGTCAGGGGTCCCTTTACCTTTAAGGCTATCAATGGCTACTAACAGTTGGAGGCAGTAATGTTTCTGAATACCAGTTGCTGGGAAGCACAAGAGGGAAGAGTGCTCTTCTGCTCAAGTCCTGCTTTTGAGTTTTGCACAGGCATCTGGGTGGCCGCTGAAGTACAGGACGTTGGACTGGATGGAGCATTGGCTTGATCCAGCAGGCAGTTCTTATGTTCTTACAATTATCCCTAATTAGTAGCAATGACAAATAGTTTGTCATTTTAATTTGTTAGGGAAGCTAGTTCAAATTGAATGACTACACCAATCATGTGCTTGCAAATAGAGGAGTGTCCTATGTTTATTGTGCTCTTGTTCATTTCATAGTTGTTTTTCTAAGAAAAATTACACTTGTCTAGGTGCACATTTAACATTTCATGTGTTCCCCTAAATACACTGTGTGAGGCATCCCAAATTGATGTGGCCCCTAGTGAATGAGTTAGCAAAAATTAGCTAGTGTTCTTTTTTTTCTGCCAAGAAAATAGGCTATGACTCACTAGAGTAACACAAGTTAGGGATCAACTTCCTTGTAGTAAACCTCACCCCAGAAAAGCTTATGCTTTGCTGTTCTTTACCTTGAGAATATTTTATTGCAGTAATCTGAGTAGTCACTTCAGTGGAGTTTCATAGAATGTGTAAGCTAGTAAAATGTTCATTCTATTTGCACCAGAAACTACAGTATATCGTGTGGGTTGTATGGGCTACACCAGGAGCTGAAACCTACAGGATGCAGTTTCCTAGAGTGCTTGTTTATAGGCTAGTAGAGTTGTTGGAATTCCAGCTTTCATCTTAGCAACAAATTCAGATGTGCTGGTTTTGACTTGTAAAGCCTTAAACAGCTCAGGACTGCAATACCTCAAGGACCACCTCTCCCCATATGAAATTATTTGGCTCCTGCGCTCATCACCCGAGGCCCTTCTTTGGGTGCCTCCCCCACGAGAGGTTTGAAGGGTGTCAACACAAGAACAGCGTTTTATGTGGTGGCTCATAAATTCAAGGTTCATTCTAAACCATTATCCTATATAATAATGTCCATGTTGTCCCTGCGTCCAGATGTCCCGTGTGTCCCTGGGTCACTGCGCATGTGCCCCAGGGATACAGGGATTGGACAGCAGAGACTGCGCGCGCGCACTCTCCCCCCACTCTGCCTCCTCCAACCGCCGCTCCCGCCGGGGTGGAGGCCGGCGAAGGCCTCCTCACAACCCTCCCTGGCCGTGAGGAGCGGCGGTTGGAGGAGGCGGGGGGGAGAGTGCGCGCGTCCTTCCTGTCGGCGGCTGGGGGAGAGGAAGGAAGGAGGAGAAAGCGCCGCTTTCTCCTCCTCCGTTCCTGTCCCCCTGCCGCCGACAGCAAGGACGGGTCCCAGGGTTCGGAGAAGCGCTGCGCAAGCGCTTCTCCGAACCCTGGGATGTCTGCTTCCTGTCGGCGGCTGCGGGAGAGGAACGGAGAAGGAGAAAGCAGCGCTTTCTCCTCCTCCGTTCCTGTCCCCCTGCCGCCGACAGCAAGGACGGGTCCCAGGGTTCGGAGAAGCGCTGCGCAAGCGCTTCTCCGAACCCTGGGATGTCTGCTTCCTGTCGGCGGCTGCGGGAGAGGAACGGAGAAGGAGAAAGCAGCGCTTTCTCCTCCGTTCCTGTCCCCCTGCCGCCGACAGCAAGGACGGGTCCCAGGGTTCGGAGAAGCGCTGCGCAAGCGCTTCTCCGAACCCTGGGATATCTGCTTCCTGTCGGCGGCTGCGGGAGAGGAACGGAGAAGGAAAAAGCAGCGCTTTCTCCTCCTCCGTTCCTGTCCCCCTGCCGCCGACAGCAAGGACAGGTCCCAGGGTTCGGAGAAGCGCTGCGCAAGCGCTTCTCCGAACCCCAGGATTCTAGCGCCCGTTATTGAACGGGCTGAAAACCACTAGTAGTGAATAAAGTTTCAAGCTGGCTGAAAGGAAAAATATTTAGATTTATGTACTTGATTGTGCTTCTTGGTAAACAAATAAATGGGAAAAATAATAAGCAGTTACTATAAATGGTGAGGTAGAGGAACAGAAGGGGGGGAAGGGAAGATACATTTTTCTCAATAACTGACATAAACTATAAGAAAAAGGAAATGTGTGGTTGACAGAGCTCTCAATTTAAGCCTGTTGTGGGCCAGCCTGTTCAAAAACAAATTACAGTACACTTGGCAGACTGAGGACTCCCTAATCCCTACAAACAGCTGTGTAGGTTTGATCCTAAATAGCCAAGAAAATACATCAGATTCCAGGCATCTTTATAGCTTTTAGTGCCAATTGCTTTTCTAGAATGCTCACAAATCCATTCACTGAACCACTGTAATGCACTGTACTAGCAGTTAGATTGATGTATTGCCTATTGAGACTAAGAGCAACTCTTTAGGATCTCTGGCAGGGAAGTCTTACCAGATCCTCTTAATGGGCGACGCCTGGGACTTTTGTACACAGGGCATGTGTTACTACTGAGCTATGGTCCTTTGCCTGACGTAGTAATCCTCTTCTTTTTTAGGGTGCTTTGCATGTGGGATGGAAAACGGATTTAGAGTGTTTAATGCAGATCCGCTCAAAGAGAAAGAGAAACAAGGTGAGATTCTTCCTCAATATTCTGCTGTGCCATTTTTCCCCATCTTAAACCGCATGCTGTGCAATCCTATACTCTCAAGTAACTGTGCATAGAACAGAAATTTCACTTGCTGGAATTTGAGTACTATTTTCTAAAACTTTGATCCAGTATAATATTGCTGTGTCCATAATGTGTGGTTGGAAGAAGGCTCTGAGCAGGCTTTTCTGATGATGGTCATAAATGAAGCATTGTCTTGAAACGAGGCACTCCAGGAGTAAAAAGTAAAAGAGGACTGACTCAACTGCATTTTAATTTGGGAGTCTTTGGAGAGAATCCTCTTGATACACAAAGATGTTCCAGTATGAATAAACTTTTCTTTGCCTTGAGTGTTTAATAAAAAAAAATGTCCCTTTTCCCTCTCCAGAATTTCTAGAAGGAGGTGTTGGCCATGTTGAAATGTTGTTTCGCTGCAATTATTTAGCTTTGGTTGGTGGAGGAAAAAAACCCAAATACCCACCTAATAAAGGTAAAGTATTGAGCAGTAAGTAAGCAATAACTTAGGGCTGAGTTCAGCACTAAACATTTCCAGGCCGCTTTAATGTAATTGGTATTCAAGCAGATCCTATCGAAGACTTCCTGGGTAGTTTTAAATTTAAATAAATATGGACTTAGTTGTCACCCTTCTCAAGTTGTGCGATGAGGAATCATTCCTCTTAATGCCAGGTGCTAGCTAGAGCAATCTGTGACCTGTTGTTTCCCTGTATTCAAAGGATAAACAGATTTTGATAAGCAGCCATGATACTGCACTCCCACATAAATAGGAATAAAAAGCTATTGGCAGTAGCAGGTGGGGAGGGTGAAAAAGAGTGTAGACTAAGCTTCAGAATGCCATCATATAAGACTTGTTTGGATGTAGTTGATGCTTCTATTTTCTCCTGACCCAAACCAATTGTAAGTTAATGCAACTGTATAATGTCTAATTTTGAAGATCTGAACTTGAGGCATGGTTTTTGTTTTTTTGTCAAGTGAACCAGTGAAAACTCGGTAGTCTGGGGTGCAGTAGTTCCTCATGTAGCTAGGCTTATAAAGTGGCATCTCTGGAAGCACTTTATAAAATTGCAAGGTGTTATTTTAAGGCTAATAAGGCCATTTCCATTTCTGCAGTGATGATCTGGGATGATCTGAAAAAGAAGACAGTTATCGAAATAGAATTTTCCACAGAAGTCAAAGCAGTTAAGCTGCGAAGAGATAGGTGAGTCTGGTCACACTCTGTTGTATGGAGAGCTCCTTCTGTTTTTCGCCAGTTCGGAGTTGGACCAGTTTAGCTGGATATGATGCTAATTGGTGTGCCATTGCCTTCTCTCTTTCAGAATCGTGGTAGTTCTGGACTCTATGATTAAGGTTTTCACATTCACTCACAATCCTCACCAGTTGCATGTTTTTGAAACCTGCTACAATCCTAAAGGTAAGTGTTGTCCACTACATAAAGTGTAAGAGGAACAAAGAAAGATCCTGTGCTGTTCTGTTTGTTATCGTGCTCCTGATGATAACTGATGCTGTCTATTTTGCACACCAACTTCACTATATAAAAAATTACTTGGACCTTTCTCATGCTTCGCAAGTCATGTGATGCTAAGCCATACCAACCTTGTCATCCCCGTTAAGTGCAGTGGAAAAACTTATGAAACCATTTGTCCTCCATCTTCCCATAGTTTTCACGTTGGATTTGGAAAAAAGAAAAAACGTTGGAAAATGCATTGTTGGAATATGGCATTTCAGGGTTGTCAATTTTGGGTGGGAGTCAACGGTATGTTATGATGAAGATTGCATCACTGCGAGCATTGCAGCTTGTCTGACAAAACAGTTTCCCCTCTCCTCCTCCTGTGTGCTGCTCTGGGGGTTCTCCCAATCACCTTGAGCCAATTTTGAGGGCCATGGAAGCAGGAGAAGGGGGGAAAGCCCCATTGCACAAACGGAAGCCCTAATGCAGGGTTTGAGCTGACGGTAAATCTTGTCTTTTGCTTATACAGACATTGACACTCATGGCTATGTGGTAACCTGAAGCTTCCTAGCTGGCTTCTTTGAGTGTTCCAAGTACTCTCAAAACTTATTTTCAGAAGGAAGGTGGGGAAGACAGAGATGGTAGTAAAAATGCCTATTCCTCAATACTTTAAATTGTATTTCAGGTCTTTGTGTCCTGTGCCCAAACAGTAATAATTCCCTACTTGCATTCCCTGGAACACATACTGGACATGTGCAGATAGTGGACCTGGCAAATACAGAGAAACCTCCTGTAGATATACCAGCTCATGAAGGGGTCTTGAGTTGCATAGCTCTTAACTTACAGGGAACAAGAATTGCCACAGCATCAGAAAAAGTAAGTCAATGATTTTACTCCACAGTTGGGTAGAAAACAACACAAGAGTCTTTAATGGTTTAGAATGAACCTTGAATTGCGTCATCTTGAGAGTCTGTGTGGCATTTTAATAGGTGCATTTTATAGTCTTTAATTTACTGTTAAGCCTACTGGGAAGATTATATCATCTAACACAGAAGTTGAATTTATGAAAGTCTTGACTTTAAAGTTTATACAGAAAGTTGGTAACCTTTGTGGCTGTAGTGATTACGTTTGAAAATACGCATGCTGTTATTGCAAATATTGGTGAAGAGATAAACTATGCATTCTTTGGCAGCCTGTAACCTGCATTGCTTCAAATAGGTTCCTCACTCAAACCTTTCATCCTGCTGCCTCACTATTGCATGCCAGAATCTTCCAAAATATGTAAGAAATGTGTTTTTTCCTTAGGTTCAGACTACAGTATATGGTATAAATCCAGTTCATGTAGACTTTCTCAATTTTCCTGTCAAAATACTGACTTTAGTAGCATTGATCTTGGATATATTCATCCAGATAAACCTGAGAGGATTTCCAAATATGTGGGAAGGATAGCACCAGATAATAACAAAAATAATTCCATATGGGAAGGGCAAAGATGTGCAGCTACAATAGTGTAGGGTGGTAGAAAAATGAGAGCCATCATCTGGGAAGTGAACAGCTGTATCCTAATGTTGTGTTCTGGGAATAGCTTGCATTGTTTTTGAAAGGCTCCCCTCGCATCTTTAATGTGTGCAACTGCTTTTCCAGGGGACCCTAATAAGAATATTTGATACATCATCTGGGCATTTAATCCAGGAACTGCGCAGAGGGTCTCAGGCTGCCAATATCTACTGGTAAGGTTTATTGTTTTGTTAATGTGTTAGGTAGGGGGACTGGAGGAATCATGCTTTGCCTTGGATCATCAGCAAGATGAGGGAGTGGGCGTTGTACAAATGGGGGTTTCATGCTTTAAAACTACTCCCCAGTTTTCCAGTTAAGAGACATGAACTTCCTGTGCGTGAATAATTTTCTTCCATCTGTGACCTGTTAATCATACAGCTGATACTGTCAGCTGGCTTTTCACATTAGCCAGTTCAGTGTTATGTGTAGCACATCAGACAAATCTAAACATTAGGCTTGGTATCTGAAAATTCTTTGGGGAAAATGTGACATCACAGAGGTAATCAACAGCAGTACAGTTCAAGAGGAATTTAATCCAATTGAGAGTAGAGCATTAAACACAAAAAATGGGAGTGGGGGGTTAAGTCTGAGAGCTACAGTGTATGAGATATACAATAAAGCATCAGTTCAAACGTGTCCATAGGATGTCTGCACCTTTTTTCAAACTCAGAATGAAAACTCAGAAATAAAGTAGCATACATCTTGCAACTGTTGGTTTATGGAGGAACTAAGATACTAATTAAGAAGTAATTATGCCTCATCAATATCTGTGTGCCCTTTTCTTCAGCTACATGTATTATGGAGGAGTTAAGGCTTTTTAAAGGTGTGAATATATTTCCCTCCCTCGCGTCTATGTGGTTTACTTCTGGGGTGAATGCTCTTTCACTTTCTACCACTTCACTTGCTAATGCTGCTTCACTCTGCATCAACACCTGCTGATAAAAGGTTAGCATCTCACTGGATATGTTGTTGCAAGGTGACATTGCTTTAGATACCCTCCCAAAAACCTAGAGTTAAAGAGTTTCTAAGATGCTTTGGAAAGAGGTTGGCTTATAGTGTTTGAAAAGTTGCAGTATACACACACAGGCATTTCTTTAAAAAGGAACTTATTCCATGACAGTGGTGATATAAGCAGACTTGTTTCTGACTTCTCCTTTAGCATTAACTTCAACCAAGATGCTTCTCTCATTTGTGTGTCAAGTGATCATGCCACAGTGCACATTTTTGCTGCGGAGGATCCTAAGAGGAACAAGCAGTCGAGGTAAGCAGCTGGGGCCAGTGTAATGACCGCTATGCAAAAATGATTAGATAACTTCATACAGGAAGAATGTATCAGTAGCTAAAATAAATAATTAAAATAATCACGAAAATAATTGTGAACCTTAATACGTGCTAGGAGTCAGTTTGCTTCAGTGCCTGGACTACTGGGTTGAGATGATGCTGAAGAGAGCTTTCTTTCTTTTTCAGCTTAGCATCAGCCAGCTTCCTGCCCAAATACTTCAGTTCCAAATGGAGTTTTTCCAAATTTCAGGTTCCCTCAGGCTCTCCCTGCATCTGTGCCTTTGGAACAGAGCCGAATTCTGTCTTAGGTAAGAATCTCGAGTTGCACCAAAAATCAAACAACCATGCATATCCCAAACACAGCCTATGAATTTAAGCAGCTGTGCTCACAAACAAGCTTTTTAGAGCAATCTCCCTCTGTCCTTGATGGGAGTCCCATTTATATAAATGGGTTTTAACTCCAAATTAAATGTGCACATGATTGCAGCCTAAGATTGTAAAAATGTTTAGATTGCAAGGAATGTTGAACACTAAAGATTGTTGCTTAAGATCTCATGGAGGGCAGCTTAATGATTCATCAAGAACTATCTGGGGTGGGGCAAGCCAGGCACTAGAACTGATTGGCATATGTAGCACAGCTCTTATGGGAGAACATTTCTTAGCCTGCATGTAATATGGCGTCTCTTGCTGCTCTCACAAGCAAAAGCTGTGCAGTGAAACACAATGTGTAAGCAATTGACTTGCCAAATTGAAAATAGTATCTTTCTCTTGCAGCGATCTGTGCAGATGGCAGCTACTACAAATTTTTATTCAATCAAAAAGGGGAATGCTCCAGGGATGTCTATGCTCAGTTCCTAGAAATGACTGATGACAAACTTTGACTGAACTGATGGAAATTTTTAGGTAGGGGAGAAGGGTATCTGGAACCCCGTCCTGCTTATTCTCCCTTTCCTGAAGAGATGGTCTCTCACTACCTTCAGTCAACTGTGCTGCTCAAGATGGGACAGATGACTTTACGAAGCCCAAGCCAGTATGGACAGAGCAAGGCAGAGGACTACTACGTTAACTGTCAACAGCTGGTTTTAAATGTTAAGTTTTGGCTGCTGTTGTTCCTTCAATTTTTTTTCTTATGTTTTTTTTTTTAAAAAAATGTTTCAATAGCCTGTGCCTATTGGGTTTCTCTCTGTAATTAAACTGTGAACCTTAGTGCCTGCCACTCTGTAAGAGTGAAGGGGCAGGAGATTTACTAAGGTTTAAACAGTGAATGGGACATGTCAAAAGTACACACAGATTTGAGTTCTAGTACCATGCTTAAGGAGGTGGCAGGAAATCTATACCAGCAGTTTCTGCCTTTGTACATGTCCTTTTCCTCCTATCTTCTAATACACAGAAAGGAATATTATAGCAAGTTGGCTCTTAGTTGCACTTGCTCTGACATAGATAGAATGCTCAAGGTCCTTGTTTTCATGCTGTTATAAATAGATATTAACTCGTTTGTCATTTGTCAGAGGTGCCAAAAGAAATCCATAGCAAACATCATTAAAGTACTGTTGGCGTAAATAACCATTCTGCAGGGCAGGAAGTGGCATAGGACAATGTTGAGATGTTGGGAAAGTGACAGCAAACAGCTTAGGTATTGGAAATAACCATTCCAGACACTTCAGTTCTTGATCCATTGGTATTTGCACTTAGGTTGTGCTGGGGAAGTTCTACAAGTACAAGATAATATGTAATGGCCAAGAAGGTAGTATATTGAACAACAAGAAGGGGGAAACAGTGACCCTCCAGATGTTACTGGACTTCACTGCCATCAGTGCTAGCCAGCATGGCCAAGGATGATGAGAGGTGTAGTCAAACAGCGGGAGGGCTGCAGCTTTCCCACCTTATAGCCTGTAAGAAATCCCTATCATACAGCAAGCTTATTATGTGTTCGGAACAAACTAAGCAGCTGTCTTTCTGAACACTAAGTAGTACATCAATCACAACACTATATTTTGGGAAATGAGGTATTTGGACACATAATTTGGAGTTAATAATACCATCCCCTTAAAACACAACTTCAGTTATTAGCTCCCTTGATTTCATGTATACTTCAAAATTAATTGAAGTCTTGGTTCAAGTTGAAAAGTATTGGAATTTGTCATTTAACTAAACCTATATTCAGATGTCAGTTTGCATGTTGCTTTTAAATGTGTATTTAATCATGGAAATTGTTTTGCACACCTTTTGTAATTTTCTTTAATTAAAGTGACTTAATTTGCTGTATTCATTTTATGGTAACAGAAGTTCTGTATATGGGTGCTAGTTCTGTCGTTTGTTTTATTTAACTTGCCTAAATAGCTCAAGATCAATTAGGAGTAGGATGCATATCATCTATGGCGCTAATAGATTGTATCCAACAATGTTGTTGAGATTTTTAATTAGTGGACCAGTGAAGGGAAACATGTTTGTTGAGTCTAGGTGGACAAACAGTCTGTATAAGAGTAGTTTTGTCTTTCCTATCTATGCCTTTGGTCAAATTCTTTGACACCAACTTCCCATTCTTATCCTTACCTTTTGTTTTAGGGGTACCCTTTTATCATATAGTTTTTAAACAGTAATGCTATCTTTAAAAACAGGCTAATAAGAAAAAACACATTTTGAAAAGTGTTGTTTCTTTGCTGAAATCTATCACTGCAAGACTCTTGCCAAATATCATAAAACTCAGGTAGAGAAGTAATGTTTGCAGAATTTTCCAAGCAGGATAGGCATGCTGAAGCAAAATAAATAGGAAGTTCAGTTCCATCACCCACAGGTTGAAGTAAGGTAACATTAAAAAAAACCCAGTAGTTATTAACAACACTAGTTTGTCAATTTTAACAGCACTTCACACACATTTAAGACTTAACAAATGCTCATTCTTCTGTATTTCATCTTCCATGACCCTCACTGTTATAGACAATATGCATAAGGATAGTGTGTGTACATGCCTACCTCTGCCAACCCTAGGATAATATATCTACCGAAGTAGACTCTTGTTTGAAAGCTTATAATGTAATACACTTTCACTCCACCATCCTATGAATGTTCAGGAAAAGAAACTTAAGTGTTAACGTAAGTATGCATGCATGTCTCCTTTCTCACCAATGCCATATTCCCACTTGACAGATAAACCTCCTGCCACTGTTAAAATGAGTTGAGAGGTCTCCTCCTACAGCACATGAAACAAGATTGGATGGACCTTCCTCTCCAGTAAGGGCTTGTCTGACTGGTTTTGAAAGAAATGCCGATTAGACTACTAACAAACACAATTACAACCTAGAACAGCCATTAATAGTTAAATGCATATGCCATTTCTATGCACCTGAGCCTTGGGCCATGGAAAGCACTAGCTAAAATCACAATAATTCATGCGTAAAGGAAAGTCAAATTCTGATGAAAAATAAGCACTGCTCAGTACTGTAGTAATGGTAGTATAATCCAAACACTAGTATACTATACAGTAGGTGCATCAGCTAACTACAACTGCAACATCAAAATGGTAAGAGGCTGTGCCATGCTACTCAGAAATTACCCAGAGCTCCTTTTCTGTGCAACACCACTGGGGAAATATATAAACATAGATGTTGATATGGCTAGCAGGCATTTGCTCATGTGACTCAAATTGCTCCGGGGGGGGGGGGGTAGTCTGATTTTGAATTAGTTATTTCATCCAGGCAATTGCCCACTTGGTCCAAGTGTCTTCAGAAACCTAAAATGGACTTGTATGAAATTTTCTTCTGCAAATGACATTAGCACCGGTCTCAAGTAGCAGTCACACAAGGAGAAAGTTGCAATGTCAGAAAGCCATAATATACATTTCAATGAAATTCTAGTATTTCTGTGCAATTACTTGTTTACAAAGGCGACTGAAGTACAGTGGTGCCTCGACTTACAAATTTAATCTGTTCCGAAGGCACCTTCATAAGTCGAAAAAAGCCATTGGAAACGATTTCCCATAGGAAAGCATTGAAAATGGAAAAATTCGTAAGTCGAAGCAACCCTATCTAAAAATTTGTAAGTCGAAAAATCCCTATCTAAAACTGCCGTGGTTTTTTCCGGATGTCGAGACATTCATAAGCGTGCGGCCATTACCCCCATTCGTAAGTCGAAAAATTGGGTTGTCGAGTTGTTCGTAAGTTGAGGTACCACTGTACTGTAAAAGCTTCACGTATTACATATAATAAGGGAAACTGAGTAAGACAAGTAAAGATAAGACACCACTGGCAGATGGGGTAGGGAAGAATTTCTGTATTTGGTAATACTTTGTTTATGTTATTACTTCCGATGCCTATCCTACTCATGCCATCCTGTTTCACTTGTCTGAGCCCTGGCAATTAGCATTTTGACACTTTAAAGTTATATCTAAGCTTTCCCCAGTGCTCAAATAGCATAGCATTACTTAACCAAGTTTATGGAATGGAAATGCAATTATTTCTAGAGTACCCTGCCCATGGAAGAAGGGGTAGGTCAACAGCAGGTAAGTTTAAAGATTCTTATATTGAAGGCTATCATTCTATGCGTTCTTACCTGGAACCATGGCATTCTGACAGATGTGCATAGGACGGCGATGTAAATCTTGCTCCAAGATTCTGTGTCCTACACTGACTATATAAGGTGCATAAGAAAACTTCCAAGTGTGAATAAATTTTGACTGACTTAAGAATTTCACCAGATTTTTTTATTCAAAAACTTGCAGCAGTTTGCCTAATACTCATGAAATAGTAGGTTTATAACCAAATGTTTTGCTAATAATTCAGTTTAATTATTTCTAAATTAAGTTACCACAGCACAAAAAGTAGAATGCTGCAGTTACATAAATTCTTTTGCTTTACCCAGCTTATAGTGGCTGTTATAAATCCAGCTAGTGTACAGCATTTTTTCATAATCTTTTAATATGTATTATCCAGATTGACACTGTGACAGCTCTACTGTGTGGGTTAACATGATACTTGGTACAGATTTCTCATATTTGGTCTTCAGATAAACAGTTTTCAAAAACTGACTAAATATAAGCCATTCCAAGCCATTTCAGTCCATCATGAAAATACAGATTCTTCTCAAAATGAAAAAATATATATAAATAATGGTATTGCCAAAAAAGGGCAAATCAAAGGTTCAAGCCGGTCTTTACCTTTAACTCACCTTAATATGAAGGGACAAGACAGCATGTGAATGAAAGACAAAAAACAGTCTTAGCTTTTAGTTCAGTTCTGAAATGTAAGGTGGATTCTACAATCACAACTCTGAGAAGTATCCTTTAAAATGTTCAACTGCAGAACACACACTTTAAAAAAACCACATTTATTATAGTATGGTAGCCACTGTTAGAAAACCTCAACAGCTACTCTTAATTCAGACCCCAGAAGGTCTGTGCAGGACATCAAAAGTTAAAGATAAACTCATCAGATTAATTTCTACTGGTGGGCGCTTATGCTGAAAAATATTGGATATACCTCTGACAAGTTATTATTTTTCTTTTTAAAAGGACTTGTGATAAAGAATTTTCTCTTTTCTAAATGAAGAACAGTCTGCCATTTTAAACATACACAATATTAAGCGAGACTCTTGTTTTACTTTAGACTGGAAAAATAAGCCAGGGACAATCAAAGTCAACACAAAGTAACAAACAGCAAAAGGTAGCAAGAAAGAGAAACAGATAAGTGCAGCTCTGGTCAAATTATCATAGCAGTTCTTTAACGTCAGTTAACGGCTCATTTACACTGTATTTCTAATCAGTAACATGCAAGCCCAAAGAAGCATTTGATCACTACACAAGGTAATAAAATCTGATTAAATTTTATCAGGCAACTGCTAAAATATGAAAATTTGCAGATGTAACAAAGTAGCTTTATCTGAACTTTAACAGGACAAAATTAAATCATTCCATTGGTTAAAAAACCCTACATTCAGTTTTACCAAACAAAATTTCACATGAAAAGTACTGTGTGATTCCAAAGTTTCTGGAGTAGAAATGGAGTGATTTGAAATGTCAAAGACCCCATTATTTTGAAAATAAAATGAAAGTACACATCAAAAATTTCTAATTCCACATGTGAACAACAAAATACTGCATATCTACCAACAACTGCATTGGGTAGGTCATTATGAAAGGCTAGCTGCCAAGATGTAGGAAATGGCTCCTTGCCTCTGTTCCCTTTGAGGAATATACAATCGTTTGAAATCCAGTCACATGAAGTACTTATCATGCTGTGATATACTGAGATATTCAATCCTTAAAGTAATCAATCCAATAGAGCTTTTTAAAGTTGCAGACTTCCAACTTTTGTATCTCTCCTTATCTATAAAGAGTCACTTCAGAACGGCAAGGAGGTGTGGGGGGAAAGGGGTCACAGCCTCTGGAACAAGATGTTGGACAGTTTGGTTTCGATTTTTAAATTAAGGAGTTCTAAGGCCACCTGTGTTTTTTTTCCTCAGTGCTGAAAGTTGAAGTCACAGGGCCCCTTTCCCCACCATGTGAGAACATGTTCAATATTTTAGGTGTTTCAATGTCTCCTTTTGGCACCACGGAGCATCATTCTAAAAAGAAATATTCCTCTTAAGTTCCTAGTTCTGGCTGCCTTGTTCACTCACTGCCACAGGTGGAGTTTCAACATTCACAGCTATGACTATGCTCTCTCCATCCTCCGTTTTGATACGTTTCAACTCTTGCTGATCAGACTGGTCTCCATTCTGACGTTTTGTTGGAAGAGAAGCTGATGCAGATGCATGGGTTGCTAACATGTGTAGGGGACTTGCAGCAGCTGTAAAAAAATAAATCAATGGAGAGATGTTAAACACAGGGAAGGCAAGAGGAAGCCCAATTCCACGAATGGCTTTTGTATTACATGAAAGCTTAATGCGGCACACATTTGAGAATGACCCTAAGATGTTCTTGCATGGGTGAAAATATCTGCAGCAGCTGACCTTATGGCTAAAGAGGAAGAAAAACATTATTGTGATAAAGGGAACTTACTGTCAGAAAGTGTGAATAGAATAGCAGTCTATATTCTACCGGGAGCAGATGGTCCCAAAGGATTGTGAAACGACCAAGAATAAAGCATGAGTAAATACCGGTAACTGTAATACATTGTAAAGAACTGCATTGTCAAGGTTCAGGGCAGCGTGTGGGGGGAGAGAAATGAATAAAACAACACCAAGATAATTGGGTATCTAAAGCTTAATTAAACCATGAACCAAACCAAAGCTGGGATCAAAGGAGTTACTTTAGGCATACCCAAAGCCTTGAGCATAACTAGTGATGATTCCCCCTCCCACAACAGATTTCCCTAACTTTCAACATAAACATCCTTTTGATTTTAAAAGCAGACTGCTATCTGGGATGGAGAGCTATTCCTCCAGAAATACAAATGCACAGCACAGTTATAAAGTTCTTTGTATCATAGATCAGTTCCTAACTTAACGTGAAAGGGAAAAGATGTAGACTAAAAAACCAAAAACAAAACCCTCTTAATTTTCAAGGTAGTAGTTACCTCAAAATAAGCTAAAGAATTAAGCACAAATCTGTAACCATTTTGAGAATCAAGAATCCACAGATTCTGGGCATCACTGTGACAAAAGAAAATTTGTGACGCTAAAGACATCACCCCAAATGCTTACCAGTGTTGGCCTGACCTTGAATTGTTGTGGTGATGGGTACTATATGTGTTCCATTCTGAGTTACAGTTTTTATTGGTAGCTGGTGTTGACCTAGAGGTGTCTGTTGCACTAGAGTAACCGTCTGTAAAGGTGCCGTCTGAGATGTCTGAATGATCCGACTAGCAGCTCCTATGGTTGTATGGCTAACGGCAGGTATAGGCTCCACTTTAACTGGGGGTGGGAATAAAAATATGTTAGAACAAAAGTTTGAAAGCACTGAATAATTCATGGTTAAAGCATCAAAATTAGCACTTCTTAAGAGAAATCAGTATTATGTAGTTGTTTTCTCTACTTGCAACAAATACAAACAATTTTAGGACTGTATTACTTCCAAGGGGAACCGGAACCAAATTCTCACCTTTCGTTTCA
Organism: Zootoca vivipara; assembly: GCF_963506605.1. Lineage (NCBI taxonomy): Eukaryota > Metazoa > Chordata > Lepidosauria > Squamata > Lacertidae > Zootoca > Zootoca vivipara. The sequence continues at coordinate 84,434,071 of NC_083277.1, read as the reverse complement.
TTGTGGTCTCCATTCTCTTGAGGTTCTCCCTTAGGTTGGGCCACCATTGCTGCCTGTGTGACCACGGCTTGTCCAGCTACAGTGAAAGTATTTGCTGGTGCTAATCCAGTCACATTTGTGACAGACACAGCTGGGATCTGATGAACAACATGAACTGTCTGTACTACAGGCTGCTGGGATGTTGATGTTGTCACAGGAGTTGCAACAGTGTATGTGACAGGTTTCATAGTTTGTGGTAGCTGCCTCTGTACAGTAATTAAAACCGGCTGGCTAGATAAGGGTGATCCTATTAAAAAAAAGGCGAGGGAGAAAAATTAGTTAAATCATCCGCTTTCCAAAAGTCTATGAACATATTGTTTACTTGCATTTTTAAAAAGCCTACTCCTTCCTTCAACAGTTTCTTCAGCTATCCTAAGAGTAAATCCAGTTAGTTCAGTATTACTATGACACTGTTTTCAGCAGTAAAAAAGTAAAAATAATAATTGTTGTGCCACAAGGAGTGGGTTGCAACTACTGGCAACACCAATAGTTAACATAACTACATTTCAAAAAAAAAACAAAAAAAAATTGGAAGTGTTGTATATCCGTAGTTCAGTGGCTGAGCACATTTTGCAGGAGGTCACCAATGTAATCTCTGCTCCTTTGAAACAAACTAATGGGTTTGCTTTCCCCTTTGGAGACCTAACACAGCGTTTGGGATATCCAGAAGTTGTTGGACTCCTGACTTCCATCAACCCCACCCAGCACCATCAATTGTCATAATTTCAGCATGACCATTCCATTTCAACCCCAACACATAAATTTGAAAAAGGTGGTTCTATTAGCCCTTCACAAAGCATAGAGTACTTCTATTTTTAATTTTCATTCATAATTTCTTTCTGCAAACAAACTTGGCTTTTGAAGTGAAGCCTACATTATACTTTCCATTAGTTAGGTACAGTTTTAATATGCATATTAAATACATGAACACTATATGAATATTTCACCTGGGGCACTCTGTGCAAATCGTGCTTCTTGTATTACTGCTAATTTTGGCTGGATAGTACTCGGCTCAGGTTCCATTGGGACAGGTGACCCTTCCCTTGACAGGCTCTCTGGGGTCTGCACACCACTCGAGTGAGCAGATAACACTCCAGAGTGATTAGGGGAAGCTGGGGCACTTCTGCAAATGAAGAACAAAAGCAGCCACTTTCAGATTGAGAATTGACAGCTACGATGAGTAGTCAGCCTCAAAAACCATTTAATGTATATACTTTCCACAAGGAGGAGCTCTTTGACTGAGAAGTACTACAAATTCCTGACTTCACAGTCTTTTGCAGAGGTAATTCAAAAGCAGACTATGGTTGCTATAGTAGCACAGAACAAGGAGTAGGATGTGGGGGCATTGAAACAAATGTCAATAAAAATGAATGAGTTATTCAGCATGCCTCAATTTAGAGGTTCAATGTGCTGAAGCTCCTGTGTGGGCACCAAAGCAGACACTGGCAGGCCCATGGGCACCCTAGACAATCAAAAGGTATGGAATTCCCTAACTCAAATACCTTGCAAAATAAAAAAATTCCTTCAGTAGCACCTTAAAGACCAACTAAGTTTATATTTTGGTATGAGCTTTCGTGTGCATGCACACTTCTTCAGATACCTGAAGAATCTGAAGGTATCTGAAGAAGCGTGCATGCACACGAAAGCTCATACCAAAATATAAACTTAGTTGGTCTTTAAGGTGCTACTGAAGGAATTTTTTTATTTTGCTTCGACTCAGACCAACACGGCTACCTACCTGTAACTAGAACTGTCAAATACCTTGATCTTTGTTACTCTGTCATATATGTTCTTGGATTTCCCAACTTCTCTAACAGATAGGATCTGCTTTAAATATTTTTAGATACATCATTTTTGAGACAATATCTAAAGAATTTAGATTTCTGTGATTTCCATCTTGGTTTAAGCAGCACCAGAGTATTCTCCTTATTAGGAAATTACTAACTGTTCATGTTCTATTCGGAAATGCAGGCCTAGCCACTATGATTTTAAGCTAAATGATGGAACACTTGAAGCTCTTAAGGAAAACTTTCAAAATCTGTGCTTAAGTTTCTGCCCCCTGCACCACCAATACAATCCCTGTAGAACAGGGGAAGACTTTCTTGGGGGTGAAAGAAGTCCCATTGCAGAAGCAGAATTCATTGCACAATTGGGGGAGCATGGCTGGGTGTCACCCATTTAAAATATTATATAATGTATTATACACACCCAGATTTAAGCAGAGTGGGTTAGGTCCAAAAAGTAAATGGATACTTCTCCAGAAGCTCAAGCCATGGGGCAAGCCAATGGTAAAAAAAATAAAAATGCAATCAAAAGCTATATAGAGCTGCTTGCTTGCTTGCTAGCTAGCTACTACCGAAGATTGAACAGGTTGAAGAGAAAGAAGATTGTGCCCTTGCTGGGCATTATCCCTGAGCAGCAACTGTGGAGCAAGAGGGCAGCTTGGCAGGTGTTATGTTAATAATGCGAACTGACAACATTCAATGTGCGAAAGTTGATTCTTGTGACCTGTACTGTGTGAATCTAGCCCTCCACAGCTATTGTTTTGAGGTAATGAGAAATGCAATGCATTTGAAAGGCCTACAACTGAGAAGGAACAATATTCCTAGCCAGCCTAAACTTTGGAGGGGGGAATTTCAAGCCCCTGAAATGGCAACAGATCCTTATTATGAAGCAAAACCCACCAAGTCTCATCAAGAAGAAATTTTAATGGCTCCTTAGTGCAGTCAATCACAACCAACACACTTTCTCTATTAAGGAAAAGTCCTTTATAATTGTTATACATCTAGTTGTAACAACATTGCAATCACTTAGGACTGCGGTTACCCTATGCCCAGCAGAACGCGTCACACTTAAGGTGAAGCCTCTGAAAATGTATTTTTAAATCCCCAACTTTGATTCCTTACCTAGAAGAGAGAGGTCCCAGTGGGGTTCTAAAGCAAGGTACTCCTCTCGGCCGCCTTTTCCTAAAAGCCTGCTCTATTAATTTGCTTTCAGAGGCAGGGTCTATCCTCCAGAAGGAGCCTTTGCCTGGTTCTTCCTGGGAACGTGGTACTTTGATGAAATAACGATTCAGAGAGAGATTGTGACGAATTGAATTCTATGGAATATAAAAAAGTATATAGAAATCATCCATCTCTTCAGTATCAAGCAGGAATATGGCCTAATGCAAAGGTTTCCGCTCCTTGTGAAACCAGTCTCAGGTCATCACATACTCATTTGACAGCAGTCACCCTTTCATCATAACCAACTTTTTGAGCAGTGGAACTATCACATATTGATTAGGTTTTCAGGTCTTGCAGTTTCTCCCTCTTTAACACATGGTTTTGCCTTTTCTTGGTGCTTCAACTGTATTTTTACCTTCTGTCGCCTGAAATACTTCAAATTTTGCTTAGTACAGCAGTTTTAAGTTTTACATGCAGAAATGTCATTTGACATTCTGGTGGCATTCTCTGACCTTGACCTTTCAAGCTTGACACTTTGCACATTACACTCCTAGGAAGTACTGAACAATGCCTTCTAGTTTCTTAATAACCAAAACATGAATTTTCCATTAAAAAAAACTTGGAAATATTCAGGGAACATATGCTGGCATCAATGTGAACAAATACATGAGGATGGCCAAGGATTTTGGTAATAAAGAATTCTCCGCAAACTTCACTGTTTCTCTCCCATTCCATATCCTCTTTTTTCCTCCTCCTTAAAAATTCCTGCCTCTTTTCCTCTCCCATCCCCTGTATCTCTCCAATCTATACTGGAATATCCCAAGTTCTGCAACTTTCCAATAGCTGCCAGCAGACTACATTATAAAAACTAAAGCACATGTTCAAATTGGTTTTATTAGATGAAGAGCATAATTAATCCACTTTGGGGGTTTCTAGAAATAGCATTTGGAGAAGTTGGCACAGAATTTGTGACTCCTACTGAACCCGCTTTGAGGTGTTTTTTTTACAATCAAGCGCTGTTTAAATTTTATGAAATAAATGAGTAAATAACATTCCTCTACCAGACATTCAGGGATTTCTCATTTCTCAATTACACTTTTTAAAAATCCTCATCTCCCCCCCAAATACTTCCACTAATAACCTTTCTATGTGGAAAAGGGTCATTGGAAAAGGGTTAGTTTTACTGAAAGAACCGGTGTACCATTTTAGGTTACTGAAACAGCTAATCATTTTCAAAGCTCTAAAAACCTATTTCACAAAGTTAAACATATAACCAGGGTGGGAGGGGGGGGCTGTGAAGTTCATGGCTGAAGTAGTAATTAAACTAAGTCTTTTTCTGTTTATTTTACTTAAAACAATACTAGTTACGTTTACCTGCCAGCCCTTGTCTGCTGTCCTGTAGTAAGGATAGTTTTTAGTTATGTGCGTATAAATTCCATTTAGTGTAAGTTGCTTATCAGGTGCCATCGTAATTGCTTGTACTATTAGTTGTGCATAGGAATATGGTGGCTTTGAGTCATCCTATAAAAGAAGATGAAAATGAATACAGTAAAAAGTTTTCTACAGCAGTTTATCCATTCAGTAACGTAAGAAATACATCAATTGTGTATTACAATAAAGCTTGAAAATATCAGACAATTGGGAGATATTATATTATGTGTTTGAGAGTTGGGACGGATGTTGATCACAAGTGGAACTTGAGTCAACAGCGTGATACAAAAAAGGCTAATGTGAATATATGCCGCATTAATAGTTTCCATAGTTTCCAAGTCATGGAAAGTAATAATTCAATATTATTCTGCACTATTATTATTCAACCTCAAGTGGAACAACATATCCATATTAATCACAAAACTGGAAGATACCTTGGAAGTCAGCACTCCACTCAACATAGGATAAAACTACATTATAGCATAGCTGACAGCTGACCATCAAGTCTCTGCTTAAAAACCTCCTGTAAATAAAAGCCCTCTTCAGACAGTTCTATTCCATGATCAGATAGCACTCGCCAGTAGAAGGTTTCTACAATGTTTAGTTGCAATCTACTTCCCTGCAGTTTCCATTGATTGTTTGCAGTAGTGCCCTCTAGAGCAACAGAGAACAGGTCTGCTCCATCTTCTGCATGAGAGTCCTTCAAATATTGAAAACTGCTATCTTCTCTTTTCTTGGCTAAACATATCCAGCTCTTTCAAGCATTCATCATAGGATGGTTTCCAGACATCAAAATTCAATTAGTGTGCCAAGCTTGTCAATACAGCATCCACAACTTTAAACCACATTACTGTGGTGTACAGAGATGTTTTTAAAACAAACAAAATATGAATGAATGATCCAGTACAGAAGTGCTCAGAATACTGACTTCCCATGATATATAGACATATTGGAATGTGTTCAGAGGAAGGCAACAAATACAGCTGCTGCTTTGGAAAACAAGTTCTATTATTATAAAGAAAGGTTGAAAGAACTTGGCATGTTTAGACTGGAAAAGAGGACTGAGGGGTAACAAGATAGCACTTATTCAAATACCTGAATGGCTGTCACACAGAAGAGGACAAAGACTTGCTCTCTATTTCTCCAAGTGGGCAGATCTAGGAGGGGTAGTGGGCTTTTCTTCACTTAAGGTCTCCAAGCAAAAGTTAGACAGCCATCAGTTGGGGATGCTCTAGCTCTGGATTTCTTGAATCAAGCAGAGAGTTGGACTACATGGCTACAAGGACTCCTGTGACTGTGGTTGCATATTTGATGCCTTTTCTTTTTGAAACTAACTTTTATAGGCTTTAGCATTTTCAATTTTCCAACACACAGAATGAATATAATTTCAAAGATATTTTAGAAAATCACTTAACAAAAAAGAAAATTGTGAAAGGATAAGTAGTAAAGTGAGAAGAGAAGAATCCTTGGAAAAGACCCTGATGTTGGGAAAGATGGAGGGCACAAGGAGAAGGGGACGACAGAGGACAAGATGGTTGGACAGTGTTCTCGAAGCTACGAACATGAGTTTGACCAAACTGCGGGAGGCAGTGCAAGACAGGAGTGCCTGGCGTGCTATGGTCCATGGGGTCACGAAGAGTCGGACACGACTAAACGACTAAACAACAACAAGTAGTAAATAAATAGAAATGCTCTAACACATTTCATTACATATAATGTTTGTTCATTACATATAAGTGATCTATTATATATGAATTTATTGGGACAGATTAAACTAAGTTGCTGGGGGGGGAATAAGGTCCACTTGTACAACAGGACTTTGCACCCCCTTTTCCACCCGCCACATCCTCTAACTCTCCTTTGCAGGGTTGGAGGCACCCCCAGAGGAGGAGGCAAGCAGGGGATGCATTGGGAGAGGGGAGAATGTCCTGTTGCGCAAGTGCCACTTGATCACTGCATAGACTTAAGTGCTATGCTGACTTCTACCCATCAAAAGTATTTACAGTAGTACCTCGGGTTACGAACGCGATCCGTTCCGGGTTGCAGTTCGTAACCCGAAAAGGTCGCAAAGTGCGCCGCTTCTGCGCATGCGCGGGACGCGCGCACACCGAAAACACTTCCGGGGTTGCGGAGTTCGTAACCCGAACTGTTCGCAACCCGAGCAGTTCGTAAACCGAGGTACGACTGTATATCGCTTTTCTGTTTAAATAACAGAAAGCAGTTCACAACATAAACTGACATTTAAAAAAAATCAATTCAGTAAAACAACTTCATAACTTTTGGGTGGGGCTGTGTTCTGTTGCTGATATAATAATAATAATAATAATTTATTATTATTATTATTATTATTATTATTATTATTATTATTATTATTATTATTATTTGTGCCCCATGCATCTGGCTGGGTTGCCCCAGCCACCCAGTCAGAGTTGCCAGGTGGTAGAGAAGAAAATCTTCTAGCTTTATGATACTTTCTTAGCATTCTGTAGCATCCAAACTAAATATAGCACAGATAAACAGGATCTATGTTGTTTTCTATTTCAAACTGCTAAACCACATATAGTTATTATTGCTACTTTTGCTTTTTCCAACAAATACATTTCCATTAGTGTAACACAGAACTCAAGAATCAATGTTACAATATTGATTGCAATCAAACTTACCTTTGGGCTATCTCCACCAGATGCTTCTTTGTCATTTTCTGACTGTGAATTGTCAGCCACTAGATGTAGGTCAGATGGTATTACACGGCCCATTTTGTACCCTGAAGAACCTGCACCACGAGGGCTAGATGGGCAGGAATTTGCAGCACTGTAGAATAGGAAGATTATATCCATTACAGAGTATATCCACCCACAAATTAAAAATATCAAACACCCCTGGTTACAAAATAAATCATGCAAATAAGAGCCTGCAATCATTTCCACAATAACCCTTATAAGTCTCTCAGCATTGTGAACTTTAGTAGTTATGGGGGAAGGGATCACTGGGATCTATTTCATAAAGATAACATTAACAGCTATTTTATGAATGTGATGTTTCTCTAATGGAATTGAACTTACATGTAAACATTTTTAGAAAACTGTTTTTCAGAATCTAGTGCTTTACTTGTGTAGTATACAACAGTATATATGAAAAGGGATTAAACAAGGATGTGGCAGGCACAGTTATACAGTGTTCAATCTCAAAATGTAGAATTACACCAGTAGGACCACTACAGCTGCAGAAGAAACTGCTCAGTTGGAACACATGGCGTACAAAATTCAATGTGGTGAGACAAAAAGCCTCAACAAAGCATGGGTGAAAAAAATCACATTGTCAAATCCAGTTTCTCTTATAGACATAGTGCTTTGAAAAAAGATATGGAGGCTAAATTTGCCTCCATGTACTCCATGTAAACAGTGGTTACAGCACAAATCTGAATGCTCTTTTTGAGGGGAGAAAGGGGGGGTCACTCACCAATGAAGGCAGTAGTGAGTGACATATGGGAAGAAGCAGGCTTTCCTTTCCTGTTACTATTAGATTAGGAAAATGTTAACATCTTGGCAGAAGTCTCACATGCTCTCAAATATAGAGAAAACAATCCCTCTTAAGGTCAAGAAATGTTTGCTTCTACCTAGTTTTTCAAAAAGTGTGGTGCTGCCCTCTAGCAAGTGTGAAGCCTTTGTCTCAACTTGGAAGCTACGAGGTCTTCAAGCAACATCTTCCAACAGCACATGGGAGGCTTGACAGGTTGAGGGAGGGAGGAAATTATTGTTTTAGCGGCAAAGTGGTCCAAATGCTGGTTTTTAAAGCCACAGCTGCATCCTCCTGCATGGCTGCAAGACTGTAAAAGAGACAGAAGAGTCTCCAGGCTGCAATCTGGCAATCTTACTAGATGCCAGAATTGCTTGTTAATATGAAAGTGGTTGCATGTACAGTCATACCTCGGTTTAAGTACGCTTCAGTTTGAGTACTTTCAGTTTAAGTACTCCGCGGATCCGCCTGGAACGGATTAATCCACTTTCCATTACTTTCAATGGGCAAGTTCGCTTCAGGTTAAGTATGATTCAGGTTAACTATGGACTTCCAGAACCAATTACACTCATACTTCGGGTTAAGTACGCTTCAGGTTAAGTACAGACTTCCGGAACCAATTGTGTACTTAAACCGAGGTACCACTGTAGGTGCCAACTGTCACATATTAGTTTGGAATAAATATCTGTACATGTAGGCAAATCTCTCACATGTGTCCACCAACTACAGTCAGATCAAATGAGGAACTACATTCAGGATGGTAACCTTAGGAATGCAAATAATTGTTTTAGGTGCATTTCCCTATCTTCAATAGATTAGATTTGAGATAGCCGAGGACACCTCAGTAATGCACACCAGTTACAAAAGAAATGCTACAATGATCTAAATCCTCTTCAGGATATAATGGGCTATACAGTAGTACCTCGGGTTATGAACACGATCCGTTCCGGATCGCGGTTCGTAACCCGAAAAGGTCGCAAACCGAGCGCCATTTCTGCGCATGCACAAAGCGCCCCCCCGCGCTTCTGCGCATGCGGCGCGCCGAAAACACTTCCGGGTTTGCGGAGTTTGTAACCCAAACTGTTCACAACCCGAACGGGTCGTAAACCGAGGTATGACTGTAATGAGAAGGGCAATAAACCAATTCAAAAGATTTCAAAAAAGGATGATATAAGGGAACATATAATTTGTTTATTCTTCACAATGAACAATACCAAAAACTTTGCTAGATTGGATAAAACAACACAGACTAAAGATCAACCTGTGGAGAAAAGGGAACCAACTGACTCCAGAGCTACTGTTGTTAAGAAGTCTGTTTTGCTGCATGCCCACAATAGTACTGGCTTATGGGCCTATTCCAGCATTTCAAACTGAATAGCTATCAACTTTATTTGTAGAAGTTTTCAGAATGAACTTATTTTTTAAAAGCATTCAAAATGTTGACTATGTGGCTTCTAAAATGTACAACTGATAAACAAATCAGCTTTAGAGAAGCACCTGCATGACAAAGACATACCCACCCCTGAACAGGATCACTATCCAGACAACAGTCAACTATTGCCAAACCAGCTGTTAGCTGGAGAATAAGCCCACATAATGGCTCCATCTTCCATTTAATTTTCAGCAAACACTATGGTGAGATCCAAACACACTATCTACATGTGTGAGTGCAAAGAGCTTCCTCTCATGTGCAGGGGGAAAGGCAGTATCTCCGTTGACAACAGTCCCTGGTGAGTTTCTGCTCCAAAGGCTCTTCAGTCTTTGGATGGGGGTTTTTTGGGTGGAGGCTGACAATAGGAGTAGAAATCTGAAAAGTTCCTGTTTGCAAAAGGAACAGGGATTCATATATATTTTGACCCTTCTCTACAGATTCTCAATAGGGCCTCCACCCAATTAAAAGGAAATTAACAGCATGCAATTTTAAATTGATTCAATTTGTTTATGGCAACAAATAGTTTTGAAGAGAACAAAAAGCCATTTGATGATGCATGTGGATGTCATAGCAGACAATGTCTTAGAATATTAATTCTTTTTGTATTAAACAAAGAAAAGGAATGCTTTTTCTAAGATGGTGCCTGCCATGTGTAGGTGGGTTTTTTAAAGTATTTATATATAATTATTATTTTTACATGTGCTGCCCATTTCATAAGGGCACATTTTAGTCAGCCAATTCAAACTTACCTTAGCCAATTTAGCTTAGTTTTTAATATAGATCTTATTTGGTAATATAGTTGGAGTCAATAATTTATGCAGCTCCAATCAGTACTGTGAAGATGCTGTAAGGAGGAATCTTAAAAGCTTGATTTACCTTTGATCTCTCACAATTAATGCATTTTGAGTCTTTAAACACGGAAGTTTGGTATCACTGTTGGGGGAAAAGTTCCATGGAAAATATTGGCATCTCTGGGTCTTCCTTTTACCTTGTTCATATAAATGTGCAGGGTAACACACAGAAGTTCTAGTCAGTTCTCCCTTGAGAAAGATTATATGGTCACAATTGCTTCTCTTGAGATATGTTGTTTATGTTTTGTTCTGATAGGAAAGAATTTGCATGGACGAATGTTTGTTTTGATACCAAGAATCAACCAATGTGATTTTATATTTATGTGCCTCAGAAGCTGCTGGACATGCTTTATTTTCACAAAGCAACGGCAATAAAATGTGTAATGTATTATAATTTCCCAAAAATAACACATGCACAAAAAGGTAATTTAAAATAAAACTCCAAGGTGCCTGTAAACAATCACACTGTGTGATTCTCATTTTAGCTACAGAACCTCACTGCCACTCCAGCTCCCCATGACCTTCAGGAGCAGGTTTTGGGGGGGGGGCAGTGATGAGAGATTTCAGTAAGAAGCGGAGTTGGGAACACTCACAAAAGTCACAGCATGTGCACAGAATGCTGCATGAACAATCCTTTAGATTCCAGCATTTATAATGTAGTGCCTTTCTTAAATTGTTTTCAAAGCAGCCATGACTATTATTTTTAATGCTGAAAAGCTGAAAAGCCTTGTAATGTTTTCAAAGTTATTTTGAATACTATTCTTAATGCTATAAAGTTGAAAAGTCCTCCCTCTCCTCCCTACAATCTGCTCTGGAGGGTTGGGGAGAAACCCAGAAAAGGTGTGTGGGGTGCACAGGAGCACATGGGGAAAGGAAATGGAGGGGAAATTCTACTGCATGAACAGGGATGATTCTTTAAGCTCAATGACTTCATTGGATACAGCCCACATACTCTAGGCAACACAAAGACAACTGCAATAGATCTACAGAAGCATTTTCATTCATTACTTGTTATGTAGACACTGCAGTGTGAGTTAAAATCAACCGCACACATTTTTCACTGAACATATTACTACAAACAAATCATGATTCCAAAGTCTCAGCTCAATTCACAGTTTTGCCACCTTTGTTGGTAGAAAACCAACTTAAATGCACTCTGCACATTCTAGCTGCTTAAACTATTTTGCAAATGACATCCAAATTGCCTTTGCATCCTTGGTAAAAATGATTTTATTAAATTGCAATTAGAGATGCCTGCATACCCAACTTTTCTCCCCAAAAGAGATAAATTCTTTGCAAGTTTTCTAAGTGAACACTCACAAAGAATCAAGACCATACAGTGGTACCTCTGGTTACGAACGCCTCAGGTTACATTTTTTTGGGTTACGAACGTTTTTAACCCGGAAGTGAGTGTTCCAAGCTCTCGGAGGCCTCGCCACTGCCCGGAGCCAAGCCCAAATACCCGCGGGGCCTGCGGAGGCTCCACGACTGGGTTCCAGCAGCAGGAGCACTCGGAGGCCTCCGTGAATGCCGGGAGCCAGGCCCTGACATCCATGGGGCTCTGGAGGCTCCGCGATCAGCCTCCAACCGTGAGAGCTTTCCGAGGCCTTCACAACTGCCCGGAGCCAGGCCCTGACATCCTCAGGATGCCCAGCAGGTCGCATTTCAGCCCCAAAGTTAGGTAAGGAACACTTACCTAATGAAGACCGAGAGCAGTGAAGCTGTTAAGAAAACAAAGATGAGCCTGGGCCGAAAAGCCCTTTACCAACCCTCCAACCCTTGCCCCACCCCCAGCTGTAGCAAGATGGGTGGCACCTAGCTAGGTAAGCCCACTGACCCTGTGGGGGGGGGAGTGGAAGATTTTGGGATTCTGCAAGAGATTTGGGGATTTGTTTATGTGAGTCGGCCCTATGCCTGTGCCTTTGTCTCTGCTTTGCTCCTTTGTTTGGGGGACTTCTGCCTTCTGTCATTGTTTTGGGGGTCGTGTGGAGCCCAGTTCAGCTACTGGTTGATTGTGTGACTGCAGAAATGGATAAAAGCACCCCATCCAAATAATGACTATCATCAGTGCATGTAAGAAAAAAATAAATGTTAATTTTTTTCATCTACAATACTGTCTTATTTATTTTATAGTACAGTACATTGATTATTGCCTTCATTTTATGGATCAATGGTCTCGTTAGGCAGTAAAATTCATGTTAAATTGCTGTTTTAGGGGGTGTTTTTCATCGCCTGGAATGGATCAATCCACTTTTCCATTACTTTCAATGGGAAAGTGCACTTCAGGTTAAGAATGCTTCAGGTTAAGAACGGAGATAAGAGATGAAGATAGTCAACACAACAGAAACACCTGTTTGTGAGGTATTGGCTGAACATTGTATAAACACAAACACCTTTGGCCTCTCCGCCCCCATCTTTGCATTTGTGCTGTTAAAATATGTCATCTCAGCAATTTTTCAGATCTTAGCCAACCATTCCCTACTAGAGAGAGCACTGATTGAAGGCAAAAAATAGCTGCTATAAGAAATATCAGCTGAATTTCCCCACATTTTAATTAACTGAATTATCAGTAAAACTCAACAAAATATTTATAAGCTTCAAACAAAATAAATAAATAAAGATGGCTTATTAGAGAGATGGTCCATGTTGTTAAGTGATTTTGAGCATGCCCACCACCCATATAAAACCAGCTATTAGGTTACCACATAGCCAACATTTATCATGGTTCTTAAACTCAATCTAATGTTCCCAGGAATCCCAGCAGGTATGAATCATTGGTTCACAAAATGTTCCAAGTCTGACAATTTCTAAACACTCACATATTGAAAGCCAAACTAGACACAACAGCAGCAGACCTCTCCTTTTAAATGAAGATTTGCCCCAATCATGTAGGTTAGGAGCAAGGGGCATGTGAGTGGGAACTATAGAACCTTCCTTTCACATCCACCATTAAAACTCCCTGCTCTCAACCATTCCAATTGTTCTCTCAGCCTGCTCCAGTAGCAGAAGCAAGCCTGGCTGGGAGAAAAAGCACTGGGGGGTAGTAGCTGCAGGAAGTTAAGTGATCATGGAAGGTATTCAGCACCACTCACCAACATGCCTCTCTTCCTCTTAAAATTGAAGCATCTGTCAGGACCCACACTCTTGTCAGCATCTTCCTAATCCATCAAACTAGCAGCACCAAAAGTAAAGGTGCTGGATACTGACCCAGGCCACAGTGCTTTAGATCTGGCACCCTTGAAGCAGAAATACTTGGCTTGGATCCTCCAGAGCCTGTAACTCGAAAGCCTGAACCCACCCAAGGAAGTAACTCCCTTTATGACAGGAACCCAAATCACCATGTTGGCCCATCACCACAGGCAGTTAGCCCAGGGAAAAGTGTTATGAGTGGAGAAGGAAGAATGCTGGGCTTCAAGTTAAGATTCCTGCCGCTTTAAGGTTTTCTACACCTTAAGGAAGGGACAGTGCTTTGGAAGCTGATCTGGAGACATAAAAGCTTTTGTGATTAGTTTGTTCACTTGGAGCTTTCCATGGTGCTGTCTTGCCCCATGGGCGTAATATCAAGGTAAGCAAAGGGCATCCTCTCTCACCTACTTTATATAAAATTGGGGCAAACCCACAATGAAAAATATGTGTCTGTAACCATCACCTCTAGTTTGGCCTTGAGTAATCCATAGTACTGTAAATTCAAGTATGACCAGCACAATTAGGAGGCTGAAGAGAACGTGCAAGTCTACAGTTTATTCCCAGGTTGAGCTGAGCTCCAAGTTTTATTGCACAAATGAAAACTTCAAGTGATGTATTACTTCGTATTAAATTCTGTGGTCCTATATTAATTGTGCATGCAGTATCACAATGTCTAAATACCTGATGGTTCCTGTGGGAGAAGGGAGAGGGCTGATCAGGTGAGCCATGTTGTCTGGAATGTTTATTGTTAGGGGAGAGATCTGGGGTTGCACAGGTTTCACTGGGGACTGCGGGGACTCCTGTTTTTCTCTTTTTTCATTGGATAAAGCTGTAAATGTTATCTTGATGTTTGTGCTGGGAAACCTGAATGTACATCTGCAAAATAAAAATAAAATGCACATATTAACTGGAAGATTATAAATTTTTATTTGCATAATTTCATCAGTATTACTTTACCCTAATAAAATGTTAATTGTAAAGTGTTATTTCAGGTTACAAAATGACCAATTACTATTTGCCGTTTTAAAAAAGGCATAACACAGAGAACTGAACACACATATAAAGACCAAAACTGGCATTCACAGAAACAGCATAGTATCATGAAAAGCTAGGTTTGAATCAAAAGCCTTAGTCCTACACACTGACCTAAAATTGGTTAGGAAACGATCCATACATCATAAAAGGGCATACATTAAAAACCTCAAGAACTCCTTTTTTCCAAAAAATAATAATCAAAATACAGTACATAGTGTCTTGGGGTGTGTATGTTATGTTCTGGGTAGAGGGGTAGTGTGTAAAACTGAAATCATGTCTAGTCAGAACAACCCCCTAGAACCACTTCTACATGAAAAATCTTACCTGCCAGAGCCAGTATAAGATATCACAGGGTCACCTGAGATATCGCAAAAGCATCCATAGCCCACGCAAGTGTTTCCCAGATTCCAAGGGTGAGAAATTAAGAGCTCTTTCCACGCAGGAAAACTCAGCAAGCAAAGGGCTTTTAAACTCTCCGCCTCACACACATATTTGCGTGATACTAGCTGGCCAGCTGCCAAGTGCATAGAACTGTGATTGTGCAAGTTAAATGTGTGCAAGTTGTGATCCTACAGTATGGCAGGATTCCAACCAACTTGTTCAGTTGAGATAACTCAGACAACCAAGGGCTGTTTCAAACAGTTGAATGTCATGGGAGTGGAGGAAGAAAAAACTGCATAGAAATACTGTGTTCTCTATTCCTGATACATTTTCAAACCTGCTCTTTCTGGGACATAGACCTAGTTTTTAAAGCTGTAATCAATCGTCATCCACATTAGTCAATAATATAAATACATACACATTCACACAAAATAGTTTTCTTATCTGAATATTTCAAAGGGTATCTCCAACATGTATTACACAGTTACAAAGGTACAGAAATCAGAAACCAAAACAATCCAGTGATTGGAACACCTATGAAGGTAACAAATAATGAAAAGCATACCCCCCCCCAAATTCTCCTTCTCATAGTACTAGAACTCTGGGTCACTCAGTGAATCAGGGTAGGTTCAAGATGGATGACAGTGCTTTTCACAGTGCTCAACTATGGCAATAGTAAAACTGTGTTAGATGGCTTTAAAAGGGAATTAGACAAAATCGTGGAAGTGAAATCTATAAAAAGATATTAGCTATATTTCCCTAGTGGTGCAGCAATAAAGCTGCTAGCACATTTGCAAAGCCAGCAGGGTTGGGAAAGATTTCAAGTGGGATGGGGGACCGTGTGTTGAGATTCCTGCATTGCAGGGGCTGGGCTAGATGACCCTCAGGGTCACTTCCAACTCTACAATTTGATGATTCTATGAGAAGCAAACAGACTCAGGTTCAGAGGCACTATACCAGATGTTGAGGACAGGCAGCAGGGAAGGGAAGCCCTAATTGTGAGCTTCCTGGAAACATCTGGCCTCTGGAAGCAGAATGCTGGATTAGATGGAGAGTTGAAGTGATCCAACAGAGTTCTTATTTAGACTGAAAATAAGATGGACAACCAACTCCTCCATAAACTGAACCAAATTTCCTCCCTACACTATATGTATTTTTACAAGCACAACACCCCACAAATTTAGCTTACACCCATTTTTCTACCTGCAATAAAAATGATTTCAGGCCAACAGCAACTAACACCAATTTAAGCCACTTCTGGAAAACATACTTCACTTGGAAATACAAATCCTACCATACTTTGCAACATTAAACCCTATAAAATTTAAACCTACAAGGCTACCAAAGAAAAGAGCTCGAAAGAAACCAAACACAGCATCCTTGCACAGACTGAAAGGAACCCTGAAAGAAATCTGCCTGCAGGCAGTAGTTACTGTAGAAACCAAGCTCTTCATCGTTTTCCTCCAAGCAGAAGACACAAAAGAGCTGGAAAGCAGGGATCGATGGGAAGCAGCTTATAAAGCTGCTTGTCACATCAGCTGCAGGAAAACCAGACACTAATTCATTAAAACTACCCATGTAATGCCTCTGGAATTTGAGGCTCCATCGTCTGCGAGTACAAAAGAAACTCTGCCTATGGAAACGCTGCACTTTTAAGTATTTGGCATCTTTCAACACAAAAGCTAAACACAGGCTGGTTGTGTGGTCTCTAAATTTCATCTTCAACCTTAAGAACATGAATGAATATAATTTGTCTGGAAGAGGACTGCATGTCTACACTTGCTTCAGATTTATAAATGGCTGTTTCAGCATCTTAAACAACTTATGCCACTTTGAAGCAATAGAACAGTTGCTTCAAAATCAAGCCAACTTTTCCCCTTTCAGTTTGTTATTATTTCCTGCTGTTAAATTAATTCATATTGTAAGCAGAAAAGGATTTTCTATTCTATAACCACTGTAAGTATCTATGTTTCCATGTGAGAAGGTCAACAAACAAAAAGCTGTACCCTTCTATTAGACATTTTCCCAACTTTTCATTCATATGCAAGCAGGTTGTCTCTTTGGTGTAGTAACATTTAGGCCACATCACACCAATCAACAGCATACATTTCAAGCAGCCACTTGTAAGTTTTGACTAAATTTCTGGATAAACACTTTTTTTCTGTCAGAAATGTTCTCATAATACCAAAAAGAGGACAAGCCAGATGTTTTTAGGAGTATGAAGGGTGCATACAACTTAGCACCTTCACCTGAACACAAAATTAAGGCTATATACTGAGATAATGTGGCTGTGTTTACTGTGATTTGGAGAGTACTGTACATTATTTATATCCCACCTTTTTTCCATGTATGACATACATACAAGGCATTCCTTTTTCAAAAAGTCTTCTAAGAGAAGAGTTTTTTCCTTTTGGTATTTGTATTTTTTCTTTAAAAAAATAGTGATTAGCCACTATTTCTTGCCAAAGGCAACTCAAAGCAACTTCCAACCAACCAACCAACCAACAAAAAACCCATATAGATACATTAAAACCAAGAAGAAGAAAATACTGTTATACACTACCCTAATTTTCAAGCAATGAGAAATTCCAGGCTGGGGTTACATGCACTTACCCAAGGTTTGGTTTCCTGGAAATAAGAGACAGCAGAGACTGTGGTGTCTTTAGGGTATTTGGTTTATTTACTCATATATACAACCTGAACATAAGCTGGAGAGGCTTACAGCTTTAACAACACCCCAAAATTTCTTGTTTCTCCCATAGTCACAGGCTTGGATTCTAGCAGAAATCAAGTATGTCGCTCTCCCAGCTTCTGCTGCTGCCAAGTTCTGCCTGTAATGTAAATTGCTTTTATGTATCTGCTGGTGCTTTAAATTGTGTGTGTGTGTGTGTGTGTGTGTGTGTGTGTGTATAGTTTTAATTGCTTTTATTATAAAAGTTTGATTATAAAAGTTTTATACATGTAACTGTTCTGGTGTGTTTTATACAAGCAATTGCATATGTGTTTTTATTCTACAGTATTGTAAAGTGCTTTGGTATGTGTCATGGGAAGCGTTCACAAATAAAATAAAAAATAATTAAAAAATAATGAACACATCATATTTCAGATGGTCTCCCATCCAGGCACCAACCAGATCCAGACCTGCTTAGTTATGGATGCCTACCTTGTGCGCCTTTCAATTAGGAATTGACAGATCAGTCTTTTTCCAGTCAGTATCACTTTCATATGTATTAAATCATAAATCCATTCTATCTTTCTTTTAAAAAAACTGCACTAAAATGCATTTAGACAATATGCATTTTGTGTGCATTTTTCTGAACCAAAACTGCACTGCAAAATATGGCAAAGTGTGCAATGTATCAGTGCAAGAATGGCAAAATAGGCTGGTTCACTCTGAAATGCAGACCAAACATAATTCTCCCCATCCAACTTCCAATGCATGTGTAAAATGGGAACATAAGAAGCCAAGGACATAGGCTGGTAGGTTCATCTGTTCTAACTCTTGATGCTAATTCCATCTAGCCCAATGTTTTATTTAGATGTGTTTATTGTAGCTTCTGAAGGGAACAATAAAATTAAAACATGGACTATACTTCAAATTACTGTGATTCTATAATGTGACTATATTGTGCAAATCTTATGCAAGCCATTTTGAGAGCCTTTTCTTACTACAAAACGAGATATATTAAATCAAACAAACACACTGTTCAATTCATGGAATCATACATTTTATGCACTCTTACTTCTGAAGGAGGAGGTAGATGAATGATGCAAACTGCTGCAGTAGCCAACATAACAACAAAGCAGTGTTGTTTTCAGCAATATACAGCACAGGTTACGGCCTAATTAATCTGTAACCTTTTCAGTTCCACACTCTCCTAGACAAGCCCAGTCAGCATATGGTCCAACAAGATCAGCATATCACTTAAACTTAACAACCCATGAAACAGTGCACCTAAGCATTCTTCAGATTAACCATTAAGAGCATCTACTTTTCAACAGTTTTCTAAGTGCATCATTTTGGACATATTCCTACAGATTTCCTACTTTGACATACTGTACTTAAAACTTGCACCACTGAAATCCGATTGTCTGATGATAAGAGCAGACTAATCACTCATTTTCAATAGCCTCTCAATTCCTATGCCAGTGTCTCCCAAACCTTGAGCTTATGCCACCCTTGTAAGCTTATTCTGTATTCTACCCCCATCCCAAATCCAGCATTATTAAGTCTGTTCCACAACTGGTTGTGCAGAGATCCTTACATACAGTCATGTACATACAACTGCTGGTGTTCACAAAAAAACTGTAGACTGCGGCACTGATCAATTACTAGCATTAGGAAAGATAGCAAGCCATATCTGATACTTCCTAAAACAGGAACAGTATGGTGCCCTCCAAAAGTTTTGGACTCCAACTCCCATCAGCCACAGCTACATGGCACAAATGGTAAGAGATTAATTATGACTACTGTAGCCTACAATATCTGGAAGGTACCACACTGGCTATCTCTGTCCTAAAACCATATATAGGAGAACACCATTAGAACAAAGCAGGTCATCAAAGCAGTCAGAGGGGAAGCAGCTATCCTCACAAATCCAGGGAGAATCCTCTAAAAGCTCTTATATTACTATTATTACTATTATTATTACTATTATTATTACTATTACTATTATTATTTTGTACCCTGCCCATCTGACTGGGTTGTCCCAATTCCCCAACCACTCTGGGCGCCTTCCATCCAATATAAAAACACAATAAAACATCAAACATAAAAATCCACCTATGTCTTGATACCTTTTCCAGGCCAAGCCCACATTGGGAGAATCACTGCTTTATGAAGCAGATAATATCAACCAAAGCACAAGAACCTGCTTCCTTCCCTGCTAGACCTCCACACCAGCAGGTGTGCTGCTAGTGTGGGAATGGCAAAAAGGCACCTGACTGGAAGTGTGGCTGGAAAAAGATAACGTCCTACCTTGCTGAAATGGCAGCTTTGTATCTCTAAGATGGTACAAAGACTTACATTCAGTACTACAAACTGCTGTCCATACAAAGGATCAGTGTGTAAGAATCTAAGCACTTATGATTAATGTTAACCAAGCTTTAGATTACAGTCAATGAGCCAATCTTTAGGCTGCCCCAGAAAAGGGGGTTGTATGTATCTAACCTATTTATGTTAGAGAGGTACAATGTACTTACTGGAGAACTATCCAAGGTTTAACATGAGAATCGGAATAGAGAATGTAAAATTACTTAGCAAAAAACCATTGAAATTTCAAGTAAATAGTGCTTAAAGGTTGCGGTGCTCATCTCGTGTTACTAGCCGAGGGAGCAGGCGTATAGCTTCCAGGTCATGTGGCCAGCATGACAAAGCCGCTTCTGGCAAACCAGAGCAGCACACGGAAACGCCGTTTACCTTCCCGCTGTAGCGGTACCTATTTATCTACTTGCACTTTGACGTGCTTTCGAACTGCTAGTGCTTACATTTATCTTAATGACAACTTGTTGAAACAAATGAAATTTTTTTTTAAGAAAAAAATCAGCGACACCATCTACATTCTGTTAAGAAATTCAGATGGACATCTTATGTAGGGTTCAGTTCCAAGAGATTATAATTAAGATTAACCAACATTTGTCTGGGTTCAGACAAAGCTAATAAGCTAATAAAAGCAAACAACCAGCAGCATAAAAATCCAGACACAGTAGGTAAATAAACAAAATTAAGATATTTAAACACTCAGAAAAACAAAAGGGCCTTTGCTCCAATTGAAGATGGGCACAAGTCAAGCTTCCCTGAGGTGTGATTCATTAAACAGGGCACAAAAGAATCCCATTCCCCAGTTGCCACCTACTGTATCAGTGATAGCAGGACTACCCCAAAAAGGACATCTGATGATGACCTTAAGACATGAGCATGCTCATATTGAATAAAAGTAAGCATCAGTACTTTGACTCATGTCCAGTAAGGACAGGGAACCAGATATATGTCTCAACATCAACAAGGTTTCAGCCCCAACATCTGGTTTTCAGTTAGCACTCTCATAGCAGTATTTTGCTCTGACAGCAGTTTCTGAATTCTCTTCAAAGTCAATGTTATGTATAATGCATTGTGATAGTCTAATCAGGAGGTTGCCATGCATAGTTAACTGAGCTAGATCCCCTCTGTACAGGAAGAATTCAAACTTGTGTAAGGTACTCTGTGCCCCTGCATCTCCAAAGCTGGATGGAGGATCACCTCCAGAACACAAACCTGCTCTTTCAGAAGAAGGGCAAGGTCACCCATAACTGTTTCTATACCACTAAGCTGGATAAATGAATCACCTACAAACAGCACCTCCATCTTCTGTAGACTGAGGACCATATTAGTTGTGATAGTTTCAGCCAGCACAATGAGTACCAGTAAAGCAATGAGGCTTCCTCCCCTCTCCACCCTCTGCAAGACCTCAAAACCAGCTCTTGGGGGTCAGGGGAACAACAAATGGGGGGATAGTTCCATTTGGAAAACAACATTGAATTCCTCTGAGACTCTAATTCCGTCTATAAACAGACTCTAATTCTGTCTATAATCAAACCCAGATGCTGATCTGGTACTTACATTGCCTTCCTTGAATCAGCTGAAAATGAAAGTAGTGCTGGGTTTCACCCACTTATTGATGGCACTTACCTAATATATAAAACAGCATGTGGGACAAGATGGAACCCTGCAGGACCCCTATAACATAAATGTCATTGAACCAAGCTGTAGCACCTCTGCCCCACTTTCTAGAACTAGCTGTTCAGATAGGAATGGAAACACCATAACATTGTATCCCAAATTTCCAAACTTACAGTCTGAAAAAAGAAATTGATTTCTTTTTAAAAACATAAATATAACAGTTTTTTTCTGGAGGAAAGAAATGTAATTGTGGCTTCATTGAACTCAGTGGGACTTTATTTCTGAATCAAGATGCTTAGGATCATGCTACATAGTTTCTTGGATTATTGAAACAAGCTTAAACAGACTTGCATTCCACAAAGCAAACTGCTCTTTGAATTTGGAAAATTCAGTATGTGATCATCAGAATGTTGTTGCTTTCACACAACTGAATCTATAGATTTCAAGACATACAGAAGCAAACACTTTAGGGAGTAGTCCCCAAAGTATGGTCTGAAGACATGTGAGGCCAGTACCTAGCTGAAGCTAAGGTCAGTGCCTGCATGGAAGTTTGGTGATATATAAATGCAAATAGGAAAATAAAAATACATTTTTGTTATAGTATTCACAGAGTTGATAGCAAGTGGCAAATACCTACCTTTACCTTTATAGCATGCTCTCTATAAAAACCCAGGACTGCATAAACAATGTTGAGATAAGATGAAGATTCAACAGCTTCTCCTTTCAAAATCACCCCAAAACCAGAATCACCATTTTCTTCTTTGGGGGAAAGCTACAATGACTACAAAAATAGCTTTATTATTATTATCTCTTCATTCACTATGCAGTCAGTGTGTCATCCACAGATTATTATGTGAATGTCAGTGTCTGCCCCTCCCATACAATGCTGCAAGTCACTCCGAGGAGAGGCAAGCCCAGCAAAACTAAAGTCAACTGGTATATCCCCACCAATCTAAAGAGTAACTGGAGAGAAAAATTAATTTGATGGGAAGGAAAAGAGGTATGCTGCCACTATATTATCACTCATGTTTGTCTACAAGCTCTGTTTATAGAGTTTCTGTTTACCAGAAAAAATACAAACACATCCATGAAAGTTTCTGCAAAACTAAGTGGGACTATAGTTGCCAATGCTATTTACTGTATTTAACAGAAAATTTTGCTCATGCTATGTGACATAGTGCAATGGGCAGAGCTACAGTGAAGGCTGCCATCATGTAACCTCTGCTATAATTTTCAGGATCCAGCCACGAGCATCAACAAAAATCCAAGTTCCTCCTTTTAGTAACACTTCCTGCTGCTGCTTTTGTTACCCCAATTTTGTTTTATGGATCCAGTATTAGTAGCTTCAGTCATTAATAATAATAATAATAAATAATTTATTCATACCCCACCCTTCATGGTTCAGAAACCTGGGCTCAGGGTGGCTAACAACAAATTTAAAACATTTAATTGTAATACAACACAAAAGCAGCATAAAATACAGTATAAAAGCATAAATAACAATAAAATTCAAGAATCAATTTGGGGAAAATCCACCCAATAAACATTATAGTCACCAGGGCTGGCTGGCTAAATTAGACCTACGGTACTTGGGCCAGCGAGGAGGTCAGGGGAGAAATAGCTGTGGGGTCCCAGAGCGGGTAATCTTCATAAAAAGGGGGAGGGGGGAAGAGAAGGGAAGGGAAATAAAAGATCAGGCTGAGTTCAAATTAAAGGCCAGGTGGAATAGCTCTGTCTTACAGGCCCGGCAGACGGTTAAATCCTGTAGGACCCTAGTCTCATGGGACAGAGCATTCCACCAGGTCGGAGCCATCAATGAAAAGGCCCTGGCCCTGATGGAGAATAGTCTGACTTCCTTAGGGCCCAGGATCTCTAAACTAGGGGTCAGCAAATTTTTTCAGCAGGGGGCTGGTCCACTGTCCCTCAGACCTTGTGGGGGGCCGGACTAAATTTTTTAAAAAAATATGGACGAATTCCTATACCCCACAAATAATCCAGAGATGCATTTAAAATAAAAGCACACATTCTACTCATGTAAAAACACCAGGCAGGACTCACAAATAACCCAGAGCTGCATTTTAAATAAAAGGACACATTCTACTCATGTAAAAACATGCTGATTCCCGGACCGTCCACGGGCCGGATTTAGAAGGTGATTGGGCCGCATCCGGCCCCCGGGCCTTAGTTTGGAGACCCTGCTCTAAACTATGGTTATTCATGGACCTTAAAGTCCTCTGCAGGGAATACCAGGAGAGGCAGTCCCGTAAATACGAGGGCCCTAAGCCAGAAAGGGATTTAAAGATCAAAACCCACAATAGATTAAGTAAGGTGATCATCTGTAGCTTATCCTCCACCCTCGTATGTTAATGGGGTTGATGTGAACCCCAGCAGCAGTTTGAAATATTTGCAAAACATCTTAGCAAAACCAGAACCACTTTACAATCCATGCTGGCTTCATCATGACTTAGTTAACACTCTTATAATGCAACCCTGTAACACTGGATTCTTATTTATAATATTTTTTAGGACTCTGTTAGGCTACTGGGATACACTGGGTCCCTTCCATTACAGTATTTACTGTAGTTACAGGTAGGTAGCCGTGTTGGTCTGATGTAGTCAAAACAAAATAAAAAAATTCCTTCCAGCAGCACCTTGGAGACCAACTAAGTTTGTCATTAGTGTGAGCTTTTGTGTGCATGCACACTTCTTCAGATACCTTCAGTATTTACTTCAGTATTTACTATGTAATATTTCAACTAGGCATCTTTTGTTTTCCGTTTTATTTTCTCTCCTGTTAGAACTCAGTGCTTCACCAATGCATCTCTTTTGTTTTCTCCTCCAGGGCTCTCTGATAGCACAATAAGGAATTTAGATTAATATTCTGGTGTCCCAATTTACCATATTTCTTTTAAAATTCAAGGTTCATAATATTTGTTTATAGCTAGAAGCTGAAAATGAGTCTGCTGGATCCCAATAACAGATTGATATATTGTGTAAAAAAGAAAGTAGAGGTTTAAACTATGCTGTGAATGAAAAACTAAATAAACCAAAAGGAAGGAAGAGAGGGAGGCACCAGAACAGGAAACCTAGAGATGAAAAGACCTCAAGGTGCCCAATGATGCCCAATGCATTTTAAATCAGAAGAGCTTTACCTCAGAAAAACTAAAGCAGTTTCTTCTGAGGATCTGTTTAAAACTGTTTAAAAGAAACTTGTTCAGTTACCATTAGGAAAATACTCCTGAACTGAAATCCACTGGACTCAGGTTGATTATAGCACCCCCTTGAAGTCACATCTATTCTTCATATGCTTAGAATGTAAGTGGCATATGAAAGGGCACAGATGTCAGTTATTGCAGTTTGTAGAATACATGCAGTGGCAATGTATTAACCAGCAAACATCTCCTATGAATTGTGCCAGATGTCAAATAGTAAAAGCATTTTTTTTTTTACTATTTAGTTGATGCACAGCAGAAGTTATTCCATGGGATTCATAGTCGGTTACAAGTTTTTGATCTTGTTTATAGCAGTTGAACACCAATGCTGTTCTACACCTGTCTTGGGAACAAAACTGATGCCTAGTGTTTTAAACAGAGTATTCACTAATGGGTTTAGATCAGATCTCTTGCCTTCTGTAAGTGTCTAATGTTCAAGAGCAAGAGGCTATCACCAGCTGTTTCTGTTTTCAGCATGATAAAGGTTTCCTTTCGCCTGTATTAGAAACTTATTGATGTACTACTCTTTGGGAATCCTACATTGTATGTTAAGAATCAAGCTACACATTTATACTGGATATTTGTGATTGATTTTTTTTAACTGAAATGTAGTTTTAAGTTCAGTTTGTATAGAGTAGCATGTGTGTTCTTTTGAAGGGGGTGTTTAAATCTTCCCCACGTAATTTTCTCCTAATAATACCCACTCCCAAACCCATCACTGCTGTTTATCCAACAGGTGTTGGGGGCAAATTGGAAGCTCCCTGCAGCTTCATTTCATTTTTAAAAACATTTAATAAATCAGACAAGGATTTCGCATTTAACAGGTGGTTTGACCCCAAGACAAGTAGTAAATTGAACCTTTCTTCAATTTCTTAAGCAATCCCTCCTAGAGGTTCTATGGATTACTGTATCACAAGATTAGAATTCTCTGTTCATACTACCTATGTTGAACTAAAACAAATCTTATCTCAAATTTTAAATATCTGCCACAGTATAGTAAGATTTATTAGTGATTCACTGGAAATTGTGGCTATTCCTTTTCTCAATGAATAGAATTTGGAAGATAATGATTCATAAACCCACTCAGTTCAGTTTGTTTACATACAATATTGAAGAGACATGCTAGTAAGGGCTAAATCAAAAGTTGTCTACAGCAAAGAACTGGATTAAATGAAGCAGGGTAGAGACTCTTCATCTGAAAGAGTTACACCTTAAACTAAGCATTTCTAAATATTATTGTGCTTGAAAGACTCCTTATTGTGAAAATATTATTGCTATTTGTATTTACTGCTTAAATGTATATATACATTTATATGTATTTAAAGTGATAACTACCACACGGGTAGCGCTTTGGGTTAAACCACAGAGCCTAGGGCTTGCCGATCAGAAGGTCAGCGGTTCGAATCCCCCCGACGGGATGAGCTCCCGCTGCTCGGTCCCAGCTCCTGCCAACCTAGCAGTTCAAAAACACGTCAAAGTGCAAGTAAATAGGAACCACTACAGCGGGAAGGTAAACGACGTTTCCGTGTGCTTCTCTGGTTCACCAGAAGCGGCTTTGTCATGCTGGCCACATGACCTGGAAGCTGTACGCCGGCTCCCTCGGCCAATAACGCGAGATGAGCGCCACAACCCCAGAGTCGGTCATGACTGGACCTAATGGTCAGGGGTCCCTTTACCTTTACCTCTACTCCTAAAGATAAGACACAACACATCACTGAGACTTCAAATAAATACCATCAAAACCAAGAAGCAATCACTGACATCATTCTTTTATTCCAGATATGTGTGTTTATTTTGAAAACATGTATAAGCACGCAGTATTTTAGAGACTGAAACATAGAACATCAGTTTCTTATTTCTACTAGAAAACTACACATAACAGTACCGGTATATATAGTCTGACTTGGACCACAGCTGTTGTAACCATCTGAAAATCCACTCCTAAGCACTGGGGAAGCCTCTGGAATAGTATTGCATCTGGACAGCAACAGGGAACTGATAAAAATCGAGGGGAAGCAGAAGTGCTGTCCACCATGTTGCAACTTGAGATCCCAACATCTATCTAATGTTAATTCTACAGCAGTCAATAGATATCAATCATTCATGTTTTTATTACTAATGCTCAAAGCAGTGATGGCCAACCTTTGGGGTAAGTGTGTCTAAAACTCCAGTTCACAACGTAAGAGTGCTACTCTAATACACACTAATGAATAGATGCAGTCCTCCTGGAGTCTAGTATAATTTTGCCTCTAAACTACAGAGAAACTGTTGCAAAGAGAAAGCTGGCAGGAGTGCATATGGCATAATCACACTTGCAATCTTTCTGCTCCTGTCCAGTTGTGCAGATGTCTGCTCCTTGAGCCACAGGTTGGCCACTTGAGCAACGAAGGATACAACTTTAAACAATTCATTTATAAAAAGAAAAGTGATCAATGTGTATACCTATTAACTGCAAGACCTCCACCTTAACCTTTGCTGTGCAGTCAACAACTATTTACCATACTTCTCAGTATTTACACATTTTAGATACATATATGGATTGAAAGAAGGCTTCCATCTTTCTAGGTTTTAAACTAGAATGAAGACATCCCAAGCTGTGTTTTCAAATTTTATTATTTCTAAGATGACTTAACTGCTATGAAGAATTAATTTAAACAAATTTTATAAATTATTTTAAGTGGCCAATACTGGGTTTCTAAGGTATCCAAACAGGAGGGGGGTGGAACACCTGAATACGCAATTGGGATTTGTCAGATTAAGGATTTGCGATGTATACAAACTGCTTCCTCAAAACACAAATACTAAGCAAGACAAACACCATGGCTTGTATGTAAAACAACTACAGTTACAGTCTGAGTCAAAATTCTCTGTTTAAGTTAAACAAAACCTGCTATGTAACCACGATAAGGATACATGTAACTCATAGCTGACTATCTCCATTATCAATTTCTACTAGTATTATGACAGATGGAACAATTCCAGGCTACTCATTGGTAGCATACACATTTGAAAATAAGTATTTTTACTATAAAGAGTAAAAGCAACTGAATTAGCCCATGAGAAAAATTCCAAGAATACAGTAGGGCAATACCCTTATTAGTCTCCTAACCAATATGTCACAAAATAGATTTTTACTATCTATTCTTTAGGGTGTGGGACAACCATAACATTAATTAAGGTCAAATCTCTGAGTGTCAGACCAAAAACTCCAAAGAAAAAAGGAGGATTGGTGGAACAGCAAAAAAATTAAAAAAACCAAATATGGACTGTAACACAGAAGGTTAATGTGAATTTCAGATACGTAACTTATATGAAAAATATACAAGCTAACTTAAAGCTCCCTAGTTCATTGTAAACAAAATTTACAATGTGTCACTTTAAACTGAATCTCAAAGCAGGATTGCCTGTCTACAAAGAGACTTCAAGTGTGTAGTACACTAATGCAAAACATTGCTTTGCACTGTGCACAAGTTGCAAAATGAGCTGTATGACTAGAAGTAACAAGAATTAAAATCTATGAGTTATTTCTAAGTAAACATGGTAAGAAGCAAGATACAAAACATAATTTGGAACTCTTGCACAGCTAAGCTATTCAAGCTCCATTTTAATAGTTTTTAAACCAATGATTATTAGATTTAAACAAGATCTATGTCATACAACTTTGTAAAAACCTTATTTCTTGGCAACAGAATTCAAGGTTTCTTTATATGCCTTCACATTATAAAAGGATTTGATTCTACAAGCTGAAACATGAGCTTAACTTTCCTACTGAAATGAAAATAAGTTTTGATTAAACCACCAATATTTGTAAGCTTCCACACACTCTTTTTCAGCATGAAGATATAAAGACATTAAAAGCTGTTGAGCCTAAATGAAAGCCGGACTAACTACTCATAGCTAAACAGGCTTTTTCAAAGTCTAAGTAAACACCACTGATGAAACCCTGGCAAAGCTCCTAACTGACTTCAGTGGGGTGGAATTTCACTCCAGGTCCCTTGGTAAGCAGATCTCAAGATTACCTAAGCACTCATTCTGAAGTTAAACAATAATAAGATCCCTTATTATTTACAATATTCTACAAGACTGTCCAGTACCACATAAGAGACTTTCAATGTTTTATTGTTTTGCCTATGGCCTTCAATCCACTATGAGTAACAGAAAGATGCTAGAAATATATGCCTTCACATTATAAAAGGATTTGATTCTTGAAAGTGATGAAAGGATCAACAAGGAAATTGCACACAGGCTGAGCTGCTCAAGAGGAACATAACTAATCACACACCAGGTTACTGGACTAGACCTTGATTTTAATTCTAAGTCCATCTACTTGAAATTTTGACTGAAATCGCCAATGCTTGTATCCAATTAAATACATTTGAAATTAAGTTTATTGGGGTGGAGGGAGTTGTAAAAGAAAGTAAGACGAAAATCTCAAATAAACTATTGACAAAAAATCAGCTGTAAATTCCACATAATTACACATTAAAAGTTAATAACTAGTTATTTCACATAAATATAGCATTATCAGTGTGCTGCTTAAAACAGCATCAGTCTTAATATTTGCATATTATATCAAAATTTATTTTGCAAATGGTATCTCAGTGTAGGTGATGTACTATGTTACACCATTCTCAGACACACCACAGGTTGGAATGCTGTGACATGTCACTAACACAGCTAGCTACATCCTGAAATTAACATTTTAAACAGCATTTTTTTCTTGAGGGTGATTTAACCATTTAATGACTTTGAACTTTCCCAACTTTGGGGGGGGGCTTGCTATTTGTGCATATAATGCACTGAAGGGAATCATGACAACAATAACAGATGTAATCACAGAGCAGTCTTATTTCAAACCACGTGTTACCTCACTTCCTATATTCCTAGATTTGTAAGGTCTTCTGAAAACTATCACAACCCATTAAGCTACAAAATTAAATAAAGTATTCTCTCAAAATCATCACAATGAACAGACCAAATTCACAAATGAAATACTTAAGAGAATTTTCCTCACAAATGAATATTCAGATTCACAGTGACAAATCATCAGGTGTGGATTGGAGCAGAAAGTATCATTTCAAATTTTAAAATTAAGTTACCTGCTCCCATCACTCAATATAAAACTGATTTTTTTTAATTACAGTATATTAAGTATATGAAGCACAACCATGATTAAAAACAATGTATTTGTGTCTTCCTAACAGATTCCTTTCAGTTTCAACAAAATAACTCAACAAGGCAAAGCAGACTATTTGCTTTGCTTTTCTGTATCGTTGCCAACAGTATGAATGGAAGTCACAGTTGACAGAGGTCAAACAAGTCATTTAACTATATTGACAATACAGCATTATACACAGAAACATAACTAAGCAATGGTAAAAAGTATTGAAGTGCCTAAAAAGGGCTGACTTAAAACAAGTGTTGTTGGGGCTTTTTTTATTTAGAAAATTGGTTAACAAGCAATAATATTTAAATACCTCCGAAAACTATTGTGTTTCAAAAGGGGTGTTCCATTAATATTTCCTAATCGATACCATTTCAAATCAGCACATTTCTAAACCATACCACACTTTCTGAATTATTATTATTATTATTATTTTTAAACCCCAGTGTGACATTTTAGCCACAAGGCTATTGTATCATGAGGCATTCTTGTTCAGAGCACGGAATGGAGGTCTGTAGTGCTTCGTTTTCCCTTGGAAGACACGGTGCCTCCTGTAGCATGGGGGAAATACAAATCGATAAGATGACAGATGTGCGTGGCTTGAAAGGAGGCTCTCGCCCCGATCAACGCTGCGGGCAAAGGGGTTACTGTATTTTGTTGAGGACTGTGCAGCCTTTACGACTTAAGCCTCGAACCAACACGAGTTACATCCAAATAAATACAGTACACCGCCTGGTGGGGGGGGGCTGGGATATATATAAATCATTACGGCTCCAGAAAGCGCTAGGAAACCGGGCGAGCGACCACGCGCGATGCCCACGCCAGCCTGGCAGAAAAGAAACCGGGCTCAGGTGGTGGTGCTGCTCCTTTACTGCAGACACCCTTCAAGCCTCCTTGCCCGGGTGCCGCGGACAGAAAGAGCCTTAAGGCGTGGTGCCGTCCCTCCCTTTCCTCCGGAGCGTCTGGCGGAGAGGCCTGAACCCGCCTCTCTCACGCCCCCCTGACTGACACACCGGGAACGGGGAAAGGGGGGGAGAGAGACGGAGAGAGAGAGAGGAGAAAAGAAAAGGAGGTCACAGTGCCGCCGGAGCGCGTGTTCCTTCCACCCGTCCACTTCACACGCACCGCCCGGTAGTCCCTCCCTCCGCTCCGCACTTACACTCGGGGCAGCTGCAGCGGCGGCGCCCCCCGGCGCTGGAATACCCCGTCCACGAAGACGCCGTTCTTGCCGAGGCAGCGCAAATAGAAATCGCCCCCGCCGCCAGACGGTACAGGGGCGGCAGGGGCGGCAGCAGCACCATCGGGCTGGGGCCCGGTCCCATCGGCGGCGGCGGCGGCGGGGCCGGCAGTGCTGTTGGCGGTGGCCTGGGCGGGCGGGGCCGTGAAAATCTCGAGGTGCCTCCTGGAGATGAAGCTGGAGTGGCCCATGCTCACGTCCACCGACCCTTGCGAGGAGTTGCGGCCGATGGTCACCGAGCGCTTCTTCATGAGGTATTCGAACTCGCGGCCCTCCAGCCGGGCCACGGCCGCCGCTGCCGTCCCCGCCGCCATCTTGGCCGAGACAGCGCGCGGGACCGAAGGGGGGCCCCCCTCCGTCAATCCCCCCACCCTGCGCGCGCGTGCGCGCCCCCCGCCTCCCCCACACGCCGCCCGCCGGGCCGGC
The DNA here is from genome assembly GCF_963506605.1 of Zootoca vivipara. Classification (NCBI taxonomy): domain Eukaryota; kingdom Metazoa; phylum Chordata; class Lepidosauria; order Squamata; family Lacertidae; genus Zootoca; species Zootoca vivipara. Next base: position 84,402,558 of record NC_083277.1, on the reverse strand, counting down.
CCCAGACACCGACAGACACAGCAGCGGAGTGCTACCGTGCAACGCACACTTTCACGCAGCCCCCCCCCCCCGCGTCCGCCGGACGGGCGGCCGGCTCGGCCAATGGGCGCGCTGCACGCCCATGGAGCTATTCCGCACATGCCAATCGCAACTGGCGCCGGGACCAAGCGCAAGGCAGCAAGGTAGATTGTGCCTCAGAACAGACAAGACAGCCAGGCAGGCGGCAGAAAAACGCGGACTGGATTATGTATATATATATGCACACTGTATATATTTTAAGTGCTTGGAGCGGGTGGTGGGGAATCTGATGCCTATTACTCCTTGCTTCAGGAACTGCTCTCCAGCAAGAGTGGATAATACCTTACGCTTGTAAACAGATACATAAATTCCAGAGGCAACTCATATCATCTTCATACAAACATAAGCATGCAAATCTGAAATAAGCAAAGGAGGCAGCTTTCACTTTTTTCTTACTCAAGGGGGAAAAGTCCCATTCATATATATTTATATTTTTGTAGCACTCAACTTCATATACACTACCCTGACTAACTGGATGCCTACACACAGTGTCATATCTCTCCCCCACCCATTGATTATTATTATTGTGGGAAAGATAAGGGCAGTATTTGCATGTCACCCTCAGCTCCATTTCCATTCTGATAGTTCTCACTGGAGGCAAATAGCCATACAGATTACAGTATTTAGGTCTCAGTCTACAACACAGACTACTTACATATTACCATTCCGTTCTTCCCTTTCAACCTAAATCAATTCTATATCAGACTGTAGCTGTAGTGGAACGCATGATTGATTGTCATGCAAAAAGGTCCGAAGTTCAAACTAATGTGAGCCTAGCATGCGCCAAAGATCAGGCACCTATCCCGGGTCACTGCCTGCTGTAGATGGAGGAGAAACTGTGATAAGGATCTTATTAACGGCAGATGCATGCAAGTGGGTGGTCCTTGAGACCTATCCTGATCCAGTCCTAAACCTTTTGAATGTTAAAATTTAAGACTAGCACCTTGGTGATGAGTTGTGTTCCTTATACGGTACCTAACTGCCACTTTAGTATCAAACTTGTAATGTTCTATATACCATGAATACTGAACTTTTAAATAATTTTCTCACTGATTCAAACACTTTCTCTCTGCAGGTTGCCCAAGTGTAGCACATTTTCTGTTAATATTTTATTCAGCAAATAAAAATGCCCTTTGAACTAAATTTGCTTCTAAAATTTTAATATTTTGCAATGGGTTGTTTTAAATGTTATTTTAATTCATTTTAGTTTAACGCTTAGTTTTTGATATGAACCCTAAACCAAAATACTGGGTTTGGTTTTGTTTTTGCAAAAATAAAAGACTCTATCTTCAAGAACGTAGCTGTGGTTCTTGATTTTATTGTACAACACATACATGAACTTTCTGGCATTTTAATAGCTCTCCAACCTGACTGGGTCTACAGAATGCATTAGTGGAACATAGGTAACACAATCCTAGCAATGCAAGTTAGTCTCATTGGGACATCCCCAGGCAAGCAAGTTTAATATTGCAACCTATTTCTACATAGGATTCGGATACATTATACCCTGTTGAATTCCATAGGTCCTAGGCAGGAGATCTCATTCTGAGTATTTCCAGGGCAGCAGTGTGATGTTGCAATCCTAGGCACACTTCCTTAGAATTGAAATCAATTGAACTTACTGAATTCAGAATGCCTTTACTTGCAAGGCCAATTAAAAGGAATAGATTTGAACCTTCCCTAAATATTAAAAACAATTCAAAGTTATATTACGGAATTCCCAACACCTATCTCCTGTAGTATAATAGAAAGTATGTTTAATTGTGGGTTTAGCTCAAACTAAAAAGAAAATTATACAGCTCTTGTGTATTCTAATATACAGTACAAGCAAACATTACTACTTCACCAACCAAATAATCTTCCATCCCCATGCACACTATTCTGGGGGTTCTCCTGATCCTCCGCAGCTGATTTGGGGTGGAGCACATCAGGAAATAAAAATAAAATAAAAAGCCCCTTTGCATTAGCAGGACTCCTTGCACTGGCTCCTACTAATGCAACTGTTTTGTTAAATCAGAGTCTAGAGAGATGCTGTGACTCAGTTCACCTGATTTTAGAGTTTCATCAAGGTGTCTGAAGTCTCCCATAATTTCTGCAAACTGAACTGGAGCTCATAAAGTGCTCTCGCTCAGATCCAAAGACCAGTTTGAAATATTCTGAATAACGCTAGTATTCCAAACAAGCCATTCAGCTTTTAAAAGCTTCTTGGTAATCATTCATTCATCCCACACTTTATGGTGCATTTCCCAGTCACTTTCCTAACTGCAAAAAAGCCTCTCTCTGTGTGTTTTTAAAGTTTATTTGTTGCAGTAAGGTGACAAAGCACTTTAATCTAATTTAATTGCACAAACCTAAGTTTCTGGTGTAGCCTTATATCCTTCCCACAAATTAGTGACAGTCTGGAGACACCAAAATATTATTGGGGGCAGGAGTAGGGAAAATAAAACATATGAGCATAGCTGCCAAGTTATCCCCTTTTTAAAGGGATTTTCCCTTATGCTGAATAGGCTTCCTCGCGAGAAAAGGGAAAACTTGGCAGCTATACATATGAGACTTTATACTAAGTCAAACTACTTCTCTATCTAGTCCAATAAGGACTGTCAGCAGTCCTTCAGAGTCTTTGGCAAAGACATTCCAGTCGCTTTCACTACATGATCCTTTAACTGGAAATGCCAGTGATGCAGCCCAGCATTTTCTGCATGCAAAGCGTGTCCTCTGCCACAGAGTTGTGATCCTTGACCAACCCAGGCTGAGACAGACTGGGCATGTGATCATTTTGTATGTCTCTATATAAACTGTAGAATCTCTTATTAATTCACATAATGTACAACCGGTTTATTAATAAAATACATTACAGATTGTTATATGTATGTTCTTTGTCACATCCATCCTTCGTTTCACAGTTTATCTATTTTGGGCAAATTCCAGTCCAGAAGTCTGAAAAAATCCTTGCCTGTTATTTTGTCCAACACAAATGTCTGCAGTTGGTTTACAAACCATGCTACCCACAATGCTCTGGGCGTCAAGCTGCTTATGGAGGTTGTAACACGCCGTGCAATAATCTCCGATTAACTAAATTATATAGTCTTGGCGCCCTGAATAATATACACAAGTAAACTACTTCGCTTTCAGGAAGCCCCCTCCGTTGCTTCCTGTTCAATCTGCACTTTACACAGCCCCCTTCTGGGAGGAATTAACAAACCTCGATGCTGCAGCAAGACATGTGCTTTTGAGATGACATCATCCTCAGCGTCTGAGCAGTGACCTAGGCAGAGTGTGTTTGTAAATACAGAAAAGGGCCTTGGGGGTGGGGCCGGCAGAACAATTGGTACTGGAACATAGGGCTGTTAAATCAATGAGATGCCGTTTCAGGGACTAGATTAGGCCATTTTGAGTTGACAAATGTTTCAAAGGCAAGACTTTGCGTGATACAACTGAGCCAAGGGCAGGTTAAGGAACAGCCTCGACTTGAAATCCAGGCAATTTAAAATAATTGTTGAAGTCGTTTCATGTGCCGCCCCTATTATTAATGTGGAAATTGCTGTATGTGCTCTACTAAGCAAACGTTTCTTTAAAAAATTAAATACAAACTGTGCCTCATTTTTTGTTTCTAATACATATGTGAAGAATAACGGTTGATGCACATCACTACAGGGACCTCAGGAATATCCTTATTTGTTCTGAAATAAACACAACCACCAGCACAATCTGAAAACCCAGCTTACATAGCAGTTGTATTCAATGAATGCTGTTTAAATGGTTAATGGGAATCATTGCTTTTTCTGTTTTGCATAAGCAGACAAGTCTGGGAGCACAGAAGTAGAATAGAAACTGCAGCATTTTCTGTGTTTGAGATTTGATCATTGTGACTTTTCTGCTCTCTATATCAGCAGGAGTCATCTCCATCCCAGTCTGCCTTTGACCTGATAGGAGTGGCTTGCAATTTCCTTTAATCAAATCTGGGCTCCTATGAATTTGTAGAATAACAGTGTGCTGCAATGTCAAAACTGAAATGTAATGGTGGCAGGCATTATTTGTTTAGCCTTTTAAAAGTTCACTACACTACTCTGCTCTACAATTACATTAATTTAAATAAAATGTACACTGTTTGCCTAGTTTTTAAAATGTCAGAAACTAAATAACTGCATGCTCTTGTTTCAGGGGCCTGATCTTTTAAGAGTTATCACCAGACTTGAGGTTGCCCAGCTTTCTGCCAGTGTTGAAGTGGCACTGCTGGTGAAATACATCACCAGAGAACGTAGACCCCAACTCTCAGGCAGAACTGCCTGCCAGAGGGTGCAAATTACTTTTAAAAATTGTGCTAGCTTAGAGTTCAGAAAGCACAAATATAATCCACAATAGGAGATACCTTTGATGATTAAAGCAGATCCTTGAACAGTAGGTGAAAGAATAACTACACCTAGCAAGTATTTCAAGTGAACTTTTTGCTATGTACATTTTGTGAATTAAGCAGAGCGCCAACAGTTTATATAAACATATACAAAATGATCACATGCACATTCTATCTCAGTATGGCTTGGTGAAGGACCACAGCTCTGGCAGAGGCCATGCTTTGTATGCAGAAAATCTTGGGCTGCATCATTGGCATCTCCAGGTAAAAGGATCATGTAGTGTAGGAGGAGATTACACTATCCAAGTGTGGCAAACAGACTTAAAGGAATGTGTGTAGATTGTTTAACTAGCCAAAGACCTGGGAGAAGAGGAAGGTTTTTGCCTGGTGCCTAAAGATATGTAACAAAGGTGCCGGGCAAGCCTACATGGAACAGCATTCCACAAGTGTGGAGCCACCACTGAAAAGGCCCGTTCTTGTGTTGCTGCCCTCTAGATTTCTCACAGAGGAGGCACACAAAGAAGGGGCCTGGAAGCTAATTGGTAGCCAGTGCAGTTGGGCCAGGATTGGTGTAATATGCCCAAACCGTCTTGCCCAGTGAGTAAGCTGGCCACTGAATTCTGCACCAGATTAAGTTTCCGAACCACCTTCAGAGGCAGCCCTACATATAATGTGTTGCAGTAATCTAACCTAGAGGTTACTAGAGCATAGACAACAGACGTTAGGCTATCCATGTCCTGATAGAGGCGCAGTAAGGCCACCAGACAAAGCTGATGGAAGGCAGTCCACACAACCGAGGTCACCTGTGTCTCATGGGATAGCAAAGGATCCAGGACCAGGAATACCCTCAAGCTACGTACCCGCTCCTTCAAAGGGAGTGTAACCCTGTCAAGTGCAGGCAACCTCCTACCTTCAGTCTTATCTGGATTGAGCTTCAGTTTGTTGGCTTTCATCCAGTCCATTAGTGAGGCAAGACAACATTCCAGCACATCCACTGCCATACCTGCAGATGTAAAGGAAAAGTAGAGCTGTATGGCATCAGCACATTGCTGACAAGGTACTCCAGAACTCCAGATCACCCCACTCATTGGATAATATGGGAAAGAGAAGTTACTATCAAAGACTGCAGGGCTCAGCTAGGGCCCCGTTATTGCCCAACAAACTTCCTGTGCTTGGGTCAGGTTAGGTGAATTACTGTGGGTCAACGGAAGACCACAGGTTCTGCATACAAAAGCCTAGGTTTAATCCCCAGCATATTGTGGTAAAACTGGGAAAGGCTTCTGTCTGAGACTCTGAAAAACTGCTGCGTAGTAGACAGTTTTGAGCAAGATGGATCTGTGGTCTGACTAGGTAAAGGAGATAGCTTCCTGTGTTCCAATCCCACCACATTTCCTACTCTTGAGGTTTGCCATACATCCTTCTGAGCAATTTATTGTTGAGACAGACTATAGGCCGCTGCTTTGCATTTACCAGACTGCTCCTCTGTCTTCATTGATACTTGTCCCTTGTTGTTGTTGTTATGCCGTTCATCTGACTGGATTGCCCCAGCCACTTTGGATGGCTCTCAACCAAAAACAGTAAAAATACTGAAGAAGTGTGCATGCACACGAAAGCTCATACCTATGACAAGCTTAGTTGGTCTCTAAGGTGCTACTGGAAGGATTTTTTTTTTTATTTTGACTGTGTCAGACCAACATGGCCTACCTGTAACTAGTAAAAATACAATACAACATCAAACACTAAGATGTATTTTAATAGATAGCTTCTTGGTGTCTTATCTGACTTGCCAACTCAAGTTAGAGCATGCCCTCTATGTCTTAGAAGTGAAGGCTCTAGTCATGGTTCCTTGCTTGTTCACCTGAATGCCTTCCTTTCTCAAGCCACCTGAAGTCTTACCAAGCCCTAGGATTACTCATACTCAGTGCCTGGCAATGATTCAAAAAGAGCTACCATAGCTTCGGGCTTGAATTAACCTACTATTGTACCCACCAGCTGCAAGGATAGCTATCTATGGGTTTTGTATTGGCAAACACACATTCTATAGCTACAGGCATTTTGCCTCACTCCTGCCTGAAACTCCGGAGAATCACAGTGTCAACAATACTGTGCTAGATGGACCAATGGCCTTACTTGGCTCACCACAGGTATTTCAAGTGTCCCATTTCAACAGCACACAGTCCATCACAGCAGAGTTAGGCACTAGATAATTTGTTTTAAATTTACAGTACCATTACAATTCACTCTACCACTATGATCTACCAGCGATGGATCACTTACCTTGTGAGCATATTGGACTAGAAAGGGGCACATTGCTCCCCTGTTATACTGGTGCTTCACATGGGACCAGAAGCGGCTTAGTCATGCTGGCCACATGACCCGGAAGCTGTACACCGGCTCCCTCGGCCAGTAAAGCGAGATGAGCACCGCAACCCCAGAGTCGTACGCAACTGGACCTAACAGTCAGGGGTCCCTTTACCTTTAGCTAACCTTGAGCTGGCAAGGGAGCTTTCCCTGATCACAGTGTCCTTTGACTTACGTATCTGTGGATTTGCCCCATAATTGTATGAAAAAAATTAAGGTATTAATTAATTAAGGTAACTAAGATAAATCAGAGCAATTGGCCATGAAAAACAGTCTCAACTCTGCAGATACCATCAAACCCTGAGGTGACATTGAAGCTGGCATTGTAGGATCAGGGGTCATCAATTTTTTCAGGGGGGGGCAATCCACTGTCCCTCAGACCTTGTGGGAGGCCGGAGTATTTTTTTAAAAAAATAATAATGAATGAATTCCTATGCCCCACAAATAACCCAGAGATGCATTTTAAATAAAAGGACACATTATACTCATGTAAAAACATGCTGATTCCCGGACCATCTGTGGGCCGGATTTAGAAGACGATTGGGCCGCATCCGGCCCCCGGGCCTTAGTTTGGGACCCTGGATTAGGATATGAAAACTGAAAACAGCCACACAGTATTTCCATTTCAGGACGGGATATGTAAGTGTAAAGCCCTTTGGGCAGCCACTTGGTGGCAGCATAACTGTGTTTACACCTGCAAAGAGCTGTTGTTGCTGCACCAGCACTTGCACCTCTCCAAGTCAGCATCCTATGACTGTTTATCAGCTTTTTGATCACACAGCAGAAAATATAGGACTGGGCTGAATGGACAGATGCTGAAAACCTTATCAGGCTTCTTCTTTTGGTTCTGTGCTACTAATATTGCTGCAAATGAGATACTGTCCTGGTAATACTACAGCTATGCTTTCTCCCTTAGTGGTTTTCATAGTTTTGAATGCCTATTTTTTTCTAAATCAAAACATTACTTTAAAAAACAATAAAGAAGATATAGTCAGTCTGTATGGTATCAATAAGTTGGTTATTGGGGCAAAGTTTTCAAGCTTATATAGGATTGCAGGGGCAATATGTTCAGCCCCTTGATTTCATTAAGTTGTCCATTTAATGTACAGATAAGGAAGAAATAGCACTGTGCAATTTCAAGAGCTTCATTAATGAACTTATGTGTATGTGTAGTGTGAGGCTTTGTCCCTAATGCCAATTCCTCTCTCTAATTAGGCTAACAGGTAGCTGTGCTCTCCTTATGTCCTAATTCCAAATGCTCTAGAAAGGTGAGAGAGAAGATACATGATGTGTTGCAGACTCAGCCAGCCCACTTCTATGCATGTTTACTTAGAAAAAAATCCCACCGAGTTCACCAGGACCTTGTCTTGCACTGCCTCCCGCAGTTTGGTCAAACTCATGTCCGTAGCTTCGAGAACACTGTCCAACCATCTCGTCCTCTGTCGTCCCCTTCTCCTAGTGCCCTCAATCTTTCCCAACATCAGGGTCTTTTCCAAGGATTATTCTCTTCTCATGAGGTGGCCAAAGTATTGGAGCCTCAGCTTCATGATCTGTCCTTCCAGTGAGCACTCAGGGCTGATTTCCTTAAGAATGGATAGGTTTGATCGTCTTGCAGTCCATGGGACTCTCAAGAGTCTCCTCCAGCACCATAATTCAAAAGCATCAATTCTTCGGCAATCAGCCTTCTTTATGCTCCAGCTTTCACTTCCATACATCACTACTGGGAAAACCATAGCTTTAACTATACAGACCTTTGTCGGCAAGGTGATGTCTCTGCTTTTTAAGATGCTGTCTAGGTTTGTCATTGCTTTTCTCCCAAGACCTAGTCTTAAGCAAATGTGCACCTAATACATAAATTGACTTTCTGAAAGTCCTGAGGGATAAGTCTGTATTCATGGGATGCATATGTACCAATTACATTGAGAAATGTAGTAAAGATCAAAATTTAAACCACTGGATAGATATACTGTATCTAAAATATAGGTTGCTAGGGCTTTGCATCAGTCTTCAGTGCAGAAGATGTTGGAAAGGTACATGCATGTGAATCACTGTTTTCAGGCTATTTCCAGTGTGGTAGACTTTTTTAAAAGTGTCACAAAGACTCTATGTGTACCTTAAAGGGTAAAGGGACCCCTGACCATTAGGTCCAGTCGTGACCGACTCTGGGGTTGCGCGCTCATCTCGCATTATTGGCCGAGGGAGCCGGCGTATAGCTTCCAGGTCATGTGGCCAGCATGACAAAGCCGCTTCTGGCAAACCAGAGCAGCACATGGAAACGCCGTTTACCTTCCCGCTGTAGCGGTTCCTATTTATCTACTTGCATTCTGTCGTGCTTTCGAACTGCTAGGTTGGCAGGAGCTGGGACCAAGCAACGGGAGCTCACCCCATCACAGGGATTCGAACCGCCGACCTTCTGATCAGCAAGCCCTAGGCTCAGTGGTTTAACCCACCGCGCCACCTGGGTCCATGTGTACCTTAGTAGCTATTTAAATAGAGATGACAGGGAGTGACGGTTGAGGGGGAAATGGCATATTAAAAAGTTACATATCTGGAGCTTGATAGCATTACCAATATAGTTTTTTAAATCTTCATAAGAATGCATTATTTATGAAACCAACGAAAATTTATTAGGTGCTATATGTAAATAAAATAACTATGGTCCCTGCCACATGCTCATGATCTAAAATTAAATAATTCAAATCTAATTACAGAATATAAATTTTATTGTTTAAAATGTCGACACACGAAAATATTACAGGAAGGGTCAATTTCAGCTCAGAGTATTACTACTTGGTAAAGTATTTTTGATAAATTTTGGTAAAGTATTTAAACTCTACCAGTCAGGACTATCACACCCGACAGTGCAGTCTTATACATATCTACTCAAATATAAATCTAACTTAGTTTCAATGGAGCTTACTATCAAATAAGTAGATATAGAATTGCAGTCTTAGCCAATTAACTATATGGCTTTTAATGAATAAGTAATTAGTTGGTTGTGTTTACCAAACATTTACATATTACATCTAAGTAAAAAGTAATACTGCATTTTTAAGGATTCTAAAAGATAATGACTATGCATCTTATAAATTAGAAAACTTAAATAAATTCTAATGACAAGTATTTTATGGAATAATGCCTTTTTCGGACTATTTAATGAAATATAGCGCAGACATACCTTGGTTTTCAAACAGCTTAGTTCTTGAACGTTTTGGCTCCCAAACACCGCAAACCCGGAAGTGACTGTTCTGGTTTGCGAACTATTTTTGGAAGCCGAACGTCTGATGGGGCTTCCGATTGGATGCAGGAGCTTCCTGCAGCCAATCAGAAGCTGCGCTTTGGTTTCTGAACATTTTGGAAGTCGAACGGACTTCCAGAACGGATTCCGTACGAATTCCAAGATACGACTGTATGATGAACTCAAGAGCAGGATTTGAGCTATGAGCAACAGAAGTGATTAGATTATAATATTGTGGTTATGATTTAATAGATAGAAGATGTGGGGGAGCAGAAGGGGAGAAACAACAACTTCATGGAAAATGGGGTGGGAAGTTGATAAAAATAAGAGAAAAGACGAAATTGTGTTTTGATTGTATATGTTAAAAATGTTGAAACTTAATGAAACATAATGGAAAGAATAACAAACTTACATTTAAAGATATTTAAAAACATTACCTTACGTCGTTTAGAGAAACTTTATTTATTTGATTAAATGCACAATGTATTGAACGTACATCTTTTCCACCTGACAAGCCATTAACTGCAGTTTATGTTCTTGAAAAGTTCAAGCTCCAGTGATTAAAGATTGCTTCTCTTTCTGCAACAATTTCTTATACTGTAAAGAGCTTTCATGGAGCTGTAACATTTTATATGACACGTTGAGGTAAGGCTAAAGATTGTTTGCTGTGTTGGATGTAAGTTATATAACAACCGCAGACCGCACCACTTGCACTATGCAAGTCAAAATTATTGGATTAGTGCACATGAGAGCTGTCCTCAAGAAGCTCATTTGATCCATTTGGTCAGCAGACAAAGATGTTTAATGAGGTGTAGGGAAGTATACTTATCAGATAATTACTGACAGACTCTAGCTTTGACAAGATGCCAAGATCTGTACAATACACCCAGGCAGCAGCTTTAGATCAAGCACCATCCTTTCTTAGAAAAATTGTGTCCTGATGTTTGTCCACCAGCCATATATTAAATTATGATATCTATGATAGTCATCGTATGTAAAATGTAGGGATCCATTTGCCTTTGCTAGCAGGCAGTCTGCATCTAGAGGTTCTGAGTTCAGATCACTGGATGTTGGAAGGAGATGAGGAAAAGAACATGAATGTTCCCTAATGATGAAGGCAATGTGCCTTATTATCCAAAAGGAAACGCAGACCCTGGTAAGAGCTCTGATACCCCTATAATTTTGCCACTGCATGTAACATTATGTTCATTCTGGAAGAGCTTCAGAAGGAATATGCAACGCGAGACCAGAGGAGTGGGTAATGTAAAAAGGAACGTTAGTTTTAATAACCATTACCAAAAGAACATCACCAAAAAAAGAGCAGGTTATAGACTATTACATCATTGTCAGTTGCACAATAATAAGGTTATGCTTCAAAATACATGCAATAGCACTGTTTCTGAAGTGGAGGTTTCCGGCAGGAGGGAGGCTGAGGCTGAGTGAGTGCTCAGGCAGTTGCAGTTACGGGAGAATATAGAGAAAGAAGGGGTGGGGCAAGGTAAAAGCAGAAATGTTGAGTGCTGAGAACACATAATAAATCAGGGTAGATGAAACCCGGTGATTAAAATGTTGTTGATTTAAATCAGATTTGTTTTAAAATATCATGCTATAAATTTGAGTGCAAGCAAAATTTAAAACTAAAAATTAATTGCTCTCTTATCAGATTTATTAGCTTCACTCCAGGTAATGTTGAGCTGCAACCCTATACACACACTTACCATGGGATACACAACTGAATTCAGTGGTACTTACAGTATTTCTGAGTAGACATGCACGTGGTCTAAGTCACATGACAAGCAAAAGGGTTGTGATTTTCTTTCCATTGCTTTCAAAGGTCCTTAGTCATGACTGGCTATAGCTGGAGCAGAGTCTGCTTTTCTGTGTACATGCTTTTCTCTGTACATGAAGAAACAGTTTGCTCAGTTCTCAGATTATGAATGTTTAACTGCTGCCTACCTACCAACCAACCAACCACACATTTGGCCATTTCCTTTCATCTTGTGAAGATAAACTGATTTTCTCCAGTAATTACCCACTTCCTTTTCTGGATGGTTCTGGGCCCTAATTTACCTCTACAGACTGCTATGCAATAAATGGTGTTTTTTTAAAAAAAATGCACCTGCTTTATTTAAAACTCTTTGAATCTTTATTAATAGTTAAATTTTTATGGTTTATTTAAATGTATATCAGTAGTGTACAACTTCTTTGCCCCAAATGACCACACACAGCAGTGCAGAGGCATATCTCAGTGGTGGACAGCCCCACCCTTCCTCCCTGCCTTGTGCATCATATTCTCCACTAGAACTGCACTGTCCCCAGCCTGCCAAACTGCTGGTCAGCGGGCTGGGGAAAATATATATATGGAAGCCCAATCATGGCAGAGAGATAGCAAAACTCAGCAGTAGAGGCTGCTTGGTCACCTATGCAATACACACTTGAAGGCCCCCAAGGGCTGCATGTGGCTCCCAAGTGGTGGGTTGAGCACATGAGGTCTAAAGACTTATTTCATTGACACAAAACGGGTAGATTAAAGCTATTTTAGGTTTATTACAAATTATATAAATACTGGTACTATAAAAATACTGTAAACTATTTAGAGATACAGCTCTGGCCACTGTGGCCCTAACAGTTACTATTTAGCTGGATGGTGTAATAATGTTGGAGAACTGTACAGAGGGAAAGAGGGGAGATCTGCTGACTGGAACAAGCCCTGGTAATTTTATTATAGGAATCACAATCTCTTGGTTGTGCAGGATTTTCATCTGGCCAGGCTTGCTTTTTGTTCTGTTAATACTAAAGTTGAAATCCTATAATTACATAAGAAGCTGCTGGATCAGGCCAAATGCCCATTTAGTCCGGCAGCATCCTGATCTCACAGTGCCTGTGTGAAGCCTGCAGGCATGCATACTTAGAATCATAGAATCATAGAGTTGGAAGAGACCACGAGGGCCATCCAGTCCAACCCCCTGCCAAGCAGGAAACACCATCAAAGCATTCCTGACATATGCCTGTTGTTATAAGAATTTTGAGGTCATATATATATATATAATAATTGTTCATAAAACATGTACATGAATGTACAGAAACATGTCTGAAGCAGCACAGGAAAACAGGCCTGACTGACACCATTTTGACTCTCTCTGACCAGGTGTTCCTCTGCAAGGAAGAAGGGGGGTGGGGGGAACCTTCTCATTGTCTCAGGAATTAAAGTGATAATCCCTGGCATCCTGATACCTGACTGCCAGACAAAAGGGTGTGATTAACTTGGCTGGGAAACAGGGAAATGTAAATATCTCTCAATTTTGTTGATTAGGTTCTGGGGGCAGGGGGCAGGGTCCAGGGTGCTCAGATTACTGCCACCAGACCTCCCCTTTCATGATGTACCTATGATGAATCTAGGGAGGGGGGGTCTTGGGCTACACCCCTTCTGTGACATATGGATGATGCTTCTGGGGGGTGGGCTGAAACCAATTTCAAATCTCTTTTTAAGGGCAAGACATCTTTGTTTGGGGTTCCTTCCTTGTTCTCCTGTGTGAGAGGAAGGACCCTGTTGCAACAGCAAAAATAAAAGTGCCTTGCTTCGCACGTCCTGGTTTGGTCTCTGTTATTTGGTGGGCAGGAGACGCTTAAACTTTGTCTGCTTGCCAGGATACCTGGACTCTTCCTGGGTCAAGGATCCACTTAATTCTAGGGCCGTGTAGCTCTGCAAAATTTTTACAACAGTTTGGCATATTGTTATAAGAATTTTGAGGTCATATATATATATATAATAATTGTTCATAAAACATGTACATGAATGTACAGAAACATGTCTGAAGCAGCACAGGAAAACAGGCCTGACTGACACCATTTTGACTCTCTCTGACCAGGTGTTCCTCTGCAAGGAAGAAGGGGGGTGGGGGGAACCTTCTCATTGTCTCAGGAATTAAAGTGATAATCCCTGGCATCCTGATACCTGACTGCCAGACAAAAGGGTGTGATTAACTTGGCTGGGAAACAGGGAAATGTAAATATCTCTCAATTTTGTTGATTAGGTTCTGGGGGCAGGGGGCAGGGTCCAGGGTGCTCAGATTACTGCCACCAGACCTCCCCTTTCATGATGTACCTATGATGAATCTAGGGAGGGGGGGTCTTGGGCTACACCCCTTCTGTGACATATGGATGATGCTTCTGGGGGGTGGGCTGAAACCAATTTCAAATCTCTTTTTAAGGGCAAGACATCTTTGTTTGGGGTTCCTTCCTTGTTCTCCTGTGTGAGAGGAAGGACCCTGTTGCAACAGCAAAAATAAAAGTGCCTTGCTTCGCACGTCCTGGTTTGGTCTCTGTTATTTGGTGGGCAGGAGACGCTTAAACTTTGTCTGCTTGCCAGGATACCTGGACTCTTCCTGGGTCAAGGATCCACTTAATTCTAGGGCCGTGTAGCTCTGCAAAATTTTTACAACAGTTTGGCGACCACTTCGGGGACCCAGTTTTGCCTTGAGCTCCGGGTTCACTGAGGAAGGGGAGCCCAGCGCGCCCTTGCCTCTTTTGCAGGGGGGTAAACCAACCTCAGGACCCGAGGCACTTGGTAGTAATTGAGAGTCCAAGCGGGACCCCCAGGACGAAGCAACGTTTAAAGGGACAAGGCTGTTTTTTTTTAGGAACCAGTTGGAAGCTGGAGACAACGGGATTCGACTGAAAGGATCGGTCGTGAGTATTAAAAGGGGACACCTTGGGTGAGCTAAGAACCACAGCAACTAAAAATCTATTTCTCCACTTGGACTATCCTTTTCTACTCTCCTCTTTGGACCTTAGTTGCAGCAAGGCTGCCAGGCACAGTTACAGAGTAGAACTGAGGTCCCGGGCAACAGTCTTTACGTTAAACGCAGAGCTTAGAAAGACTGTCCCAGCTCCCTTCTGCCAAACTGAGCAGAAGTCTGAGCAAACTGTCGCTTTTCTACCAATCTGGGAATCTGGCTATCCCAGCTCTGTTTCCTATTCCTCTGCTCTTAATCTTCGGGTGAAGACGCCCCCCTGCCACGGCGACCCTTGTTGGGTAGGACCCGTGACCAGGGAATGCAAGTGCGCCTGTTCCTTTCTACTCTGTATTCCTCAGTTCCGACCTGACATTGCGTAGGCAAGCGTTCAGTAGGACCTGAGTCTAGTGTGTAAGAGGCAGGGAAGTTGCTGTGGAACCCTCAGGCAATTGATGACCAGTGGGAGGGTTCCAATAGGGTTTTAGCTGCACCAGGCCGCCTAGTAGTTAGTGCACGCGAACGGCAGGCAGGAACACCACTAGGACGTGGGGGTGAGTCATAGACTCGGGAAGTTAAGAGTGTCCAGGAACAGGGTCGGGGACCCAGAACTGCAGTATAAAAAGACAGAAGTAAAATGGGTGCAACCCACTCTAAGGAATTCCTTTCCCAGACTCCCAACCGAGGCAAAGCACAACTGAGGCTTTGCTCCGGTAAGGACTTTGAGGATGAAAGTCCACTCCAATTCGTTCTCTTAAATTGGCATGAAATCCCCGGGGCGGACAAGCTTGAAGGGAACCAATTGCAAAAACTTTGTAAGAAAAAAACATAGGGTCCGATTTACTATGGACCACCCAGATGAGGGGAAATGGCTACCAGGAGGTTCCTTTAACATACAGTGAATCTCCGCTTTAAAATTAACCCTGGTGAACTCTGAATGGGAAAAGTTTTGTGAGGAATCCTGCAAAGTATGTTATGGTATAAAATTATATATGTTTGCATGTTACATGTTGTCTGTGTTGTCTGTTACGTGTATGTGCGTCTGTTCCTTGTGTCTGCTATAGATAGTTGTTTCCTTTAAAGTAAATGAGAGATATAATCCAGGTTTAGGAAATTAGGGGTTTGTGTTTAAAATTTGGCCATGACACCCACAGACTGCCTTTTTTAAAGCATGCATAGTTTAAAATAATATAAAAATTAAGGCAAGCGTGCTTAAATAATCTTATGTAAGGGCTTGATCAACCCAAAAACATGGCAAATATTTAAAAGAGTGGAGGTAGTGTGTAAAGGTTTGTTTTAAAGAGGCTGTAGAAGGCCATTGTTTCCTCTCCAAAAGTAAAAAGAGGGGGCAGGATGAAGGAAAATAACGAGCTGTAAGTTTAAAAATGCTTGCTCAATGCTTTGAAAATATTTTAAACTTGAAAATGTTCATAAACTCCAGCTATAAGTGGATAAGAGATGTACTCAAGGTTTAGAATGTTATGGGGTGTGTTTAAATTGGCTACAACATCCATAGACTGCCTTCTTAAGTGTGCATAGTTAAAACTGCCAACTTGTTTAAATTTCTAGTATAGAAACAATGTTGAACCGATCAATCTTAAACATTATAAATATGAGAATGAGGTGTGCAAATGTTTGTTATTGAGAGAGGCTCCAAAGGGGAGTCTTTCTCCAAGTGACTAGATGAATATTGACTAAAGGAAAATTGAACAGCTATTCCAATAAAGGTGATTTGTTTGTCAAAGGTAGAGCTTCCATAGCCAGGAATTGTCTATCTGAGTCTAGTTTCAACTTCAATTGTGTTGGACAGAAGGGTTATTGTTGGGCTCCTAATATCAGTCTCTTAAGAAAAAAACAACTCATCTGCTCAAGGGTTCTGTATAAAGTTGGTATTTTCATTCAAATCTTGTGAATCCTGTATCTTAGAGGGTTAGACTAAATGACCTCAGGGTCCCTTCTAACCCCCATTTTAGAGCTATGTGAAAGGCAATGTGTCTGATGTGGTGATGGGTTGAAATTCAGCCCAGCTCTGCTTTCTGGCAAGGAAAGATTATTGGTTTTCAGAGTTGGAACAAGAGTGTAATTGTTTTTTTTATGGAGTGATTATATAAGTTTTTATCACGTTGTCTATTAAGGTTTAAAGTTTAAGCACATATGAAAGTCTTGAACATTTCCCAATCTTTATCCAATCTTAAGGTTTGCTAAAGGCTTCTATATAACGTTGGTACTTTTAATCTTCCCCTTCCTTATTTTTCCCTTAGTACACACATGTGCTTCCGTGATAGGGCATAGCCTGTGTTTCCTTCCCAGTCAGGCGTCTGTACTCAAATGTATGTGTATCCTAAGGGCAGTGATAGTGTTGAGATCCCCATATTTCAGAAGGGGGGGACTAGATTACTCAAGATCCCTTCCAACCCTTTCCAAACTTAGAAAAAGGAGGGAGAGAAAATGTGTTTGTAAGCACTGAAAAGTGAGTTTAAACCCTGGTGGTATAGTGAAATGGCCTGAATTCAGTCAAGCATTACTCTTTGGTGGAGAAGGATGGAAAGATAGATTTTTAAAGTTTGGCATGAAGAGTTTGAGGTGCCATTCAGAAAGAGGTAGAGATGGTATATCATGCATTGAAAATGAATGTCTGGTGTTATTTTTTCCACCATATTGTCAGCTATTTTTTTTAACTGCAAAACTCCAGCCAACAGTTCAAGTAAATAAAGGGCCAGAAAATTTTGTCTGGAATTGGTAAGGCTGAAAATCAATGAGAATGCAAAGGATTTTATGAATTCTGGCTCTATGGCCATATTACCCATAGATAAAGGGGCAGAGAATTTAGTCTGCCATGGCTGTAATAAATTAATTAAAAACAAACAAACAAACGAAAACATTTGCAATTACGAATTCACCCCGAACCCTGTAGATAAAGGGGGCAAATCAAGATTTATTTTGCCTGGGGTATGAGGTGTTTATTTGGTGACTTCATTAGGACTTTAATCTGACCCAACTTTTATTGCAGCTTCCAAGTTAGTTTAAGGTTTATAAGCCTGCTTCTTAAGCAGCAAGAAACAAGAAACAATGTATCAAATTGTATTAGGACTCCAAACAAGGAAAAAGAATTTAAACTGGCTCTGGAAAAAAAAACACTGCTATGTTTCTATCTTTTGTTTGAAATCTAACCCTACTTTAAAATCTACTCTTTCCCCTTCCCTTCCTTTATTCAGATGGTAATGTTGTCAAGAGGTACAGCACTTTAAAAAAAAAAAAAAAGGGTATAATAGACTGCCGAATCATGAACTCTGTACATGCACAGAGGCTATGTCAGCTTGAAGAGGAAAATAGAGGAGAAAAAGGAGGTTTAAACTAAGGGGCGAAAAGGTTATAATCTGCTCATGAAATATTATTCAAATTTCTTAATGTAAAGCTTTGAACCACTGAGGGAAAACAACCTCATGTATGTTACTGGTCCATCAAAGTTAAATGGTTGCCAAGTTTCAAAATCTTAACATGCCAGATTCTTTCCACAGGTATAAATAGCAGAGTACTACTATAAGTCTGTCTCTTGAGTAGTTTATAAATTAATTAAGAGGTTCAAGGTTATGCTTTGCACATGAAACTTAAATTTAAATTTCTTTATGTAAAAATAAATAAATAGATAAAGAACCATTGAGAACCATCAACTGTTTAGAAGCTGCCAATTCCAGTTCAACATGCAAAACTCTGTACATTTTAGGAACATTTCCTGACTGATTTTCACATGAAATAATTTTCCCTTTCCAGCAGGATACTGAGATTCAGTGTGCAGAGAAATTCTTTCAGAACCTTAATGCAAAATTATCTCCCAATGGGGGGGGGGACGCCACCTAAACAAGCCCCCTCCACACTTGGAAATTCATAGAAAATTGCTGTCTACCAGTTGACAGACTATGCAAACAAAAGGCTCCATTTCTTTCCTAGCAGGTACTCAGGATGGATACTTATCTCTCATTTGCATTTCACCCCGAAGTATTACCCTATGTTAATATAACCCTCCCTTTTCTAATGTAGCAATGATTGAGTGTTTTGCCAATTTTTTTCTTCCACAGCACAAAAAAAAAAAAAAAAAAGAAAGAAAAAGTGAGGAGTGAGGAGATACAAACAGTAATTTCATTTCTCTTTGGCGCTTCTCTTTAGCTTATAAATAATCTGCTTCCATTTATTAAATCAGTTTTTCCATTATGTCTATGAAATTATTCTAACAATAACCAGGTATTGTTTTGTGACTGTATTTTGTCAGGTAGTCTTGCCTGAGTATTTCTTATTATGATGAATTTCAAAGCTTTTTCCGTTATTTTACCATTTTTCCATCTTAATTGGATATTTCACCTTCAGATCTTTAAGGTTCCTCTCCAATTTATAATGTCTTTGTATTATTTAATGATAATTCTTTTTTTAAAAAAATCTGATATCTTTGTGTCAAGTCCAATTTCATTTGAAAAATTGTTGTGTGAGTGGTAATCTAAATTTTATTGTTTTATTTTTGTATCTTTTTTTTGGTATTTCTACTTTTTCTTTCTGTACATACAAATGTAGCATCTAACTCATTCTTTCCTGTAAATAATAATAATAATATTAATCCCTTTCAAACAAGATACGTGAACCTCAAAGAGAATTCAGAACCACATAAGGAAAATGTTAATAACTTATCGATTGTGTCCTAATTAACAAAATTTTTGTCCTTTGTTTCCTCCACAGCCAAACTAGGTGAAGTAAATTAAACTGACTGAGCAGACAATAACAGCAGTAATTAAATATGAATGATAAAAATAATATTTAGATGAATAAAATGCTTAACTATGATCTTATATTCTTTGCAGCTTCCCAAGAAGAAATTTCTAGAATATTCTCCCCTTTCTTGACTTTATCATTATTATACTATTTATTATTATTATTTTTTAACTAATTATATCTTCAGACCCCAACCCCCTGCAGGCCTATTTTCAAAAGGATGTTTTACAGGAAACCAAATTGACATTTTATCTCTTTGATCACAACCTAAGAAGGAGGACCTAGAAAGCTATAACGTTTCAGCAAGGTTTAGAAGTGCTGGCATAGAAGTACTGTTAACTTCCTCCCAGTGACTCGAAGGCAGACAAGAAAACCCCCTTGTTGGAGATACATGCAAAAGCAGCAAGAATTATCTCAAGTTCACCTGATTGCCTCAAGATATACAAGTGGCGTATAATTAATAATTTGAAGGTTTTGTGCATTATGTGTTATATAGGAACACTGAAATGTGTCAAATGACTTTGGGACAAAGGGGGAAAGTGAATTGCAAGGACATTCTCTCTCCTTGACCTCAAGACTCTGTGCCCTAGGATTTAAAAGCAGCCGGAATTGTCTCAAGATCATGATGGCCTCAAGACATACAACTGATATATGATTATGTTTTATGTTGTGTGATATTCGACAGAAACATTGAACTATGTCTGACAGTATGTTATTTCCACAAGGAGGGGGGGTGAACCAATTTTGTGTTTAATTGTTTTTTTATGTTTAATGTATAGTGTCCCAATGATTTTTTTTGTATTATTGTATGCCTTTTAAAGGATCAGGATATTGCATAGTCCAGTATTTAGATTAGATCAACTTATGACCACGTTTTCTTGTCCCACCTGGCACTCTGCAGTGTGCCAGCCTTCTTACACAATTTTAGATTGTTTTAAATCATTTTACCAAGAATAAGCCCCAAGATCCATGAAACACCAGATAAATGAAGGTATTTATGTCTTGATTTAACAGGAATGATCCCTTTTAGAGTTAAATTTGACTAATTTGGACATGTTTTATGGGGCTGTATAAATTCTAATTGGGTCAGTTCTAATTGGGCAAGTGTATCCAAGGTGCAAGTAGCTTTCTTCCTTTAAGAGCAACTGGGCAACTCCCTACAGTGCAAGGCCAGAGCCTATAATAAAGGCCCATAGGAAGCCCAAGGCAAAGGCATCTCTCTCATGACATGTCCAAACCTGTGGCAGCTATGGGGGGTGCCAGGCGACATGGTCAATATGAAAGCCCTAAGGGGATTCACCAGGGATTGTTGCTGTTGTGCCACGATGGAGGTGTGCAACCAGAGGAGAGCTAGCTTTTGACACCTGAAGAACACACAAAAGGGTAAACAAACAAACTGCACTTTCCAGTCAATATTGGTGGACCATCCTGTTAAATGAAATACGTAGACCATTTTTGAGAAATGCTTCTCCCAAAGTACTAAAACAACACATCTGGTTATTCTTTTGTGGGGCAACAATTTTTAAGAAAAATTATAGCCCCAAATGGGGGATATTGTTATAAGAATTTTGAGGTCATATATATATATATAATAATTGTTCATAAAACATGTACATGAATGTACAGAAACATGTCTGAAGCAGCACAGGAAAACAGGCCTGACTGACACCATTTTGACTCTCTCTGACCAGGTGTTCCTCTGCAAGGAAGAAGGGGGGTGGGGGGAACCTTCTCATTGTCTCAGGAATTAAAGTGATAATCCCTGGCATCCTGATACCTGACTGCCAGACAAAAGGGTGTGATTAACTTGGCTGGGAAACAGGGAAATGTAAATATCTCTCAATTTTGTTGATTAGGTTCTGGGGGCAGGGGGCAGGGTCCAGGGTGCTCAGATTACTGCCACCAGACCTCCCCTTTCATGATGTACCTATGATGAATCTAGGGAGGGGGGGTCTTGGGCTACACCCCTTCTGTGACATATGGATGATGCTTCTGGGGGGTGGGCTGAAACCAATTTCAAATCTCTTTTTAAGGGCAAGACATCTTTGTTTGGGGTTCCTTCCTTGTTCTCCTGTGTGAGAGGAAGGACCCTGTTGCAACAGCAAAAATAAAAGTGCCTTGCTTCGCACGTCCTGGTTTGGTCTCTGTTATTTGGTGGGCAGGAGACGCTTAAACTTTGTCTGCTTGCCAGGATACCTGGACTCTTCCTGGGTCAAGGATCCACTTAATTCTAGGGCCGTGTAGCTCTGCAAAATTTTTACAACACTGTCAAGCCTCTGCTTAAAGACCTCCAAAGAAGGAGACTCCACCACACTCCTTGGTAGCAAATTCCACTGCCGAACAGCTCTTACTGTCAGGAAGTTCTTCCTAATGTTTAGGTGGAATCTTCTTTCTTGAAATTTGAATCCATTGCTCTGTGTCCGCTTCTCTGGAGCAGCAGAAAACAATCTTTCTCCCTCCTCCATATGACATCCTTTCATATATTTGAACATGGCTATCATATCACCCCTTAACCTTCTCTTCTCCAGGCTAAACATACCCAGCTCCCTAAGCCGTTCCTCATAAGGCATCGTTTCCAGGCCTTTGACCATTTTGGTTGCCCTCTTCTGGACACGTTCCAGCTTGTCAGTATCCTTCTTGAACTGTGGTGCCCACAGTCAACTTGGCAGTCAACTCTGATGATATTTTATTTTTATTCAATTATTTATGGATTAAATGAAAGCAAAGTGAAACAAATATATATATATACAAAACTGAGGGCGGCGTTAATGCACAACTTCAAAGAATGAACGTCTAGTTCCTCTGGTCGTGGAGAGTAAATACGTTTTCATTATCAGTATTGTTGATTGGTGTTTACAAGGGTGGGGTGAGCTGTCCCGCCTTCACTTCGGAACCCGGACGTTCGCCTGCGTGGCGAAACATCTACTCGCTCTGGGTGCTTGGACGCCTTATGCGGCTGGATCGCTCGCTTTTAGGTTTGCCATTCATATCAAAGGCTGGAGAACTTGTATCTATTGGTTCTTCTGGCGCCCTTTCGCTTTGATTTCGGGACGCTGAGGGGTTAGCAATAGGACTCCGATAGGGGACGCTCCTCCTTCCCGCCATGCCTGACCAAGTCAGAAGTACTGCAAGTGTATTCGAGGCTAGCGCTTCTGGACGTCGTGTGACAGGAGCCGCTGGCCGGTGAAACGAGAAAGGAGCCACGCAGGTTTCCCTCCCTCCTTCCTTCCCTCCCTCCCAGGGCGACTGCCCCAGCCGGTCTCCTCAGGCGTAACTCCTGGCAAAAAGCGCCAATACACCTGCCCACTACCCTCTCTCCTCCCTCCTTCCCAATGGCTTTTGGTTTTCTTTTTCTGGGACAGGTGGCCACCAAGAGAGAAGCCACGTTGCCACAGCTCGGAGGGTATTAGCTTTGACCCTGGGCAAGTTGAGTCACCACAGCTGCTCCAGTGCCCCGGCCCGTTAGCTAGTTCAGACACCCTGCCCCGCGCGCGCAATATAGTGGCCTGAGCCCTAGCCCCGGCGGTCCCATGACGTCATCCCGGAGCGAGAGGCGAGGCGTGGGGGGGGGAAGAGTTCGATTTGCCTCTCCCAACATGGCGCCGCTGCCGTCGCGTTGCTAGAGACGCTCTGCGGTCGCGACTCGGGGAGAGGGGAGGGGAGGGGCGCGCGGCGGGAGCGGCGCAGGCAGCTGGGCTGGCCGGGTAGAGAAGGGGAGGGAGTTGGTGGGACGGAGCGGGGAGTGGTGGCGCGGGGGGAGAGGCTGAGAGAGAAGAGGAGGATTTAAAGGAGCCATGTCCCCGGCGCGGCGGCCTCGGCTGCTGCTGCTGAAGAGGCCGGAGCCGGGTGGAGGGCAGAAGAGGAGGGTGCAGCGGGGCTGCCGAGGGGGAACGAGGAAGCCCACCCAGCCCTGAGCACCCAGCGGGGGGCGGCGGCACCACTGGGCGCAAGATGGTGAGTGCGCCCCGGCGAGGCTGGGAAAGGAGGACCTGACCGGAGGGGATGGAGCCAGGAGGGGACGAGGAGGCGGTGCCTAGGAGGAGGGCAAGTGACAGGGAAGGAGGGAGGAGGAGGAGGAGGGAAGGAGCGCCCGTGAATGAGCCTTGCTGTCAGGGAGGTAAGTGACAGGTAGGCCACGAGCCGGGCGGGAGCTCCGGCTGCTTTTCACCCCTGGAGCGGAGAGGAGTGGGGAGGTCAAGTGGTGGGGCGTCCGAATGGGGCAGGTGGAAGGTGGCAAGTGCCCGGTCTCAAGGAGGCTTGGGCGGCGAGGCACACCCGAGGGGGTTGCAGGTGACTGCGGGGAGGCGCCCGGGAAGCCGGACAGGTGCCGGGGAAGGGGGAAGGTGTCCGTCAAAGGACTTAGGAGCGGCAGGCAGGTCACAGGTGTGCGCGGAGTGATGGGCATCTGGACCGGGCATCAGGTGATGAGACTGAGCGGGATGCTCATGAAGGGACACACACCCTCTGCGTGGGTGAGTGGGGGGGGTGATGGTGCTTAGGGTGGGGGCATGAATGACTCCCGAGGTTCTTCAGCAAGCCGGTAAGTCAGTGTTTCCTCTGGGAGGAGGGCAAATGAGCCTCGAGGTGGGTGGGACAAGAGAAGACACCTGCCTTTTGCTTGACCCAAAGATCCAAGAGTTTGGGGGCTTCATTGTAAAGAAGCCACAGTCTTCTCCTTGGCACAGTTCCTCTGTGTTGTCATGCGCTGTTACATGAAGTTATACTTGTGAGAAATGGATGAGCTTGAACTAGTGCAATACACGAACTGCTGCACCCATTAGGATGAGGACTCACAGACATAGCTTGTCTTTGATAGGTCTGCTTTGTGTCAGATACCTGCCTCTTCTCCCCCTTTTTAAGATGCTGTACTTGATTACCTGAGAGAGGCCCATTGCACTCTGTGGGACTTGCAACACAACCCTATACATGTCTACTAAGAAGTAAGTTTCCTATCCATTGATAGTGGCAATTTATTTGGTGCATGCTCTCACTTGGGCAATTTGCCAAAGGTTTGCTGGTGCAGCAAATCAAAGAATTGTTTAGAACAGTGCTTAAGACTATTACCCTAAACCTACTTACTTGGAAGAAAGACCAATAGAAATTATTGTGACTGTGCTGCATAAGCATTGTTTCTATCAGGTTGTGAAATATGAAGCCTTGGACAATATTGGTGCACTTTAAAATGTTTTGAATTTAATATGGGGTGAGGCATTTTCTGCTTAAATTATTATATTGCGTTTATCTTTACCATACCCGGATGTCTTCCTCTGTTAAGTGGTTATGTCATTTGCAGACCTTCGTTTCCATATTTTCAGCTGGCACTGTTCATTGGAAAGGAAGTAGTGGGATGCTGAAGGTGAAATAGAACAGGTAGTGCCAGAACTGATGAGAGTACTTGGATGCATCTTAACCTGTGTACAGTGAGAGTGAAAGCAATGCTTAGTGGCAAGGATAGAAGAACTGCAAAATTAATATTTTTGAGGGGGGTAGTATGTATTGTTGATTTTTGGCACCATTGGTGTTGGTATTTGGAGTGATCCCAAATGTATACCTCCCTTAATTACATGCAGGAAGAAGTAAAATGAGACTTAATAATCTGCAGCAAAGGATTACTTTACTGAACATGGCCTGAAGAAAGGTTCAGTGCTGCCTGTTGGAATCTGGAAAAGTTATAACATTGAGGATGAACTATATGAACCTTCCAGTAACACCTTAGAGACCAACAACCGTAAGACAGAGAAACCAGTAGGACAGGCACCCCCAAACTGCGGCCCTCCAGATGTTTTGGCCCACAACTCCCATGATCCCTAGCTAACAGGACCAGTGGTCGGGGAAGATGGGAAATGTAGTCCAAAACATCTGGAGGGCCGAAGTTTGGGGATGCCTGCAGTAGGAGAACACTTCAATCTCCCAGGACATATCACCCCTTGCTTTTTCCTGTAAGACCAATTGCAGTTGTTAACAGTCAATAGGTTTACCACACCTATCAGCCAATCACCCACCCTTCTGAGTAGCACCCCTCCCCACCCTCTCACTATATATATAAGGGTCTGGTGACTTCTGTTTCAGTGTATCTGAAGAAGTGTGCATGCACATGAAAGCTCACACCAAGAACAAACTTACTTGGCCTCTAGGGTGCTACTGGAAGGATTTTATTTTTATTTTGTTTCGACTACAGCAGACCAACACGACTACCTACCTGTATTTGAACCTTAAAATATATAGTCCACCACATTACATGTGTTTGCCTATGTAGTTTTAGATGAGTTTCAGGGGTATGGCCATGTTAATTTGTGGCAGCAAAATCAATGAATAATCTTGTGGCAATTTAAAAGACTAACATCTATTATAGCATAAGCTTTTGTGGACTAGAGTCCACTTCATCTGACCAGTCTCTGATGAATATTCATTGCCATTGATTAGTTCAGTTAACCAATTAATACTTGTAGCTGTGATAGCTCAAGTCGGTAGAACATGAAACTCTTAATCTCGGTGTCAGAGGTTTGAGTCCCACATTGGACAAAATATTCCTGCATTGCAGGGGGTTGGACTAGATGATCCTCATGATCCCTTCCAATTCTACAGTTCTGTGATTCTATGATACCCATGTAATGCTCAGCTAAAAGACACAATGGCCTGCTTTACATGTCACACTAAGCCAAACCATGACTTAATGTGATCATGTTGGTGTGTGGGCTTCAAGAGAAGATAATGTGACTGCCTTACTGCTCTCCTAGTCTTCCTGCTGCTATGTTGGGCTAAGCCATGGTTTGGCTTAGTATGATGTGCAAGTCAGGCCAGTGTATGAGGATCGCTGTAATCCTAATGAAAACTCTTAAAACAAACTAAAACAGGCACTTACAGGGCATCCTATATGTAAAGGTTTGTCGGTGGTGCCTTTTTAATTACTCCCAATAGACTGATAGTGAAGAGTGACTCCAAGTCTCCTTTGCTGCAGGCATGTAACTGTTTGCCTTTCTAGAAGTTACAGATTTAGGTCAAATAAGAGATGAAAAGTCCAGCTAGGGCTTAGAGTTTACTAAAGCTATCAGATTCCTTTGCTCTGCTCCTAGCTTTCATGTTTCCTATAGAGACGCAGGCAGGAAAACAAGTAAGCTGTTGGGAGTCTTTTAGGAATAATGTGAGATGAGGTGAGTGGTAACTGGAGAAAAGTCTCCCTTGGTTGGGGAAGGCCCTCCACTTATGGAGTTCTCTGCCAAAGAGGTTTGTCTAGTATGTATATTGTTAGTTCTGTTGGATAGTTTTGACACTAATTGTTTTTAGTATATAGTGGTTTTTATTGTTATAAACTTACTTGTGGGGGGAATAAACTGAAAAGCAGTATAGAAATCTTAAAAGTAAATTGGTGGGGACAGGTAGAAGCAGAGTTTACTATTTGATTGCACACCCTGGGGAGTTGCTCTTTGCCTCTCATGGGTGGCACATTGCTTGACTGGTGATGGAAAACAGCTTCTTTTGCCTGCTACGGTAGTACTGGTATTCCCTAGGCCTCTAACAGTTGCTTATTGGTTCCTCCATGATGTGTTACTGCAGAAATGTATGTAATGGGAAGACCTGCTAAGTAATAGTTGAAGGCTCATATGTATGCATGCATTTGGCACTGAAGCTGTGGAATTAGCTTCTTTTAAAAGAAAAGGCTTGTTTTTATTAAATTTAGAACTCAGTCTTCTTGCATGTTCAGGCAGTTGTTGATTAGCTATGCCTTGTGTATTTGAAGACTTGTGATTGCAGCTGAAAGCTTGAATGCATGGTTTTTCATTGTGACCGAGTTATTAAAACACTTCATAACATTTTACTGTAATAGTAGCTCTGTTAATTGGTCTATGATGAAGATGGAAACCACAGGAGGGGAGGATGATTTTGTGCTTGAATCCTGCTTGTGAGTTTCCCATGGGCATCCAGTTGGCCACTGTAAGAATAGGATGCTGGATTAGATGGGCCCATTGGGCTGATTCAGCAGACTCTCCTTATATTTTGAAGATGAATTTCTGAGCTGAAATGTAGCAAGGTATAGAACAATATAGGCAGGTTATTTAGCCTCTTCATAAATACAATATATGTGGAAGGGTTTCTGTGAACATGGCCCTATGTATGGTGCCAGAGAAAGAGAGGCCAAAGAGCACTTCGTTGTATAAATTATCATACTTTCGGAGGGGTTGAAAACTCTTCTTGGATCTGCTAATAGTCTCTCTCTGCTCACCTTGCCTAAGCCACAATGGGAAAATTCAGATGGTAACTTCTCTGGGGTTGAGGCATATCTCCCCAGAGTATTGTCTGTAAAGAACCTTGTACATGGGTAGTGTTACTTAAATAATTTTCTCAAATTCTTCATCAGATTGATTTTTCTCTTTGAAGTTGCATTGCTTCTATATACTGTACTACTAAAGTATCTAATCACTAAATTAAACCGTCTAGAGGTCACTTGTGACAGAAAGTGGTACATAAAGGCATTCAACAAGACATGGCAATTGTGGTCTGCTAACCAGGAAGTTTTGCACACAAACACACAGTTTGGGCACTAGAAACAGAAATATCATTCTTAGGCTGCAATCTTGTGCACTCTAACCTGAGAAAAAAAATATAACGGCTCTTACTTCAGAGTAAACTTACATGCTATTGCAGTTTAAAGGTAAAGGTAAAGGGACCCCTGACCATTAGGTCCAGTCGTGACCGACTCTGGGGTAGCGCGCTCATCTCGCATTATTGGCCGAGGGAGCCGGCGTATAGCTTCCAGGTCATGTGGCCAGTATGACAAAGCTGCTTCTGGCAAACCAGAGCAGCACATGGAAACGCCGTTTACCTTCCCGCTGTAGCGGTTCCTATTTATCTACTTGCATTTTGACGTGCTTTCGAACTGCTAGGTTGGCAGGAGCTGGGACCAAGCAACGGGAGCTCACCCCATCACAGGGATTCGAACCGCCGACCTTCTGATCAGCAAGCCCTAGGCTCAGTGGTTTAATGACAGCGCCACCTGGGTCCTTACAGTTTAGTTTCATTTAAATGGTTTTGATCATTGTACTGCTCCAGCACGTTTTGGTGGATCCAGACTATAATAATCTTAAAATTGTGAACTTGTATTGCTGTGGGAAACCTTTCTGTGGAACTAATGCCATTCTTTTTCATTTTTTGTGTCTATGTTTTTCTACAGTATCTGTGGCAAATGATGAAGTTTCTGTATTACTGTATATTTGTGAACGTAACCCTATAAAAGGCTTCTATGGCAATTTTGAGTGCCTGAACTGTGCTTTTAATAACTGCCACTTTAGAAAAAATTAATGACTCAGTAACTGCCAAAATAATTCCCTCCTTGAATAATTTGCTCTGCTTTCTCCTGGCAAAGGTGCACAACAGAAGGAATTCTGGCAGTGCATCAGTCCACCTTGGCCAGTATTTTCTGTGCAATGATAGTTGTCAGAGGTAGCTTGTTGGTGGCATGGCCTGTTTAGTTCTTCAGCCTGAAAACCAGAAGAACCTAATAGGGCAGGCAGTTTGAGAACCAAATTGCCTCTCCTGATTATGATGATGATGCCAGGCAAAGTGTGTGTGTATATAGACCTAATGTTATTGCTGCTCTTCTTCTGTAGCATCTTTGTGAACTAATATTGGATTTACAAGGTCACTCCTGGCACATGCCACAGTGTGACAGATTGGGAAGACATGTTTCAGGGTGATTGTTGTGGCTCGTCTGGTAAATGTGTCATCCAGGAACAGCCTGTATGGAAGAAAGGTGCAACAAGTTTGTCACCTTGAGGAGAAAGACTTGCTAAGCTGCTGTCTCCTGTATTTTATCTTGCACCTCTCATGCACCAGCCACATGCGTTTACTTAGATTGCCATAGTCTCACTTATCACCATTTTTGGGCATCTATCTCCTCCTAGTGGTAACTACATTTGTTGCTCTGTTGCTTGCACTGGTCGGTGCACACTCTTCAGTGCTCACTGCTAAGTTACAGCACTTCTTGAGGTTCCAAATGGACATTCTGCATCTTGGTTCTAGATTCTAGGTAGTACAGTATAAAGAGAACAAATCTGAGCTCGATAGAAGTAGCCAATAAGAGAATAACATGATGCCTGTGGACCAGGCAACATGTAAGGGCCTCTTATGTTGCTCTGCTAAAATATTCTTAAATGAAGATAGATCTCTGACTGATGAATTGGTTTTGTTTTGTAATTGTTAGTACTTTCTGATTTGGGGTTTAAGCTTTCGAAGTACACTGTGGTCACTTCCTTTCCATTGCTAACTTTCCAGCTTGAATTTTAATCTAAAGTTCTTTCACAGTTTCATTAAGTGTATATTTTTTTTTGGGGGGGTGGGCTCTCTAAGTATTGGGAAGCCTGAGAAAAAAGTCTGTATAGAATTCTTAGCTGCCACTGTATGCACATGTATGCATTGTCTACTTAGAAGTACAAATCCTGTTTCAAAGGAGCTTGCTCCTAGATAAGTGAGTATGGGCTTTCAGCCTGAGGCCCATTTACCTGTAAGTAAGTCGCAGTGAACCCAATGGCTTGAATACGGAGGAGTTCCCTTCTACTGGTAGGATCATCCTGTGATTAGAGTTCTGCTCACGAGACTCTCTTGCAGGTGGATGAGAGGTAACCTTTGCTGATTTCCCCCTGCAGCACCTTGTTCTCTCCACTGAAGGGTTGGGGAACTACCTGAAGGAAAAGGAGAGGGGCTGCTGGGGGAATGGGAAAGATACAGGCAGCAGATGGACAGATACACTTCCTACTGCTAGCAGAGCTGTTGGGTCCCATATAAACATGAAATGGACTGGGCTGTTAACAGTAGATTCCCAAATACTGTGATTCATTGACATTGTCTTGTTATGTGTCCTTTACCTGAGGATTGTGTGTATGTGGTAGTATATTTCATATTAATTGCTGAGGAAAGTTGGATTTTGAAGTTAAAGTTTTATAGAGAGGAAGTTGTATGTTCATGGCATGTGTTCTCCCCAGTCAGTTTCAATGTAAAATGACAATGGAACTGATAAATTTGGACAAAAATAATTTGTGTCTCACTGGTAGCTTGTTTATCTGGTCAGGGTGTGGGGTAGTTGAAGAGATAGGACTAGTAAGAGGGGCCCAGTGACAAGAGCATGTAGTGGATGTGTGTGAGAGATAATATATACACAGCCAGTTATAGAAGAAAGGTGGTTTCTGTGCCGAGAATTAATTGGGATCTCTGAAATAAATAGGGGTTCTTGCTAACAAATATATAAATATAGTTAAACTAATAGGACATGTCTAAAGTGCATTAATGAGTTCTGTATTTCTTGCTGTGTATGAAATTGGTTTCAGCATATTATTTTGCTCAATGTGACAGTGCCAGTTAGAAGGAATTGCCTGAACCCACAACGAACTCCATTATGTCTTGCTTTAAAATTTGTTTTATGAGGGTTTAGCTCAGTTCTGTTGGCCTGAAACTAGAAAGAGAAGGGTTGATAAGAAATGGCATAGTAGCTGGCTGGAAAACAGAAGATTTCACATAATTCGATAACAAACAGTGTAAATCCTGTGTGTAGGCATAGTCATTATGAGTATACGGAGGAAGGTAAAAGAAAATTCCCAAGAGCACATCCCTTGAATTATGATATACCAAAGGTGGATTGCATCAATATTCTGTGAATGCTGTGAAATACTATTTCTGTTGATGCTGATCTGAGTTGGCTTCATTGTTGCAGACCAGCCCACAATTCAGCAGATTCCTCTCTTTCCCGCCACCCCATGATGGTAATGTCTTTTGCTTATTTATGTGGAATGCTTTGCCCTTGCATCCCATTACAGCTGTTGAACTGTGGATCCTATCAGGTGTCGTTTAAGGCAGTGTTCTCTAAACTGAGGTCCCCAGATGTTGTTGGACTACAACTCCCGTCAGGGTTGGTGGGAGTTGTAGTCCAACAGCCAAGATCAAAGGAAACTGTTGTAAGGGAAGTAAGGTATCCCTGTGGACCTGGTGAACATTAGTGTCATACAGTTACCCTTCCTTGTTTTCACTTGCACTCAATGCAACCATTCTCCTCTGAGGAGATAACTTGATTTGTGAACATAGATTGCAGTGGTACAATTTAATGCTTGTGCTGCAGCACTATTAGTGCCTCAAGTTCCCATTCAGAAGCATCTTGGCAATGGCTGAAATGTGGTTAAGACACACTTTTCATTAAGGATGTGGACAAGTCTATAGAGCTCATCCCACTGTTATTTTATAGTGAAGGTATGGGCCTACTCTTAAATCCCAAACTAGATAATTCATTGTGGACAATCTTCCTGGCAAGTTCCAGAGGGATAGTCATGCTAGTCAGTTGTAGAAAACAACAACACCCTATGACTCTTTTGATTATGATAATAAGAACATTAGAGATCAGCTAGATCAAGCCAAAGGACCACCTAGTTCAGCACTCTGGCCAAACACAGGGGCCTATTCTGGGAGGTTTAGACTCAGGACCTGAGTCCAGTAGCACTCTCCCCACCGGTGGTTCACAACAACTGACATTCTTCACAACAACTGACATTCAAAGCATACTGCCTCTTGGCAGTGGAGGTAGAACATGGCAATTATGGCTAATAGCCACTGTTGCCAAATAAAGAGAAAGCCCAAAGCATGATATAATACCACTTAGAATTGGTGTGAGAAACACTGTAGAGCCAGTGTGGTGTAGTGGTTAAGAGCGGTAGACTCGTAATCTGGTGAACCGGGTTCGCATCTCGGCTCCTCCACATGCAGCTGCTGGGTGACCTTGGGCTAGTCACACTTCTTTGAAGTCTCTCAGCCCCACTCACCTCACAGAGTGTTTGTTGTTGGGAAGGAAGGGGAAGGAGATTGTTAGCTGCTTTGAGACTCCTTAGGGTAGTGATAAAGTGGGATATCAAATCCAAACTCCTCCTCCTCTTCCTCCTCCTCCTCCTCCTCCTCCTCCTCCTCCTCCTCCTCCTCCTCTTCTTCTTCTTCTCCTTCTCCTTCTTCTTCTTCTTCTTCTTCTTCTTCTTCTTCTTCTTCTTCTTCTTCTTCTTCTTCTTCTTCTTCTTCTTCTGGCTTCCATATGATGCTCAGGCTCCATCACCCCCAGCCATCACGGTCAGTGGTCAGAAATGAGGAGATCTATAGACAAACCACATTTGGAGGCCCACAAGTTTGCAATCCGCCACAGAGGTTATAGTGGCTTCTAGTCTGATTAGTCAGGGACTGAGCTGGCACTGCAGGACTAATTCAGACGTTACTGGGTCATGGCCAGACCTACCAGCCTTCCTGTCCAGTCTGGGCATGCTACAACCTACTACTACCTGTTTCACATGCTGCAGGTTGGCCACCCTCTGTCCAACAGTGAAGTTGAGGTTAATATGTTTTTCATTTTTCATATTTTTCATTTTCTTGTAGCATGCTAGCCTGTTAAAATAGGAATTGCTGTGCTCCACACCAGAAATTTGAGCTGTTGTTAGGCCTTAGCTACAATTTTTGAAGCATTTGTTATATAAATTCAGAAGCTGTTAAGTGTACTGCATCTTAACCAAAATGTCTGAAAAGGGCTTGTGTGAAATTCAGTCTTTTGAACATTTTGTCACTTTTTTATTATAGGTTGTCTGGCAGTAATTGATGCAAATCCACCCAAAGCCTTGATGTTTGGTTTGTCAAATTGACACGGTGAAATCCACAAGGAATGGAGAAAGCTATTCCCTCCACTTTATCAGAACAGCAGAAAGAGCACAAGGATGATGGAGAAAATACTGCGCCAATGTCCCTGGTGTCAAAAAAAGAGGATTTTGCTGCCCTTGAGTGCCCTCAAGGTGAAGAAAGAATAACTGCCTTTATTAAAGATGCAAAAACATCTCTGGAAAGTGTGGCATTGCTGGGGGCATCAAAGGAAGGGGGGATTGTTCTCACGAAGACTGTCCCTGGTTCTTCAGAGCAACTAGAAGCGATGAGTAGAGAGGGAAAAGTGACAGATGAGATGTGTAACCGTAAAGAGGAGTCCAGCTTTTTTATACCATTTACTCATCAACAGCCAGATGCTGCTTTGGAAGCCTGTAAAGTGACTGGTAAGTCCAGTGCATTGTAATGACAGCCCCATTCTTAAAAAACAAACAAAAGCAAAACAACTTTTATAGGTTTGTTTCTTTCAAAGTAGATAAAAGGTAGAGGCCAGGCAGGCCTCTGAGATGAAAGTGAAGAAATGTCAGCCTAGAGAATCGTCTGAAGCCACTGCGATATGGTTCTGTTGCTGTGACTAATTGCATCCAAGTAGAAGACTGTGCACTTCCTTCAGTGCAATGTGTGAAGTGGCATGTAGTATGTTTGCTTGTGACATATAGGAAGAGGATCAAAATGGATCTCAAGAGTTCAGTAGCCTAGTTGTAGCTTGTGAGTTCAGCACCACAGACAGGGGTCTGAATTTAAGCGGTGCATGGTAGAAAGCCAATAACTGTTTTATGCAGACTAATACTCTGAAGTATTTATATCCTAGGTTTGCCAAAGCTGTGACGCTAATAGTATCCTTTGACTTTGTATGCCAACTGTGCAAGTAAAAATGGCTGTTTTGCTGTTTAGCTGTTTGGGCATGCATGTTTTAACTGACAGTCCTCTTTATGTCTATTTAAGGTAATAGCCTGTAGCATTGTGCAGTGGTACATTCCAAGGAAAACTGTGAAAGACAAATGTTTAAAGAAGTACATACAACAGAAATTGTCCTTATCCCATGTATGTAATTGAGACTATGAGAAGGCTGCAACAGGTGCAATGCTTTCTGCTCCTCCTGAGCTTTGCCCCTTTCCCCTCTGCTACAAATGGCTGATTTGCCATTTTCCTCTGCTGCAGTTTGTGTTGTTCTTTGTTTATGAGACACGTGCGCAACATAGGAATACGCTGAGGTGACATCGAACACTTCTGTAGTTCCACAGGAATGCAGGAGGATCTGCTCTCATTCCGACTGTAGAGTTCATTTTTTAGAAGACCTTAGACTTTTGAAGCACTTACTTACGAAGAACAAACATACTGTACAGTAAGTAAACGTGACTCTGTAAACACAGCATTTCCCCCAGAGAGTGCCATGAATTGCTGTTGTGACCACAGTGCGGAATGTGTCAGAGGCATTCGCTGAATGTTGTTACTGATGAGCAGCATAACGCCTTGACATCCACTGCGCCTGCTGTTTTGTAAATCATTGAGTTTGTTGGAGGCTGGGTACCCATCTGTACTTTTGAAGTGCTTAAAATCAAAACTCTGCTCAAATGTTCCTTGTATTGTATGCCAAGGAAAGCTGAATTCTACAACTTGTATGAAATTCACAAATTTGGTGGTGTTGGCTTATTCTTGGCTAAAAAGGTTAAGGTAAAGGTACCCCTGACCATTAGGTCAAGTTGGGACCGACTCGGGGGTTGCGGCGCTCATCTCACGTTATTGGCCGAGGGAGCCGGCGTACAGCTTCCAGGTCATGTGGCCAGCATGACAAAGCCGCTTCTGGCGAACCAGGGCAGTGCACGGAAACACCGTTTACCTTCCCGCTGTAGTGGTACCTATTTATCTACTGGTACTTGCACTTTGACGTGCTTTCAAACTGCTAGGTTGGCAGGAGCTGGGACTGAGCAATGGGAGCTCACCCCGTTGCAGGGATTTGAACTGCCAACCTTCTGATCGGCAAGCCCTAGGCTCTGTGGTTTAACCCACAGCACCACCTGCATCCCGTGTATTCTTAGTTACCTAGCTTGTTTTGTTTCTATTAGTAATGAAGGAGGACAGAGAAATATGTATAGCATGAAATAACAGCCTTACCTCAGCACTGTATCTATTCCCCCCTGTGCTGTGGTTTGCTCTTGGGGGTGGATTTTTTTTGGGGGGGTGCAGTCAGTCCTATGGGTTAGGAGTGGGTCACCCCTGCACAGGACATTCTGTTTTTGACACTTGAGTTTTATATCATCTTCTTGTGCTATACCAGGGGTTCCCAAACTAAGGCCCAGGGGCAGCCCAATTGCCTTCTAAATCTGGCCCGCAGACGGTCCGGGAATCAGCGTGTTTTTACATGAGTAGAATGTGTTCTTTTATTTAAAATGCATCTCTGGGTTATTTGTGGGGCATAGGAATTCATTCATATTTTTTTTCCAAAATATAGTCCGGCCCCCCACAAGGTCCGAGGGACAGTGGGCCGGCCCCCTGCTGAAAAAGTTTGCTGACCCCTGTGCTATACAGAAGTAATAACTAGCTTTGACATGGCTGGTGCTGTGGCCTGCTCTTTTCTCAACAGCACCACTGGCATTTGTTTGTAGGGGTTTGCCATGTTCATAGGTTCCTTTCAGGGATAAATATTGCCAAGGTCCCGATAATAGTCAGTACTGCCATCAGTGTTGTAGTGGTAAATGCAAATCCCTTCACGACAGTCCCTATAACCAATGCTGACGTCAATTCCAAGCTAGCTTTTTACTCGTAACCACCCTCCAGTCTTATGACAATCTCTGCTGGACTCGGAAGGTTCCTTGCTATTTTATGACCCACCAGTTGCCCATAATAAAGGGATTTCGGAATTTTCCAAAATAAACATGGCAGCTTAACCCTTAGATGTTTGTGCTAATACAACCTACCTCTTTCTATGCTTAGTTTCTTAGTTTCTGAGAAGACTAGAGTGTATTTATTTGGCATGCAGAGGATTGACAGATAGTGCCCCAGGAGATGATATTGTCATCCCTGCTGTGACATGTGGCAGTGTTTTTGTCCTTGCTCCACTACACCACTGACTGCCGTCCTGGTATTTCAGTTATAACAGATGTCTGTCATGGATGGTATCTCAGTTATGACAGATGAGAATTAATCTGAACACATTAGATGAGTTGGGCATTGGAGAAGAAAATAGTAGGCCAGTTGTGTTCAAGGAACAGGTGTGCTTAAACAAAATAGCAAGTATGATGTGAACCCTCCAGAAGAACAGTTCTAGGAAGGGAATGGTCACTGGCAAAATAAGGCAGCTTAACTACTGAGTATTTGGTGGCCTGCAAGATGCAGGTTTGCCTGGTCATTATTGCTTTTGCTTTGACTGCTCAGTAAATCTGCTGGGCATGCTGTGGGGTTAACTGCTAGGGCTTTGGAGTAAGGTAAGAAACTTCAGCACTCCATACAGGTGGCAGCATATGCACTGAGCTGGGTCACACAAAGGTTTGTAGCATTCAGCTTTTAGTTTCATTACCTTTTATTTTTAGGCTTGCCATATTTCAAAACGTAAAAATCTGGACACCCCCCCAATACCCGCCCTGGATTCCCTGCCTTCCCGCTTCCCTCAGCGGGCACGCCTGGCCATTGCTTCACTTGCACATGAGCCTGTGTTGCCACCTTTTTACCTGCAGGAGACAGTGGGAGTTGTTGGGAGGAGCGCTCGCACCTTGTGGCCAGGTGGGCAGGCTTGGAGACGTAAACGGTGGGTCCAGGCCCCTGGGAAATGCGCGTAAGGTGCTGGCACTGTGGCCACGGCAAGAGCCCACTGTGCCACTGACGTCTAGTGCGCCACCCATGCCTCAGAGAAGCAGTTCCCTGACAGGGCAGCCACGCACAGCCAAACAAGAGAAGCAACGGGCAGTGCCAACAGCAGCAGCACCATGGGCAACTGGAGCCCTTGCCATGTGCCCCGCAAAGAAACCCCAGGAAAAAAACCCCAAAATTGTCCCAGACGCCATTTTGGGTGTCCGATTTCCAGGCATGTCCGGAATTTTCCGGATGTATGGCAAGCCTATTTATTTTCCCCTTTTCTCTCCAGTGATGGGCCTGGTCATTTTGTCCCCTATTCTCTGTGTCTTTATTACCACCATCTCTGGATGAAGTAATTCTGTAGAATTGTAGCCTGCTTTCAGTAGCAATTTCTAAGCTTTTGTTGAGAGGGTGTAGAAAAACCTGATCTTGTTCTCTCACTAGTATATCAAAACCAGCAAATATTTTGGGAACTGGGTAGCTTCTTTGGCAAAATGCCCTGCCCCTAAATAAGGGTTTCTGCTCGTAATTAAAATTAATAAATTTACAAGCATATGCATCTATATAATATGATTTCTGTCTCTGTTTCTTGAACGAAGCACTCCAAAAGGTCGGTGGGTGGTGCATTGATTCTCAAAATTTAGAAACTCTTAAAAAAGGCTATAATTTTCTGAGCAATACTGTGGGCTCTGAAGTCTTTACACAAGCAATCAATTTAGCTAGGAATTTTCCAGATAAAATAACTCACATGTCCTCCTTTGGGCTGTATGCATCATGTAAACATTTAGAAAAAAACACATCACAAGCCTGGCTGTTGTGTTGGGGATAGGAAATGTAGTGATTTTAAAAACCCTAATCCTACACTTTTCTGGATGGTTACATTCAACAGGACTGAGCAGTCACTCATCCCCCTCCTCATTTAACATGTGTGTCTCACACAAGCTTGTTTCTCGCAGAAGCTCTCATTTAACTAAGACAAGCACACTCTAACTTTAATACAACCACCTATTATTCGGTCCCTGGAGTGAACCTCTGCCCCTGCCCCACCATAGCAGAGACCTCACTCTCTTCTCAGTCTCCATCAACCAGTCCTGCCCCTGCCCTGCGATTTCCACTTCTGCCAGAAAAATTGCTGACCTGGATCTGGCTCCACTTGCAAGATTGGGTGGGGAAATGAAGGTGGCCAGTGGGGAAAAGAGGGGTCTCCTTCTGAACAGCATCCACCACTCATCTCCCATGTAAAAGTGTTGCTGCCTATGCCAGTGCTCCAACCACTGCCCCATCTTCTTGCCTCTGCCCCATGCTTACAAACATGGAGCAACAACTAATAAGGGACAAAGTGGCATCACACGCAACTTGCAAGGAAGGAAAGAGAGCGCTCCATAGTTGCCTAGGCAGTGTATTACAAATCCCAAGTGGCCTCGTGAAAACTAATCTACATCTCAGAAAGGAATCTTCCACATGCATTAGGTATAAGAAAATTTAGGACTGAGAAGAGGAACATAGTACTGATTTCTAAATGACTTTCATAATTATCAACCAGTTTCCAACTTAGGTTCCTGTCTGTTTCGAACTGTGGTCTGCAAAAATGAAAATTTGGCCTCTTAAGAGGCATACAGATAGCTGGTATCTGATGCCAAGTCTACGCGGGGTTTTTTAAAGGGGGTGGACAGTATTGTGATGCTGCAGCAGCACAGAAAGATAGGGTTTTTACATTGAACGCACAAGCTAGCATATTGCATATTCATGTTGTCATTTCTTTCCTTTCATGCAAGTTTCTAGCCCTTAAGACTGCAAAGATAGGCTTGAAAATGTGTGTGAGCAATATCTGAAATTTCTGGAGCCAGAAAGAGATTAAACAGCACTTCCTGTGGACACAGAATGCCTCTGCTATATATAGCTTCATGTCTCTCACCAGATATACCAGTGTCAGAATAAAACCCAAAGCAAGAAAATAAATACAAATTTGTTCAGTTTGCATAGGCTGGGATCCAAAGAACTACTTTAGGGATGTGGCCAGTGGCATTTTTGTTTCCCCAGCTCTTCTTTGAACAGCAGGCATCCATGCCATACCACAAACTCTGGCAATTAAGCAGTATAGAAAAACATATTTTTTAAAAAAAATCTATTGAAAGCCCCTTCAGCTTCAGAGATAATTTGTTATGATGTCATTGATAACAAAATGCCAGCCCATATTTTCCCCCACCCATGTAATCCGGATTTACCCTTTCTGAATAAATCCAACATTTATTTATTTTAAAATATTGCCAATAATCAATTTGTGATATTCATGGCCCATGAAGGGTGTCTGGAAGCACCCTTATGAAGTTCCCTTATGGCAGTTTAGGCAGACTGGAGATTTCTACTGCATAGGTGTTAATGCAGTGTTAAGGCAAGAGGCAGGACTTCCCAGAGTGAAATTAAAAGTCTGGGAGCAAGCAATATCCCTCTGGTTGAAAATTCATTACAATCCAAAGGGAATGTTACCTCACTTCCTGGCTGCAGTTCCCTATCCACCATGGGTTACGCAAATAACTAATAAGATCAAACAAATTGTCTATCCCCATATCCTTTAAAATGAAATTTTGTGGTCGATGCCATATGCATTTATTGGCAAGCCACTTTGTGTAGGGGTTTTGCCTTGAAAAAGCAGGATGCAAATACCAAAATAAAATGATTTCCCACTTCTCCTTGTGTAGCACCACTACCTACCATAATTTTAGTTGTGTTTAAACCCCCAAATATTGTCAGCAATAATGGACTTGTGCTTGATTTTCTTGACTTATCCTGACTGCAATATTTGTGTTCTATTTACTGTAGATTTGATATCCTCTGACCACCTCCACCCTAGGTTGATGGAGAGTAAAGATTTTGGCTCAGCTTTTCCTTTCTATAGACTCAAATGGTCATTCAGTTGAGTGGCCACCTCTGCTCCAGTTAATTTCAGACAAATACTTGGAAAGTACAAGATGCCGTGAGATGGCTCCCTCCAGGCTCATTTTGTAAAAGCTTTGGGAGTCATTTAAAACAGTTGTTGTTATGTTGGCAGACAAATGTGAACAATACTGATCCAGGGTTGGATTGCACATTTCCCCCAAATAACATAGGAAATGACTTGTAGAAACTGGTGGCAAATCTGCTCCTCTAAAACACTATCTCAGTGGGAGTAAGGTGAAAGTAGAAGTGTCTCAGTTGCCGTCTGATGGTGAGGGAGGTATTCAGGTTACCTTGCTGAAGTGAAAAGAGTGGTCTTATAATATGTGTTCTGCTGCCTGAAAGAACTTTTTTTGCTTTTATCCTGATGTCACACTGAGTCTGCTTCAGATCTGCCAGCCTCTTAAAGACTCTGACTGTCAGCGCACAAAGGTCTCTTTCATAAACTCACAGCTCTTTCTTCTGAGCGGCTGTATCTGTAGCTTCCTTCTGTGAGGAACTTGCCATTATGTTTCTGAGTTTGTTATGCTTAAGTTTTAAATCTGACAAAGGATGTGCTCTTTGACTGTGGAGCAGCAGGAAATGGAGAGAGCTCTGGATGCCAAAAATCACCAAAATGTTCACTTGAAGTTGGTGACCAACGAATGTTGAAGCAAGCATTCTCAGGGGTCCAGAATGTGAAGCAACTGCCCCCTCACATTTAGGCCACATCTTCAGATCCATTTCTGAAATCTTACAGGCTTTGTAAAACCAACAGCGAGGGAGTTTGAGATCTGTGGGCTGAGACAGCGGATAGAAGTGATGTTACTAATTATTTGTGCATCTGGTTGTTCAGTTTGC
Source organism: Zootoca vivipara (assembly GCF_963506605.1). Classification (NCBI taxonomy): domain Eukaryota; kingdom Metazoa; phylum Chordata; class Lepidosauria; order Squamata; family Lacertidae; genus Zootoca; species Zootoca vivipara. Next base: position 84,361,808 of record NC_083277.1, on the reverse strand, counting down.
CCACACACTTACAGTACTCCATATCTGGCACTATTGTGGTGGTGGTGTTTTCATTGGGGTCATAGCAATGTCTCATAAGTGCACCACAGAAGCTCCTGGAAATGGACTTGTGGTTTTGACGTGCCTTGATTATGAATGGTTGGGAGCCCCACCAAAAGATGATAAAACATTTAAGCTTGCAATTGATTAGTGCAGTTGTGAGGGACAGGGGATATCGCGAAGTCCCTCCCCTCCTGAGTTCAAGCCCATCCCCGAGCACAGGGGAAAGCAGAGAGAGTTCCGATTCCAGTGGGGAAGCAGGAAGTCGTGTCTGAGGCTCAGGCAAGGTAGCGGAGCCAGGGTCCCAGGTGGGACAGGAAGGGGCAAATAAGGGGGGGAGACCCATCCCCCCAACTCCGGAATTGCGCAGAAAGCGGAGGGGAAAGAGGATGGGTCTACCCAGGCTTTTGTGTTGGAGAAAGACGCGCCAAAAGCCATTCGGAGGTTCTGAACCCGACTGAACACATAGCTCCGTGTAAATAGCAATGACTTCAGCACTGTAAATACGCAGCACCAATAAAAGAATAAAATGCAGAGCTGTGTAGAGTCGTTACTCTGAAGTAGCCTGCTCCGGCCACTGTGAGAGCAACCTCCGAATCTTTTTTGGGGCTACTTTGGAGTTGCCGGGATGAGTGCGTCAGAGGCGGAGAAATGGCGGCAGATCGCGGAGAAAGCCCAACAGGACCTGCAGCAACTGGCGCTGCAGGCACAGGGGGAATTAAAGGCAGCTAAAGAAGAAACCAAGAAGGTCCAGGAGGACAGGCTACAACTTGCGGAACAGGTGAGAGCGCTTCAGGAAAAAGAGCAGCAATTAAGGGCGGTGGCGGTAGAGCTCCAAAACAAGTTGGATGCCGAGAAAAACAAGGCGGGAGGGGCCCCCCAACTCCAAGTGCTGCCAGGAAGGAGAGCGGGGACCCTAGTAAGCAAGTTCAATGGAGACCCGAGGGAATATCATGGCTTTGAGACTGAGATCGTGTATGCTCTTGAGCTGCACCATGATGAGTTCCCTGATGATGAGCACAGGGTAGCGTTTATTGTGGAACACCTTACAGGGGCAGCCAGGGAGTGGCTAAGACCGTTAATCGCGACAAAAAATCCTTGCATGAAGAATGTCAAACTATTTCTAGAGGCTTTAAAAACTATGTATGCGTCCGATAGCCATATGGACCAGACCAAGGAGGAACTGCATAATTTAAGGCAAAGAACAATGACAGTTCGCGAATATTGGGCGAGATTCACCATGCTAGTGCACAGACTGGGGTGGGAACTGCACTCGCCTCCGATGGAAGCGGCGTTCTACCTGGGGTTGAATGAGGATGTGAAAGATGAGCTCTCGAGAGGTCCAAAGCCCAGTAATATGGATCAGCTGAGCAAAGCGGCTCTGGCGGTGGGGGTGAGACAGGAATCCCGGTGGAACGACAAGCAAGCAACGCGCGCAAAGCGGGCTTGGTTCCCACGGTCGCAGGAGAAGCCACTCCCCCAACAACCCTTCCAAGCCACGCCTGGGGCCAGCCAGGACCAGGAACCCATGCAAATTGATAGCGCGCGCGCGGGCTTTTCAAACCCCAGCGGCGACAAGACGCAAGGAGGGAAGGGGCGGGAATTGCTTTCTCTGCAACTCCCCCCAGCATCTCGTCAGAGACTGCCCACATCGCAGAGAGTGGCAAGGAAAGGCGGGAACAGTTGTGCCCTCCCCCACTGACGCAGCACCACAGCAGGGAAACGGGAAAGCCTGGTTGCAGGAGACAAGGGGCAGCAGCCAGGCGCAGTCAGCAGACAACAGCCCCAGCCCGCCCACCCGCACAGCGCGGAGCAGAGCCAGCCCACCCCTCCCAGAGCAGGAGTGGTTCTAGAAGTGACGCTAACGCTCCCAAATGGCTATCCCCTGACGGTCCTCGCCTTAATTGACAGTGGTGCATCAGCCAACTTCTTCTCGAGAAACTTTGCAGAAGAGCACCAGATCCAGCTTCTGCAGCTGGACTTTCCCCTGCACGTAGCCACCATTGACGGCAGGGAGTTGCTGGGAGGGGCCATCACTCATCAACCCCCCCCCATGAGAATGACGGTGGGAAGGCACTCAGAGACACTGGCATTCAACGTCACCACCATCTCAGACCCCCCCATCGTCTTGGGCATGAGCTGGCTGGCGCACCACGACCCCTCCATCAGTTGGCACCAGAGATGCATCACGTTTGGGTCGGACTTTTGTCTGGAACATTGCATGCAGCACCAACCAGGGGAGGGGCCTCCGATAGCCACGGTGGCCACCATGCACGTCAAGGGGGGTGAGGCGATACCCAAACCATACTGGGACCTGCAGGAGGTCTTCAGCGAAGCGGAGTCCGACCACCTACCCCCACACAGGTCTTTTGACTGCCAGATCAACCTGGTGCCAGGGGCAACGATACCCCCAGCCAAGCTGTACGCCATGTCAGATCAGGAACTGGAGGATCTGCGTGCGTTTATAGACAAGAACCTCAAACGGGGGTTCATCAGAGAAAGCAAGGCAGCAGGGGGCAGCCCGGTCTTCTGGGTGGACAAGAAAGACACGCAACAGCGCCGTCTTGTGGTGGATTTTAGACGGCTCAATTCAGTGACAGAGCCAGTGGCTTTCCCCATGCCCAGAGTGGACGATCTCCTGACAGCGGCACGCAGGGGCAAGATTTTCACCAAGCTAGACCTGAGGGGGGCGTACAACTTGATCAGGATCCGGGAAGGCGATGAGTGGAAAACCACGATGTTCACGCCTCTGGGCTCTTTTGAATATCTGGTGATGCCCTTCAGGTTGCAAGGGGGCTCAGCATGCTTCCAGGCCTTCATGCACCACGTCCTGGGGTCCCTCCTCTTCAAGAACTGCTTGGTCTTCCTGGATGACATCCTTATCTATTCCAATGACCCAGTGCAACATGTGAAGGATGTCAGGGAGGTGTTGCAGCGCCTGAAGGAGAACCACCTGTATGTGAAGCTGGAGAAGTGCAAGTTTCACACCAGGGAAGTAGACTTCCTGGGCTACAAACTGTCAGACAAGGGGCTGGCGATGGACAAGGACAAGGTGCAGGCCATCCTGGACTGGCACAGCCCCAGGACGCGCAAAGATGCCCAACGCCTCCTAGGCTTCGCCAACTTCTACAGGAAATTCATCAAGAACTTCTCGCGTGTTATGGCTCCCATCACGGACTGCCTGAGAGGCAAGCAGAAGTTCAGGTGGACACCAGAGGCGCAAGCAGCGTTCGAAAGCCTCAAGAGGGTGTTCGCTTCAGACCAAAACCTGTTCCACGTGGTGCAGGATGCGCCCCTACGCGTGGAAACAGACGCTTCAGACAGGGCTTTGGGAGCGATCCTGTTGCAACTGGACGCCAACAGAGAGTGGAGACCTTGTGCCTTCTTCTCCAGGAAGCTGACCCAGCCGGAGCGCAACTACACGGTGTTTGATAGGGAACTTCTTGCGATCCACGCTGCTTTCCAGCACTGGCGACACTTCCTGGTGGGCGCCAAGCACCCCATCCAGGTGTGCACAGACCACAAGAACCTGGAGTTCTGGAGAACAGCCAGGGTGCTCAACCAGCGGCAGATACGGTGGGCAGAGTTCTTCTCGAACTTCAACTTCTCCATCCACTACATCCCGGGGGAGCAGAATGTCAGGGCGGATGCCCTCTCCCGCAAACCAGAGTACATGGAGCAGGAGTTGCCACCAGCACCCAGGCACATTTTCCCCCCATCAGCATGGTCCTGCGGAGCAGCAGTGGTGAGCGAGGCAGAACTCACAGCACTGACAGCAGCTGATGAGTTTGCCACCCGCATCTTCAGAGAACTGAGAGGGGGGAGGGAGCAGGCAAAAGACTTTGCAGAACGCAGGGGGCTGCTTTTCTACAAGGGGGCACTGTACCTGCCCACCACCCAGCTTAGACGTAAGGTCCTCAAGCAGATGCACGACAACCCGACGGCAGGTCATTTTGGAAGGGACAAAACCGCTCACCTAGTCATGAGACACTTCTGGTGGCCAGGGGTGCGGGAAGATGTTAGAGACTATGTACGGGGCTGTGACACCTGCCAGCGGGCAAAGGTAGTCAGAGCAGCCCCAGCAGGATTGCTGGAGCCCTTAGCCACACCACACAGGCCGTGGGAAGTGGTGTCCATGGACTTCATCACGGACCTGCCTGCGTCCAGGGGCAAGACCGCAGTGTTGGTGGTGGTGGACCTTATGTCCAAAATGTGCCACTTTATACCGTGTGCCAGGGCGGTCTCTGCAGAAGAGACAGCCAAACTGTTTGTTGACCACGTATTCAGACTGTATGGATTACCTTCAAGGGTTATTTCGGATCGTGGCCGCCAATTTGTTTCCAGCTTCTGGAGGCGGCTCATGAACCTCCTGCAGGTGGAGGTCAGCTTATCGACGGCGAGACACCCGCAGACCAACGGACAGGCGGAGAGGGTCAACGCCATTCTGCAGCAGTACCTAAGATGCTACGTCAGCCAGAGACAAACGGACTGGGTGGATCGCCTGCCACTGGCGGAATTTGCCTACAATAATGCAGTGCACGTCTCCACAGGGGTGTCGCCCTTTAAGGCCAATTATGGGCACGACCTCAGATCTTTCCCGGAGAGGGAGGGGGAGGAGGAGGAGGAGGGCCCACTGGCAGAGGATTGGGCAGAGGAACTGGAGACGGTGCACCAGCAGCTCCGAGAACACTTGGAGAGGGCCAAGGAAGCGTACAAGAAGGGGGCAGATCGCCACAGGCGACAAGGGGAGGTCATCAGGGTGGGGGACAAGGTTTGGTTGTCCTCGGAGGGCCTTCCCATTAGAGGGAGGTGCAAAAAGCTGGCGCCCAGACGGCTGGGCCCCTTCACGGTCACGCAACAGGTCAATCCGGTGGCCTTCAGATTGGCACTACCAGAGGACATGAGGGTGCATCCAGTGTTTCATAGATCGCTGCTGTCGCCGTACAGGGAAAGCAGCAGGCTCCGAGACAGCGAACAAACCCCCGAGGGAGGGGGGGGAGAGGGAAGGCAGGGAGCAACTCAATGAGGCCACGGCCATCCTTGATTCACGGAGAGGGGTGGGGGGCCTGGAGTACCTCATGGCATGGGAGGATGCTCCACCGTCACAGAATCAATGGGTCCCAGCCACTCAGATACAGGAGGAATTCTTGGTGGAAGAATTTCACGCCCTCTTTCCCCACAGACCCAAGCCCTGGCACATGGAAAGGGAGGGGGAGGGGGAGGAAGTACTGGAGAGCAGTTCACCATGGGGATGGGAAGCGGAGTTTGAGGAACCAGAGGAAGAAGTATGGGCGTCGCCGAGATCCACCCAGTCAGAGGAAGAAGCAGACTGGCAGCACATTTTTACCCCCACCAGCTCTGACGCCGCGGACTTTTTGGGATTCCAGTCCTCCCAGGCGGAAGGGGGGGGCTTGCAGGACTGGGGGGAGGTGTTCACACCAACGGGCTCGGAAAGTACTGAGTTCTTAGGCTTCCAGTCGTCACCGACACCTGGGGGGGACCTGGGGAGGGGAGAAGGGGAGCTTGGGAGGGGGGTGGATGTGAGGGACAGGGGATATCGCGAAGTCCCTCCCCTCCTGAGTTCAAGCCCATCCCCGAGCACAGGGGAAAGCAGAGAGAGTTCCGATTCCAGTGGGGAAGCAGGAAGTCGTGTCCGAGGCTCAGGCAAGGTAGCGGAGCCAGGGTCCCAGGTGGGACAGGAAGGGGCAAATAAGGGGGGGAGACCCATCCCCCAACTCCGGAATTGCGCAGAAAGCGGAGGGGAAAGAGGATGGGTCTACCCAGGCTTTTGTGTTGGAGAAAGACGCGCCAAAAGCCATTCGGAGGTTCTGAACCCGACTGAACACATAGCTCCGTGTAAATAGCAATGACTTCAGCACTGTAAATACGCAGCACCAATAAAAGAATAAAATGCAGAGCTGTGTAGAGTTGTTACTCTGAAGTAGCCCGCTCCGGCCACTGTGACAGCAGTGTTCCAAAACCTAATGGTTTCTGTGTCGTCCAAGTTTGTGATCAGTGTGAGAAGATGAACAGTAGACCCATCAAGCTGGAATCGTAGTTCAGTAAGAATGACTGCATGATTGCAATAGCGTTGTATATTTATAATGCATGCAGCAGCACTCGTAACTGTGTTTTAACAGTTTGTGTTTAATGAGCTCCACTGAGATGTTATGGAGGGGATGGTTCAGTCCTATGAAAGGATGGAAGGAGTTTGGGGAGTTGGAGCTTGATGACCCGGGGAGGGTCCCAGCAGGTTGGAGAAAGCAAAATCGTGCTCCCAACAAATGTCATAATACAAGGAAGAGGCCCGTGATCCAAAGAGTAAGCATCTGGATCCAGAGGAGATATCAAGTGGGTTGACAAGGAAGTGTTCCACCCCTGTGGTATCTGATGCCTCTCGTCAGACTTCTCCTATTGTGGAGCTGCCTTTGGTGTCACCTCCTGTCAATGAAGAGCTTCCCCCTTCTGTGGAAGTGATTGAGAATAAGTCAGATGCTGTGCTGGTGCCAACTCCTTTTCCGCCTCCATGGAGATGCCAGCCCAGACAAGCTTTGAAGACCCAACCCACTCATAGGAATCCGGGTACCCATTTACTTACCCTGTCCAAGGACTCCAGCTGTTTGCTGTGCTAGGAACTGTGCTCACCTTGCTGTTCAAAAGGAAGATGCAAGGGGAACATTGCTTGTTGGATCAAAGTCTTAGCTGGTGCTTAACCATGTCGCTATAATTTCCTTGCACCTGCTAAACCTTGTAACCAGTGCCTTGCTTATGTACCAATCTGATTTATGACTTTGGAAGAAACAGAGCTGGGAGTGTGAGTTCTTTGGCTGTCACTTGTCAGTGAGGGCCAGGATGTTTTCTATTCATTTCATGTTTATACCACTTTATATTTTTATGGGGGAAAAACTCAAAGCGGCTAACAACACATTAAAACATCAAAGTATACATTCAAGGCAACATAATTAAGAGAAAACTAAAATATTATCTTTAAGATTTCAAAATAAAACATTGCAAAGGAGGTCAACTACAGAATGCACATCTAACACAGCAAAGATAACAAAAGAAAAATCAAAAGAAAACATCACTAAAGGAAGTCAAGTATAAAATGTGCATTTAAAACAGCATAGTTAGCAAGAGAATAAAATACTATCATAAGCATAGAACATATGCTTATGGGCCGTGGCTGTGGAAGCTCAGGCTCAATGATCTGGATCTGCACACAGACAGCCAATATACCATCAAAATCACTGCAAGTCATGCTCAATCTCCTCATCCCTTTTAAAAGCTCTTAGTTGCATATATCTGGCACATTTTTGATTAATACAAACATTTCTGATTTTCTACAAGACGTATATATCTAAAAATCCTTATGGTGATGCAACTACACTACTGGATGACCTTTTAGTAATAGCTTTTTTTGCATGCATTTCATGACATTTAGAACAATTATCTTGACCAAATTTTAGCTCTACTCATAGAAAAAAGTTAATTCAGCAGACAGAATAAATACCAGCTTGTTTCTACCGGTATTTTTGAAGGCCAACACTTTCAGGAGATGCCAACACTTTCAGGAGATGCTAACTCAGAATGCCTTGACTTCTGACCTATAACACCAGGCAAATACTGTAGGTTTCTTCTGTAACTCCAGACTTGCACATTCCAGAGATGTTGTGACCTGTTAAATCTTCAAATCTCAAGGCTTATCCAGTTTTTGGAGGTGAATTGAAAGTGGTTTCTTACATTCGTTGTTGTGTAGGATCCAGATGTCCTCCCTCAAATAGCACTCCTGTGGGGAAATTATATTTTCCCCGTATTGCATTTTCTTAGTTGGGAAAATTCAATCTTTTTCTTTCCACCCCCACCAGACAACTAGTGTTCAATGGCAGGGTAAACTGCCATTGAACAAGAATTGTAGACAGCTGTTGGATTGTGACCTTGACTTTACAAATGAATGTAGCACAAGTTTATCTAATGCCCTCACTATTTACAAAAGGAGGTGGGGTTAAAGATAGTGAATAAAATGAAATATCTGGGCATCTGGATTACAAATAATAATAATAATAATAATAATAATAATTTGTTTAAGGATAATTATATCAAAAAATGGAAAGAAATAAAGAAAGAATTAGAAGGGTGGGGTAGATTAAAGTTATCACTTTTAGGTAGGATTGCATGTATTAAGATGAATATTTTGCCCCAAATGCTTTTCTTATTTCAAATGTTACCAATTCTAGGATCAAAAGCTGGTATCTTCAAACAGTGTAAAAAAGACATTACCAAATTTATCTGGAATTACAAACCCGCAAGAATCAAATATAAGTTAATGATTGATATTAAAAGTAGGGGAGGTTTGGCATTGGCAGACTTAAATCTATATCATGATGTGGTGGGCTTCCTTTGGCTGACAGAATGGATAATGTTAGATAACCATAAATTATTAGAGGGGCACGAAAATAAATTCGGTTGGCATGCCTATCTGGGGGAGGATAAAGTAAAAGTAAATAAAGGGTTTAATAATCATGTTATAAACAAATCTTTGTTGAAAATATGGAAGAAACATAAAAGGCTATTAGAGCCCGAAACCCCCAGATGGCTGTCACCGGTGGAAATAATAACAATGAAGAAGAGGAATTCAGATGGAAAGTGGGGAAAATATAAAGATCTAATAGAAGAAAAGGAAGGGAAGCTCAAATTAAAAGAGTATGAAGATATAAAACATTTCTTGACGGGTTGGATTCAGTTCCATCAAATAAATAGTAAATTCAATAAAGATAAATTACAAAAAGGTTTTCTGGAGAAACCCTCACTGTTAGAAGAGCATCTGTTGCAAAATAATAATAAAATCATTTCCAAAATGTATAATGTACTACTCGAATGGGAGGACAGAGATGAGATAACAAAGGAAATGAAGATAAAATGGGCATCCAATTTGGGGAAAGTGATACAATTAGAACAATGGGAAAGGTTATGGAAAATTTCATGGAAATTCACAGCCTCTGAAGGAATTAGGGAAAACATGATTAAAATGTTTTATAAATGGTACTTGATGCCGGTCAAGATACACAAAGTGTATAAAACAAAAAACAATTTATGTTGGAGGTGCCAAAAAGAAATGGGGATGTTCATGCACATGTGGTGGCAATGTGAAAAGATTCAACCCTATTGGAACCAGATCTTTGATGAAATTTAAAAAATATTGAAGTATAATATAAAGAAAAATCCTGAATATTTTTTATTAGTAATGTTAGATGAAGGAATAAATAAGCAAGATGAAAGAATATTTCTCTACGCAACTGCAGCTTCAAGAATATTAATTGCTACATACTGGAAAAGACAAGAAATAACGAAAATCAGTGAGTGGCAGGAGAAATTACTCAGCTATTTAGACCTAGCGAAATTAACAGATATAATTAGGGGGGGCAGCAACCAGAAATTTTATCAAAGATGGGAAAAATTTGGGGGTTATATGAAGAAACAGTGCCCTACATTGAAATCCTGGATTTATTTCTAATTCTCTGTACTGTTCGCAAAGATTGCAACTATAAGAGGAAATATTAGGGAAGTATATCATGGCAAGGGAGGCAGTAATTAGTTAAAACTCAGTCAACCCGAGATAAGTGGAAGTTTTATGGATGGAAAGGATAATTTTGTTTGTTTTGTTTGTTATGTTTATTTACGATATGATTAGTTTAATAAGATATAGATTGAGTAGAGGGAATATACAGGAAAGTCTGGAAGATTTCTGTATCAGATTTTATTTACACTTTTTATTTGCAAGTTTGGTTATATGATATTCTGTATGATTTGTATGATTTGTTTTGATTTGAATTTCAATAAAGTTTAAAAAATTTCAAAGCTATATATATACACACACACACACACATACATACATACATACATACATACAGTATTGTATACACTTTTAGTTTCATTTTGCTTGGTAAAAGTGCTTTTGTCGCCTTTTTGTTGAAGATTTTCTCCTGACTTTGTAGATTTTTGTTATGTCTGAGTGTTCTCCACTTCTAGGGCTGAAGTACACAGCCTGCAATTTAAAAACAAATCCCAATCCTGCCCCGACCTTGGCAATACTTACCCTGCTGTAAACCCGTTCCTCCCCTAGCCATCCTTGGCCTATAAATGGCCTCCATCCTTGGCCTATAAATGATGCCATTGTCTCAGCAAATGGCAAAATGTAGCTAGAGCACATTTTGAATGATTATTTGGATATGTGTACAGTATCCTTTAATAACCTTTGCAAAATAGAGTCTGGCCTGAAGATGTCCAGATACGCTCAGAGAATAAGTACTTCGTGCAAATGCTAAATATCCTTATTTGGTCAGAAATATAGTGCCTTCGCCTTCGCTGTTACCCCCAGAAAAACCCTGCAATTTGGATTTTCTTTGTAGTCTGCAGTATTTCAGGTGCTTCTGTGGTCATAAGCATTGAGATCATACTTCATCAGGGTAGTTGTCTACTCTTGCCTTCTGGCTTTTCTCTTTGCACTCTCCATTAGGCAGGAAAGGTGTGCTGTTATAGCTGAAAAACTGAATTAAGAAAAGTTGCTGACCAGATACTTGGCACCAAGCCTAGCTTGTGCTTTTGACAAACAGCTGTCCCCATGTTCCCATGTGATGTGTTTTTTGGGGGGTGGGGGAGACATGGTTGTGATTATGTGATTATGATTGGTCAATTCTGAGTGCCTAATCAGTATACTAATACCAATCTGAGCCTTCCCATGCTTGTGCACGGGAGAAGTACTCTCACAGACTTGAAGTAGCCTGAATACAGTGGTACCTTGGTTTAAGTACACAACTGGTTCCGGAAGTCCGTACTTAACCTGAAGCGTACTTAACCTGAAGCGAACTTTCCCATTGAAAATAATGGAAAGTGGATTAATCCGTTCCAGACGGGTCCGCGGAGTACTTAAACTGAAAGTACTCAAACCGAGGTATGACTGTATACAAAAAAATCTGAGAGGGGGGGACTCCAAAACAGCCCAGTAATAAGTCAGTAGCACAGAATGTTGAGAGACTGAGAGAGAGGGGGAAATTGAGAAAAGAGGAGTGAGGAATCCTATTTATTAAGCATTCATCCTGCTTTGCTCATATGAAGCTGACACAGCAGTTAAATCTGGTTTTCACTGAGCATTCATTCTGATTTGTTTGTGGTGCAGTTATACAACAATGAACATTCATCCTGCATTTAACCTGCATTTAACCTGACAGAGGGGTTTCCTCTGTCATTTGAAACCTAAGTGTCAGACTGGTTTGATATTGCCCTGGTTTGATCAGAAGCATTATTTATGGTCAGTCATAATGGAAACCTGCAGTGTGCCTACTACTCCAACAGCTTTCTGGTTCCACAGAAGACCTCTGGACTCTTCTCTCCCCCCCCCCCCCAATGATCCATTTTAGACAACTAGACAAGTCCGCACATAGCAGGGCAGTTTCTCCAAGATGAGGAACCATAAAGAAACCAACCCTTGTACACATGACTCCATCCCCCACCCCCAACCAAGCGAATGGAAAGTGATCTAATGTAAAGTATTCCTTTAAAACAGAAATAATGGACAGACAATATCCTAGTAATTATCTAAATTGTACATTCACTTGATGGATAAAAGATGTATCTGAAAGACCATTATGCGGTCATAAACTGTGTCTGGTGGAAATCCGCAACCCATTTCGCTCAACAGCTTTCCCAAATTTTGTTCAGATTTTCTCTATTTGAAATATGGCAACCCCATCCCTTCCAGCCTAAAGATCCTTTAAGATATGCAGAAGGGGCTCTCATAGCAGTTCAGTCACTCTCATAAGTGCAGGAAATATGGCCTGGGAGAGGGCTTTCACTGTGGCATCCCCTAAACTGTGGCACTCCCTTCCCACAGAGGTATGTGTAGCTTTAACTGCACCTCTTTACCCTGGGCTTTGACATTTAAGATATTTTGTTTTGTGGGACACACCACGTTTGCTGAATTCATATTGTTGTGTTCTGGTTGGAATGGGTTTACTTGTTTTTGTAATTGTAACAAATATTGTTCCACCTCTACCCCACCTCCCACGAACCTATGGTGAAGGATGGGTAAGAAATATTAGAAAACATTGAAAAACAAACAAACAAATGAAGCATTCACTCGTTAGTGGATGATATAAGCCCTTAATTAAATGGAAGTTAGCTTGCTTCATTAGATTTTCAGTGATGTGATCTGATGTTCTCCAAAGAACGCCACAGCAGTGCCACAGCAAGCTGGTTTCTTTCAGCAAAAAAGTAATTGGTGCGGCTCCAGCCAAACACCAAAGTCAGAACTTTTCTTCACTAGCAACTTATTACATAATAAATGCACATTGTTGTTGTTTATTCATTGCCCACAGGTCCACATCTCTTCCCTCAAGTCTGTGTCATCATGGAATGTCATATTATCCCACGACTTGAAACACAATATTTTGCAAAGCCTCCCTTCAGATAGAACATTAATTCCTAGCATGATTGCACTGTCACTGTGCAAATGCTGCAGGCCTCTGTTGGGTCGTAGTATTTGTGATATTTAGAATGACAGATACTAACTCTTCTTTCTCCAAGCCTGCATTATTTTTTGTTTTATTATGTATTTGCAAGAAGGCTTGTAAACATATTGCACAAAGGCTTTAGGAAGGGCCTTGAGGAAGTTCTTGAGTTTCATATCAAAGTTATTTTGGCATTCAAAGTACCCAGGGACCAGATCTGCAACTCAGCTACTCTGAGCTGCAGTGTGCCATTGATATGCTTATGTTTAATTTCCTCCGTTCTTTCAAATCCTGAGTTTACTTGAGGTCGGGACACTGTGAAGCAGATACCTGTTGTAACCGCTGGCAAAATTGCAGTGACTGGTGGAATCAATAGCTATGGCTTCTAGCCAGATGGCCATAAGCCCATGCCATCTTATTGCCTAGCCAGAAGCTGTTCAGAGTACTCCAGCATCAGTTGGTTGCATGGCAGCTGTGTATATCTGGGGTTTGCAAGGACTTTTGTCCCTTGCGGTGGCATTGAAGGGGAGTCACAGCTCTGCACAGTTTATCTGTGCATTGCATCCTAATTACCTCTCTAAGGGGACCCAGGTGGCGCTGTGGTTAAACCACTGAGCCTAGGGCTTGCCGATCAGAAGGTCGGCAGTTTGAATCCCTGTGACGGGGTGAGCTCCCGTTGCTTGGTCCCAGCTCCTGCCAACCTAGCAATTCGAAAGCACGTCAAAATGCAAGTAGATAAATAGGAACCGCTACAACGGGAAGGTAAACGGCGTTTCCATGTGCTGCTCTGGTTTGCCAGAAGCAGCTTTGTCATGCTGGCCACATGACCTGGAAGCTATACGCCGGCTCCCTCGGCCAATAATGCGAGATGAGCGCGCAACCCCAGAGTCGGTCACGACTGGACCTAATGGTCAGGGGTCCCTTTACCTTTACCTTTAAGGTGCATTTACATTTACCGTATTTTCCGGCGTATAAGATGACTTTTTAACCCAGGAAAATCTTCTCAAAAGTCGGGGGTCATCTTATATGCTGGGTATAACCGGACTGGAGAATCTGCGGTTGCCGCATACGGTGGGGGGAGCTCAAAAACAGCCGTGGCCGCATCCCCGCGGTATCTGGCGACCGTATGAAAGCAGCAAGGGTAGCGCTGTACAAGTACGGTAAATCCACTCACCAGGAGCAGCGCTGTGCCCACAGAGGCTGTTTATCCAGCCACGAGCTGCCAGGTCACCAAGCTGCCCGCTCGGCAAGTCCCCGCGCTACGCCGCCCTAAACCGGCGCCGCACAGCGCGGGGACTCGCTGAGTGGTGCTGAAAATGGCATCTGTGCACGCACAGAAGTGATTTCCAGCTTCTGGGCATGCCCAGACGCCAGAAATTGCTTCTGCGCATGTCTGAGCAGAAGCGATTTCCGGCACCCCAGAAATGGGCAGCGCAGCACAGCACCGGGAATTACTTCTGCGTAGTCTTATATGGCGAGTATATCCCAAACTCAATATTTTAGGCTTGTGTTTACAGCAGTTTACAAGAAGTAACCAAAGGCATAAACATATATTTTTAAAATTGTAGAAATACAGTATCATACTTCCTTTTGTCTTAAGCTTTGGCATATAACATCCATAGTCTTGTACCTGCCTGTAGGGCTGTAACCAACCCTTGTTGTATTTTATTGTGTTTCAGTTTGGTTTTTTTAAACCATTTAGTTGTTTACTGTTTATAATTGTAAGCTCCTTGAAGTAGTGGGTTAGAAATTACCTTTGAATTAGGAATAGTGCAACTGCCCAACTGAAATGTAGCTGGAAGCATGGTTTGATTGGTCGTCTGGATGAATCAGAAGTGATGTCAACTGCTTACCCCTTAAGTTAGGGATTGTTAGTGCTCATATTCACTGCTGAGTGAAACATCGAGTAGTGTGACCCCCTCCTCCAATGACAGATCCTACTCAGAGTAGGCTCATTGGAATTAATGGACCTAAATTAGTCATGTTCATTAATTTCATGGTGTCTACTCTGAATAGTACTAGCACTGGATAAAACCCAATGAGTTTATATTTCAGGCTGAAGTTACTGTTGTGGAATCATCCTGTTAAATACAAGCAGAGATTCCCCATTGGGGAGACAGATACATTCTGTGCCTGCTCGTGCTATTTATTTCTGAGCCTCATAATTCTGAATTAAGTCTCCCTGGTCCAATGGGCCATGCTTTGATTGGATAGAACATTACCTGATCATTTCCCTTTTTAGTAAGCCAATTGCCAAGAGCCTTGTCTTTATACCTTTACACCAGATCTTCTTGTGGACTGTTTTGTTTAGTTTTAAAAAACAGCACACCAGACGATCTGGACGCAGGAAAAGATAACCCATGTTACTAATTAACTCATTTTTTTGCATTTAGCTCCATCGTATTTTTGGACACAGTCACGTGTATTTAGGTGAATAGAGTTGCCCAAAAGGGTTGTACGCAGGGCCCCACAGACCAGAAATATTTCACTGAATCCATTACAGAGCTTTTCTATTGCCTAAACATGGCTCTTTTTTCCTTTTACACAATAAACTGAGTTAGTGAATGTCAAATGACATACATGGGTTTGTGAACTGCCCTTTCTTTCTTTCTGCAACATTTGTTAAAAATATGTTTGTGCTGGTGACATGTCTAGTATTATACATTTGAAGTGTACGTATCCCATTTCTATGACCCCATTTTTGAGACTGTAGTTTTCTAGGTTATCTATAATTGCTTGTGCTGTTGCTGGCTATATAAATATAGTATTTATCACATTTGAAGTCATGACATCTTTTTTCCTGCTAACTAATAAAATTGTTTTACTGCAGTGTAATACTTGACTTTTCCTTGTGATTTACGGAAAAGAGTTTTTCCCCATTAAGGCTAAATCTCTTGGAATGAATGGCATATTGTCAGATTGCATTTGAGGAAAGCCACTGCAGGGGGAAAAAATGTCCTGCAGAATTTATAAAAGCTGGGGGGGGGGGGGAAGAGCAGATGCCAAATGACTACACTGAGTCCTTAATCTATCGTCTCCTCTATTTTTATACGTAAAAGGGAAAAGATAGAATGCAGCCACTATAGAAGCATTTTGTTGTTACTAACAGCAACAAATGATATGGTGCAACAGCAGATTCCCTTAAAGAAGATCATGCTGATATGCCCAGCAAATGATAGATTAGGCAGAACTAGATGTGACAGCAGCCGTTCTGTATGTTTAAACCTGGAACAGCTTCAGTCACATAAAACAGGGGGGGCAGTCTTAAAAGGAGAAGGAGCAAGTGGCTGAAGGAGCTGTGGCTTCTCTCCGCAAACACTTTTCTCTTAGCAAGGGCAACTTCTAATACTGGAAATTCTGCTGGGAGAAAAGTTCCCAAAGGGACAGTGCAGGGTAGTAAGCTCTGTGTTTTGGTGGGGTGAGGATTCAGCAGTGTTCACTCATTCCCCCCACTTCATTGCTTTTAAAACCAGATTTTCCCACCCACCCCCCTCTTTCCATGCCATTGGGCCTGTCCTGTATTTGAACACACAAAATTGTTGATGTCATCTAGTTTGATCTTCTGGGGTAATTTTCCAAAGTCCCTGTTACAAAATCCATTGAAGTTGAAAAGTGTCCCCAGATTCATTGAACAAAATCTGGTAACCTTAGGTTAGAGGAAGGTAAACTTGGAATTGTTTGATGCTTTAGTGTCTTTGGAAATAATATGAGGATTATCATTATTTTCTTAAGCAACACAGCTCTGGATCTTATGAACAGCTCAAGACTATGAACCTGATGTGAGCCTGGCAGGGTGGTTTGTGCTAAGCATCAGAACAGAAGTCAGTTGGAGGACTGTAGCTGTTACTCGGTTCACAAAAAACAGTAAAGCATACACCAATATAATGACAGATAATATGGCAGATAAGTAGCACTTCTGCATCATTTAGAAAACTAGATTGCTATATCTATTCTTTCATTGAAAAAAACACATCAGATTGTACTATTTAGATTATGAGGATGCTTTGCTAGCTTTGAAACTTTGGCTGTGATTAAAGGGAGAATCTGCTGCCTGCTGTGTATGTGTTTGTGTTTTGTTTTTCTAAAAACCCACGACTCCCATTCTTGAATATTCAGAAGCAAAGTTTATTTTGGATTACCAGAGAGGTTAAAATGTCCGCCTCCTAAGATCAAGCAAGACATTAAATTCCCTCATCTCTTGCTGTTTCCAAGAAATGAGGTCTTGCAGCACCGAGTACAGTTTTGTGCTCATCAGTAAGAAGATAAATTGTTCTGTTTTTCCTCTAAAGGAGATGGTTTCTAAAAATAGAAATGCTAGAGCTCTCGTGAACAAAAGAATTCCTAAGATCCACCTCTGCCATTGTCCTACTCTCTTTATCTGTACTTCTACTGCTTTTTCCTGAACAGCTCCATATTTTTAATACTTCAAAATTTACCTTTCTTTGTCCCTTTATAAAGATTGCAATTCTCTCCAGCTTCTTTCCTCCCTTGCAAGTGAAAGTAGCCTACTTGGTATCTCCCCCCCCCCCCCGAACAAACAGGACCCTGCTGTTTGTCCACCAACATATTAGTTTCATTTTTTTTGCTGTCTTGCAAAACACTCCAAAAAATGGACAGGCTTCAGAGGTGTTATCTCTTTTGGCCTGGATTTCCATCAGCTTTGTCACAGAAATCTGGAGATACTCCACGTCTTGGCTTGAAGATAGTGTATAATAGAGTCTTTCATTCTCTTTCACGGCCGTATTGAAGAAAAGGCTGTTTGGAAAATATATGCTTCCATCCAAGTTACGGCATGGCTGTGCATCTTGAATCAAAGTCTGACAGTGAAGATAAATGTATTATATGCACATTTGTTGCATGCATGTCCTGCTCGTGGGTTTCCCTTGGACATCTGGTTGGCCACAGTGAGAAGAGAATGCTGGACTAGATAAGCTTTTAATCTGGTCTAAAAGAGCTCTTTGTATGTCCTCAGACTAGTGGGAGAGCACTCAGTCTGTTCAGTCGAAACATAACCGTTTCTCCTGGGACAGGTTTTGGAAAAAGTGTTCTATTCTGCAGTTTTTCAAAGTATTTCTGTTTAAATGTGGAAGATTCATCTCTGGATGCCACTGATTGCCTTGTACACACCTCCTTCGCAATTCTCAGAATGGTTTTGATATCATCATCATCATCATCATCATCATCATCATCATCATCTTTGCTCTCTGTTTTATGAGAAGGTTAAACATAGAGATTCGTATGTGCAGCTTTTTTTTTTAAGTGAATAGCCCACATGAAGCATAACTGGCAAGGTTGAACTTTCTGTTTGACATGCTGTTATGTGTTGTGTGTTTACCAGGCAAGTTGAGAAGCTGGCCTGAAGGCAAGCTCACACTGATAAAATGCTATATCTGTCTTCGGCCTGGATTGGCACGGGCAACTTTTCCTTCCTAGGATCACTGCAAGTGAAAATCACATTGAATTGTGAAGCTTACCTACAAAACTTGCTGTTTTATTTTCTTCTGTTTCATGTTCATTGCACTACAAATATAAACAATGCCTGATATAACCAGGATGCCATTGCATTTCCAGCCCATGAAGGCATTCAGGAGCAGGAAGGAATGTACAAAGATTCAGTCACAAAAATGGATGGTGCAGATTCAGGCTTTTTCAGTTTCAACCTGATACTCCTGTCCTGTGCTCTCCAGTAGCATTTGGTTGACCCTGTCAGCTCTGGCATTCTGCCATATGCCCCTCTTCCCTTTAAAGCCACATATTAATAATATTTTTATTTGTAGCGATGTATGTCAGCAAAAATATTTTTTATTTGTAGCAATGTATGTCAGCAAGATGCCACCATTCCTTCCACCTGCCAGTACTCTCAAAACTGTAGAAATTGCCTCAGTTGTGGCCAAACTCCAACTCTCTTTCTCTCCAGCACTTGTTCCCTGTCAAAATAAATAACAGCGTCAGAGAGCAACTTTCTTAGAATTACAGCAGGGGTAGAAAGGGTTAAACTCCCCATCTGTGATCCCAGTACAGTAATAGCCCCCAGCTGATGCTATTTGTTGAAAAACAAAACAAACCCCTGCCCATTAAATGTGAAGCACATATTCAACATCATGTGTAGTTTGGGCCTTAGTGTTATAACCCTAGTGCTTCTAAGTTCTGCATTTATGAAATTGGTTCTGTTTGCAGTCTCATCTCCATTTTATTTGACTAACATCCAGGTATTGTTAAATTCTTATCATCAGTTGAAAGTTAGTGAAAACCCTGATGCTCCACCATTTGGGGATTTGGGGACAAAATGGGTATGAAATATACAGTGGTACCTCTACTTACAAATAACTCTACTTACGAATTTTTCTACTTACAAATGGAGCTCCGTCCGCCATCTTGGATGCGGTTTAGATAGGATTTTTTCTACTTACGAATTTTTAGATAGGGTTGCTTCGACTTACGAATTTTTTCTCCCAATGCATTCCTATGGGATTCAACTTACAAATTTTTTCAACTTACAAATGTGTGTTCAGAACACATTAAATTCGTAAGCAGAGGTACCACTGTACTTGCCAAGTTAGGTTCTTGAATCATGTGTTAAAACCACCTTTAGTTAGTATATGACTGTAGTTCCTCTCGTTAAGCCATTTTACAAGCAGTCAGGTTCTGGCAACGAAAGGAATCTTTGAGGAAAGAGCCATAGTTCAGCAGTAGAGCATTTGATTTACAATGTGAAGTTTCCAGGTTCAGTCCCTGGCACCTCCAAGTAAGGCTGGAAGAGACTCATGCCTGAAATCCAGGAGAGCTGCTGCCAGTTAGTGTAAACAATAATAGGCTAAATAGACCAATGGTCTGACTTGGTATAAAGTGCCATCCTATGCACTGTGGCTTCAGGAACACACAGTTTCCCACTGCAGACCATCTTGCTGGGAATTTTGTAGAATTAAGCCAAATTACAGTGCAGTTTGGGTTTGGCACAGAATCGGGTCCTAGAGCTGTGTATGAATTCCAACAAAAGAAAGGGTTCAGTGGAAGCTTTGGCCAGATATTGATGGCTGCTTCCTTTTGGCAGCGTAACAGAAGATTGGGATGGGTCGAGCCTGGATTCCACACAGAACTGGAAGTGCCTGAGTGTGGTCAAAGTTTGATGCATTCATTGCAGGCCTAGCAGGTTAAGATATATGATCATAATGTGTGCTTTAGCACACCCTCCATGTGTTACCAGGTGTAAGCAGGGCTGTGTGTCTCTCACACCCACTCCTGTTTTCTGCACAAAAGAAAGCCAGCTTTCCAGTGTGGAAACACAAATTTCCAGTGTGGTGGTCCAGTCTGGCTCAAGAGGTGGTAGGGGTGGTTGGTTGGTTGGTGGGTAGGGTGACTTTAATTGTTTGTCCCCA
Organism: Zootoca vivipara; assembly: GCF_963506605.1. Classification (NCBI taxonomy): domain Eukaryota; kingdom Metazoa; phylum Chordata; class Lepidosauria; order Squamata; family Lacertidae; genus Zootoca; species Zootoca vivipara. The sequence continues at coordinate 84,341,890 of NC_083277.1, read as the reverse complement.
GCTATGATATTGATTTGGATATGGCCATCTGCACCAGCAGTTTGTGTGGGGTGGGGGTGGGGGTGGGGGTGGAGAGAGACTCCCTTTTGCTTCAATTGAAATCATCTCACTTTGCAGAGGAAGCAAATTTGTATTTTGATACGAAGGCACTAGAATGGGTGTTTGCTTGTTTGTTTACTACTTATAAGATGGATTCTTGGACATGCTTTATTTTACATCTATCTTGTTTCATTTTAAACTGCTTAACTGCTAGAATGATTATATATCAAATTGTTGGTGCTTGGGATTAAACAGTGTGGGTTAGAAATCCCATACTAATCCAAACCCGCCCTGAGGAAGGGACACAAACTGGGTGGGTTTAGCTGCTTGGAAAGCTTTATAGCTATAACATTACATGTTTTGTAAAGTACACTTGAAGCCACGGTATGCTACACAAGTCAGGCATATGATGCCACCTTTTCTCTCTTGCAGATGAGCCCAATCCTTCTCCTTGTGCTGTTGTCTCAAACACAACTCGCAAGAAAGAAGCCTGGTAAGTGTTGAAATTGCTAGAGGGAGAATTACAGGGTTTGGCATTTTTAATCTCTGTGGGCCAGTTCCCAAGGTCTTTCATTTGTATTGCAACATCAAGCTTAGTATAATACCATTCAATATAACATGTGTGCCTTCACTCATGTAATCCTTCCTGGAAAATTTCCCTGGGTTCTCGTTTTGAAGTGGGTCATAGTCAAGTCAGAGAAGCTTGCTGTTCAGGTCATTGGATCAATTGATAGAACATATACCTGCCACTTGATTATTGATCCTAGGACTATTCAACACTGAGCGATGAGCAGTTGGTTATAAACATAACAAATAAACAAACTTCAAAATAAAATCTGATAAATCAGTGAGACTTGTTGCCTAGCAAAGGCACATAAGACTGCAGTGTGAGCTCAGTCTCTAGGCCTTCATGTTGCATGAAGCTTCAACCATTCATTATCAGATTTCTCTACTCTTCATTGTTCTGTGGGCTTGGCAGAGGATAAGTTGGCTCTATTAAGTGCTCTTGTTTTCTTTCCCTGCCATCTTGGATGACCTTGGCCAAGGAAGACGTTATAAGAACTTGCATTATGGAATTCCGATGAAGTGTATAGCTCATTTCAGACAAGTCTGTTTTTACTTTAGCCCAGAGAGGAAACAATCCAAACATAGCTTCTACCGAAAGAAGTTAGCATCCAAAAGGCTTAAGGAGTCTAAAATGAATGAGATTCAATGGTGTAAATTGAAAGTACAAAAAGTAAAATGATGATGGAACAATGGCTAGGAGGTGGGACAACTTCAGATCCAGGCGGCATGTTACATTAGCCAAACATTTTTTAAATCACGGTTAGTGCTGGGCATTCCCCCCCCCAAAAATGTAGAAGTGTGAGGCTCTAATCTGGATCTGGACTGTGAAGCACCTCAAAAGTAGTGTTTACTGCAAGTAGTGCTTTTGGGGAGACAATAGCAGATGGGGAGAACAGTTTTTTTTCCAGAAAAGGCATGGAGAAAAGAGAGTTAGAAAACAAACCTGCTGTACAGCTGCTTTTTCTTAAAAGAAAGAAAGAAAGAAGCTGGGAAGTAACAAGCATGTTTAACATAACTTGTAGTTTAGTTTGGCCCTGTGACTTTGCTCCAGAACAATCATGGCAAGTTTTATATCTCTTTAATGAGGTAAATGGTAGAAAACAACAGCAACAAAAAACACTGCTAATGAATATGGCTCATGACCCAATGGCAAGTACTACAGAGTCGCTTAGCAAATTTAAGGTTGTTGCTAGTGCTGGAAATGAAAGGTTTCTTTTGGACAATTGAACAATAGTAGAAAATGGGCTGATTATGAAGGGACAATGTAAACTTTAGATAGCATTATCTAGTTAGAAAGATATACGAAGGCCTGTCTCTTTATGATGATAAAGTGACTAAAATTGGCTCTGAGAGGTACAAAAAATTAAAATTGTCACAGTCTCTGCCTTCCGGTTTAAAATCTAAAGGCCATACTATGAAAAGAGAAAGACATAGTATGAGGGAAAAAGAAGAGAATTCAGAAAAAGCCAATTTTAATACAAAAACTTTCTGGTTACATACCCGTAGCAGCCAGATAGAATAGCTACTGAGGTGAAAGTGCTAAGAGAAGGGGATCCAAATGGCAGTAGCCCCCAGCAGGTTGAGCTGATGGAGTAGGGCTTTGAGGTGTTGTGTTGCCTTTTGCGAAGAGTAATGATTCATCTGAGAATGTTGTTTGAGTGATGGAAGTGCACAGGGAGATGTATACAGGCATTTGAAATGTTGCACGCACACCAGTTTTCCATGCAGCAGCAAAGGGAGGGCTGTGTAGAATGCATGATCTCAGCTGTGACTTAAGAGTCAATAAATAGTTCATGATTATAAATGCATATATCTTTTGAGAGCAACAATTCAATACATATCCTTTAGCTGATTTTTGTTGACTGTTCTTTTCAGCACCAAGGCAGAAGACCGTTTAAAATCCAGGAAAGGCTGTTACAGAGCAAAATCTAGGGGCTCAGCAGATCAAAGAAGCACGACTGCCTTGTGGGATTGCTCTTTACGGGAGACAATGGGCAGTGTCTCCAAAGAAGAAAGCACTTTAGAAAGACTCCCGGGTTTGAAGGATTTAGCAAGCTCCAAGGAAGCAGCACGGAAAAATAATTCTTATCCAAAGGAACCCACTTCTGCAATGGAACCTAACATTATAAAAACTGTGCAAAGGAATACGGATGATCTAGAAGGGGAGCTTGAGCCGTTAGACCCTGGCAAAGCAGCAGTGGAAACTTCACCACCCCCTCCTGGAGCACAGACTGTTAGTGGGGATGAAAGACACCATAGCAATGAACCAAAGCAGCTAGAAGCCTTCAGCAAAGAGCACTTAGACAAAAGGCAAGGGTTGGGAAAGAAGGGCTTTCAGAGGCTTGACTGGCTTTCTGAGCACAATGAGGGGCTAAGGCCTCCCTACAGAAATCTAAATAAGCCAACAGATGTAGCAAGAAACCTGGCCATTAGGGGACAGTCTGCACGAGAAGCTTCTTTGTTAGCTCTACCAGTATTTAGAAAAATGCAAAAACCTCATGCAAGTAAAGCAAGGACTGTTGAGAGTGCACTCTCCCCCAGGAAGGGGCAGGCAATGGACTCTGATTTAGCCGAAGTAAGTTCTGCGAACACTGCTGAGTGGGCATTACCGATGTCGGGGCATCAGACAGCCACGGACCTTTCTGTCCGCAAACATGCTTGGACTGCTAATGCTGGAGATGCTTCGGAACGTGTTCCTCCGAGGTCTGTGGAATCTCCTTCCTGCAGCACCTATGATGACACAAGACCCTATATGTGCAACACCCTGGTGGAGGAGCAGGGGAAAGATGGTGCGGCGCAGGAAGAGGACCCTACTGTGTACACATGCATTGAATGCAGCATCTATTTTAAGACGAAGGAACATTTGATGGACCATATGCTTCAGCATAACAGGGGACTAGGGCTGGATCAAGGCAGAGAGGGCATTGGAGGTCAGTGTCAGTTGACCTGTAGTGAATGTGGATGGGCTTTTGGGGACATTGGTTCTCTAGAGCAGCACAGGAGACTCCATCAGGAGTCCAGAGAAAAAATCATTGAGGAAATTCAGAAGCTCAATGAATTCCCAGATGAAGGCCGTGATGCCAGGCTACAGTGCCCAAAGTGTGTGTTTGGAACCAACTCCTCTAAGGTATTTGTCCAACATGCAAAGATGCATGTCAAGGAGAGGAAAGATAAAAGTTTGAAGAATGTGAACTTGTTTGGCAGTTCCAGTGGTAGTGATCCACGGGACAGCTCCATGCACAACATATATAGTAGACATTTCAGGCCAAATGATCATGTACCTCAAGTGGCGCATGCACACAGTAGCAACAAAGGTCTTAGCACTTGCATGCTTTGCAGCTTTCCAGCCCCAAATGAAAACATTTTAAAAGAACACATGAAATATGCTCATTCCCACTTGTCCTGGAACACGGAGTCTTTTGAAGCAGATGTAAACCAGCCTGGAACTAGTAGGGATGCCTACAGCCCTAGCAGGTCTGGCCGATTTTCAGAAACTGATTATTTGAGCAAAGCAGGCAGACATTTTCCCCAGTCCCACTGTGAAACCACGTCCCACTATGAATCCCTTCATGGCTTCACAGTGGGCCACCAGAGACTTAATAAAAGCAATGGCACTAATAAAAAAGAAATCCCAATGCCTGGGTTTCGGGCTAGGAAACGAGCTCCCTATAGCTCTTCACATAAGATCTTGGGGATGTCTACTCTTACCTCAGCAAAAGCTTATTCTCCGCATGCCCTGAAACAAATAAGGAATAAAAGCACAGCACCGCCACTTGAGACTGAGAGAGAGAATGCCAAAAGCCACCCAGGTGAGCTGGAGGAACTCCAGCACAAATGGTTACCCATAAGCGATATTAGGAGTATGGAAGAAGAATTCCCTTTAGCAACAGAAATAGAGTTAGCAGAGAATAGATATTTCAGGCCTGTTGCTATTCCTCAATCTGCTTTGGACCTCAAAAGGAATTTCAGGGGCACTTTGAAGGCAACAGATTATTCAATAGCATCAGCGGGGCAGCAGCATCAGTTACGTCACATGGTCCCCATTGTTCTTGTTGATGAGATTAATATTTATCCCAGAAAGATGAAGCGGCCCAAGATGAAGATTCTCAAGAAAAAGATGTTGCCTCCTTCCCAAGAGTTTGGAGTGGATGAATCCCTTCCCTTAGGTGTCTTCCTATTAGATTCCTCTTTAGAAAGCTCTTTAGAACTGGATGATCTTCTGGATGCAGATTCATTGATGCTGAAGAATGAGGAGAGGAAATGCCCGTACTGTCCTGACAGGTTCCACAATGGGATTGGCCTAGCCAATCACGTGCGGGGCCACCTGAACAGGGTGGGTGTGAGCTACAATGTCCGTCACTTCATCTCTGCAGAAGAAGTGAAAGCTATTGAGCAAAAATTTTCCTTCCAAAAGAAGAAGAAAAAAGGTAGTATGTATTCAATTTATAATTTTTTCAATTTTTCTAATATTTTTCATTCCTTGAAGATGGGTATGTATGCTCCCATATTTTCCCTCTCAACAACAGATGTTATTGCATCTTTGCAATGTCTAGTTTTCATAGTTTGGGGTGTTTTTTAAAATCATGTGATCTAGTGGGGGTTCTTTGAAAGCATTTATTGCCTGTTGCTTATGTCTTAATATGGCACTGATTATTATCCCCTCTTTCACAGTTGCAAACTTTGATCCAAGTACTTTCAGTTTAATGAGATGTGAATTCTGTGGGGCTGGCTTTGACACACGTGCAGGATTATCCAGCCATGCCAGAGCTCACCTGAGGGATTTTGGAATCACTAACTGGGAGCTCACCATCTCACCAATTAACATTTTGAAGGAGCTACTAGCCAATTCATCAGAATACCCTATGCTTCAGTCTGCACTAGGAACAGATCCTTCATCGCCAAATCAGGAGAGAGAGATGCTTGGGTTTGGGCCCTGCAACAGCACGACCCCCTTATCTGAATGCAGCATTTCACAATCACCTTTCTCCCCGTTCCCTCCTTCCTGGGGAGATGAGCCTATGCAGCCCTTCAGAGATGGTAAGCAGTTTCAGAATTTTACTGCCTGGTGATAACCTTTACAGAACAACCTGAAGGAAGTGATGGTGATTATTATGAATTATAGTGATACAGAGGTAAAACACAGGATTCAGACATTTCCTAGGAGCCCATGGAGAGGAAGACATCTGGATGTCTAATTGCGATGTCACGCAGTGGCCCAAGTCTCCCCAGAAGTCATAGACTGGTCTAAGTCCTACTTCAGGGAAGGCTTTTTGAGATAAAGGAGTGTATATAATATAAACACACACATATCTCAATAAAAGACAAAGTGTGGGAGCAAAGAGAAGGAAACAAAAGTGTCAAAGCCTAAAACTGGTGTGGGTGGGAATGAGAAAAAATTGAGTGGAAGTGAAGAGAAAGAGGAACAGAGCAGAAAAAGATTGAGTCAAAGAAGAATGTATTAAAAAGGGGGGGGGAGAGAATAGAAGAGAAAATAAATAATTATAGTTTGTTAAGTGAGAGGATTGATTCTATGGGAAGTGGATGTGTTAACCAGGACCACATAGGAATGCATGAGTTGGGTAACATTTTTCTTCCTGACCTCCTAAGCAAATCACAAGACCAATTTTTAAGCAGTCAGTCATAACTGGGTGCTCAGGTTTTGCACCCCGATGAAAAAGTAGACTGCAGATCAAAAGTATTGACTAATCTCTCTGTAGTAGGAAGTGTTCAGTTATTTTCTCCAGTCATGATCATAGCTGCCAAGTTTTCCCTTTTCTCGCGAGGAAGCCTATTCAGCATAAGGGAAAATCCCTTTAAAAAAGGGATAACTTGGCAGCTATGGTCATGATATGAAGTTTGCCTCAAAATCTGATCTAAACCTAAAACAAACAAGAAAATACATCATGTTGCCATGTCATATCCTTGCCATTCGGCTACATTTTTTAGCCAGCCTATTCTGACTTGGGCTACCCCCATTTCTAACTGTGACAACTTAGGTTCTTAACTATTAGATTTTTGTCTGTACAGCTTGTCTTCTCTAGGCATGGTTCTGAGGTTTTCTCACTGGAAAAACTTTCATGGGGCAGAAAGAGACTATAATAACAAAGTTGTCACGGATGATAAACCGCTTCACACACAGTTCCTCAAGGGTATAATTACTTTCAATCGCCATCCCATTCCTATTATTTTGTATTCTTTAACCTTTATATAACCAGCAGCATTAAACCATTTTCGGTCAGTAGTCTGAACTTTGTTCATTGGTTTGAAGAATTGATGGATACTGTTACATTGTAGACTCATGGTATTTAGCAAGTGACATATTTGTGCTCTGTAATACTAACTAAGGTAGAAAATAGATTTCTGCATAGTTTCTTCTGTAGGACTTGGAATGTATTTCTGATCCCAAATCCCATCTTGTCTATGCTGTTTACTGAAGCCTAAAGAAAAAGATGTGAGTGTGCATTGCCACACAGTGGCCTTGGTGTTATTAAGGAGCTGATACAAGTCCTCCTGTCTGTGGAATGGCATTTAGCAAATGCAAGGAATGCTAAATGGCAGATTCAAAAGGAATTTTGCAGGCATTGCTACACTGTGAAATGAAGAAAAGTTATATGTTTGGCTCCAGGAATAGTCTGCAGGCACATAATGCCTATCCACAGTCAAGCAGTTCTTGCCCTGTGAGCTGCCTGGATGAGAGACTGCTTGAAAGCCATAAGTAAGTCACCCTTTAGAAAAGGTAAAGGTAAAGGGACTCCTGACCATTAGGTCCAGTTGTGACCGATTCTGGAGTTGCGGCGCTCATCTCACATTATTGGCCGAGGGAGCCGGCATACAGCTTCCAGGTCATGTGGCCAACATGACAAAACCGCTTCTGGTGAACCAGAGCAGCACACGAAAACACCATTTACCTTCCCGCTGTAGCGGTACCTATTTATCTACTTGCACTTTGACGTGCTTTCGAACTGCTAGGTTGGCAGGAGCTGGGACCGAGCAACGGGAGCTCACCCCATCACGGGGATTCGAACCGCTGACCTTCTGATCGGCAAGCCCTAGGCTCTGTGGTTTAACCCACCCGAAAAGGAGAAAGTATCCGAAAAGGAGCAGGGTATAAATGCAATAAATAAGCAATTAACATGTTTACTTGCCCTCAATATATCATGCATTATATACAAGCTGCCAGATGGACGTTTCTGCAAATAATTTTTTTTATCTACTGATAAAAAGCAACAGACGGGAATAATGGTGTCCATTTCTAACTCTTATGAGTTAATCTATACTAAGAACTGTGAAAAATCAGCAGTTGTCTTTGCAAAGTAGAGACATAATGTAGCTAGAAAATTTGCCTAAACACACAAACAACTGTCAGAAACTGCATATGGTGTCATCAGCATGCACATACCTATTAATTTACCTATCTATTTACTTAACATTCTTGCAGTACTGAGGACAGCAATACAGCCTACAGGAAATTATGGTGGAGACGGTAAAGGAAAGCTGACTGTAGAAAAGTATCATGATGTGTTATGGGAAACCAAACATTCATGGATTTCTGTTGCTAGTCAAATGCATTAAGGTTAGCAGTGACATGAACAAAATCTTTGATGCCTTGTCGTTCTGGATGCATTCAGAAATGAAATAAAACAGCTAAACTGGCATTACTTACTCAGCTTTAAGTTCTAGTAAGAGAGAAGGGTACTGAAAACAAGGTAGGGAATGTGGACCAAAAAATTACTGGATGGCTTCATAACCTTTTCCTGATTTGTGGAAGAAGGATTGCAGAATTCAGTCGTGCCAAGATCACCATGATATAAAAAGTAAAAGTAAAACCTCCAACAACTTCTACTATTGTCCCTTGATGGAAGCACTTGCAAGTCTTCATCTCAAAAGGTGGTTGCATTTGTACATCATGGAAGGAACAGGTATTGGATGCTAGACAAAGGCCAGGGGATTCTCAGATTTGTATAGGTCAAAGATGTGTGGCCCTTCAGATATTGCTGGACTATAACTCCCCTAATCCCCGACCTTAGGCTATGCTAATTGAGGATGATGTAAATTGGAATGCATAGCATTAGGAGGGAAGGCCAGAGGAGTGGCTGCAGCTCTGTCTCCTATAATAGCTGGTTCCTCCCTCAGAGTGAAGCTGTAATCAGAAATAAAAGCTGCCAGTCAGGAACATGGTTATCTGAGGACATACGGTATCTTTATAAAACCTTCTGGTGCTTCTGCTTTGACTACTATAGGCAGTTGTGGAAGATGATCCTCTAAGAACAAGAATGGTGTAACATAGAATTATGAGACACCAAGCAACTCTGCTGCATACTGACAGCCAAAATAGAAAGTAGTTTAGCCTAACCTGACTACAGAGAAAATAGCTTTATTATGTAAAATATGGAAATACAACAAGACTAAAGTGACTAGGAAGATGGAGTCTCATGTTAGTGAAGAAAGCAGCTCTAGAATGTTTTGCTTCTCCTCATGAAAAATACTAGGAATATATTCTCTTCTTCAGCTCAGTTTTCAGTAATATGTTGAACAGTTGGGTTTTATGTCGGCAAAATGGAAATCTAGTTTGAAACCAATGCTAGCCTGCAATTATAAAATTATAGCTCATCCTTTACAAATCATTATCTTAATGCAAATGCCTTTTGCTTTAAAATGTTATGAGTAGGACTTCACTGAACTTTAGGCTCTAATTTATCTATACAAAAAATACAGACATCTCTGTATTTTCAAGGCCGTACTAAGCCAAGCAACACCACAAAGAACAAGATATATTATTATTATTATTATTATTATTATTATTATTATTAAAGCAAGTAACATTGGTTGATTAGATTTCTGGCAGGCTTTTGTGTTATTTGGAGGTCTGGGGAAATTTCCCATATGGATTAACCAATTCATTATAAATCTTGGGATAAAGTGTTCATTGGATTCCTAATACATGCCCAGAGTGTATAAACCCTAGAAACATGGGGAACAATGTTCCTCTTCTTAAGAAGTGGTTTCTTGTGGTTTTTGTTTGTTTGTAGATAGTGAAGGTTTTCAAATATAGACACTGTGAAAGTTCAACATTAAGACACTTCTTTTTGGAAGCTAATTGTTCATAGGTTCAAATTCATTTTGTAACCTCAGCAAAGAAAAAGAATGAATTTGTGATTTTAACCATTCTTTCCCTCCTCTGTGTGTGGCAAAAAACACAGACCAGCATTGTGTCACTCTGTCCCTATCTGCATTCCCCCCCCCCCAACCATTGGAAGGTCATGTACAATGAAACTTAACTGCCATGTTTTCTTACTCCCCAGCCCCCGGTGACCTAAACCCTTCATGGATTTTTTTGAGGCATGTATTTCAGATATCCCCTGAATCTGCATACATAGATGGCTGGGTCTCTAACTCGTGCAAAGCCTGTAGATTCCAAAGAGGCATGGACCTTGTTTTGAGTGGCATGTGGGCTAAAAGCATCTTGGTCATATTTTATTTTATCATCTGGACTTCCTATTCTTAATGCTGACCCTAAACTGTAGCATTCTGGTCTTAGATAATTTCATCTAATGTATGAAGCACAGACAGACCTAACCAAAGCCAATTAAAATTTTTACCCCCTTTTTTTTGGGGTGTCAGTTCTCACAATGAGATAATATATTTACCAGAACTTGAGTTGTTACTATTGAATACTATTTCCAGTGGATAAAATCCCTTTCTTTGGCAACAGGAAGTGAATCAACAATTCTCATAGTTCAGTAAAAATGTTGTAACAGTACTAAGAAAACTACAGAATACAAGGTTGGACCAGTGCTGTTAAAACATATATGGTTTATGAGCCCAGCCTGGCCCACGAAGGATATTCTGTCCATTCTACAGCTGATTAAAGCGAATGCCATTGTAGAAGAAGGAAAGAGGACCCCTTCCTAACAGTTTTATTAAAATCAGTTGTCACTTTTTTATGCACCTAGTGCTGGTGAAGAAAATACATTCTTTGCCTGCTGAAAGGCACTTCCTTTTCCCAGTCCCTAGGCATTTGTTTAGTGATGAGTTCAACCCCCAACTCACATTAGTGGACAGATATTTGGTGGAGATAAAAATATATATGAACAGTTACAGAAAAATGAAAATTTAAATATAGGAATAGGAAATTTAGAGAAATGGGAAATAGGGCTTACACCCAGATAAGTGGGATTATGATTGCAACAAAAGAGAGGAGATATTTGAATTGCATTTCACTTTCAGAAAAATAGTCTTCTGATTGAAATATTTATCTCCCTTGTCTTATGGCTTAAAAGCAGCTTTGTTCAACCTGAACTGATGGAGAGGATGTTGGATTTTAAGCACACTTTGGTGCATATTTATTCTTTTTGAGACGGTTCATCTTTCTTAATCTTCAGAACAGAAGGGAAGATCTGTTTATTAGAAGAGGTGCAACTGAAGCAAGGAATAAAAAACCAGGATGGAATTTACTGTCTTCTATTAAACTGTCACCTTTCTTTGTATCTATGACCTGGGCCCCTCCATTACAAATGGGTTTGGAGCTGAAAAAAAGCCTAATTGCAATGCAAGGAAGTGTCCAAAGTCCCAAATCTGATTGAGATTTAAGGGAATACAGTCTTCTTTAGGCAGTAGATCCTTATAAGTGGATCTGAAGGAAACCCCGTTTTCTCAGCCTTGAGATAAAAGGGGGCTTTTCATAAATTACAACTTATTTATGTATCTGTTGTAGTTTTTAAAATACAGTATGTTGTATCTCGATTAATCTATTATCTTGCTTTGCTACCTACACAGGAGCATTTGCTGTTTAACTAGTATATAGATTGAGCTTGCAACTGTGACAGCTACGGTATATCCTCCACCACTTCAGTGTACTTGAGTCATTTTGTAGTTTTGGGCTAGAAAACTGGCCGTTCAAGTACTGTAAGTGGTTTTGCAGATGATGAAATAGAAAAAAAATGTTTTTAAAACTGTTCCTAAAGATGCAGAGTGTTTTATACCCCTCACGTTGCTTGTCTGCTGTGAAGCTCTTCATCTCTCTTTCAGCAGTATTATTCCGAAGGCGTTCTTCTGGCCACAGAGTGCATCTTCCTCTCTCGGTTTTCTGTTTTCCCCACCTGCCCGCTAGCAAACTGCCCGCCTTTCACTTTCTGCCTCCTGCGTCCTAGCTGTGGCCAGGAGAGTTAGTTAGGTGCTCTACTGCTCTCGTCTGCTGGAGCTTTATGCGCGCGGCTTCCATCCTCGCTGGCTTTCCCTTAATCTGTCGTTCGATGGTGGAGTAGTTTTGCCTGGACCCGTACCCTGATCGCTTCGTGGGTTTTGCTGCAATCTCTCTGGGCCTGTGGATTCCTCCTGGTTCGGCTGGGCCGGCTTCTCTTGGGTTGACTCGGCGCTCGACTACTCCACCTGATCGCACTCAGTTGGAGTCTCGGCGCTCCGCCGCCCCGCCTGGCTGCCGCCCCGCATGTGCCGGACCCAAGATGGCGGCCTCCACCCCCTCGCAGCCCAAAGCGACAAAAGCGGTGGCGGCGCCGCGGCCCCGAGAGGATGAAGCAAGCGCGGGTCCTCCGCCCGAGGCCGGTAAGTCCCCGGAAGGCGAGGAGGAAGACATGTCCGTCAGGCAGGAGGGCCGATTGGGGGGTGTCAGGCTGGAGACCCGCTTTTCCTTCGTCGCCCCCCCCTCGCCCGCCGCCTTCGGGGCAGCCCGGGCTGCGCCTTCAGGGATCGCGGCGCCTGTCCCTTTCTGGGGGTGGCGTGAGGTCGGGTTGGGTTGCTGGCAGGAGGCAGCGCCTTGTTTCTCCGAGCAGAGTCCGTGATAGCTTTCCTGTCAAGGCCTGGTAGCCCGCGGCTCTCCTCCTCCTTCCCCGCCAACGGGGCGCCCGGGTATCTCGGCCGTGCCTTCCCCGCTGGTCAGCAACCTTTCGGCCGCCTCCCGTTTAGCCTCTGCAGCACCCGGAGCCACTGGCCAGCGCCTGTCACGTCTGGTCCGCGCCCTCTGGCAGCAGCTGGCAATCGAAAGTGAGACTTCTTTTTAAAAAAAAATAAAGCATTTTTTGTCCGTTGCGGGAACGGTAATAATCCACATCGAGGCAAATCGGCTCTCGTTTCTTTTGACTTCCTAACCTCCCTTGTGGATACATCATATTAAAGTGAATTTTGAAAATCCTGAAAAGAATGTTACTGACTCTTGTCTAAAGCCCAAAGTAAGACACCAAGAATTGGTTGTATTGCACTATGAGAAATATGCATACCTACAACATAGGTTGGAAGTTATTTATTTTTTAATGCAATAAGTTCTCTCGTGTCTGTTTTTGGCTGTCCAGCACTTTGAAGGTTGGAATGGCTGACTTCTGTCTTTTAATCTTGCCAGTCTAGTAATATAAACAATAGAATACAGTAATTCTACTTTAACCTGCGTTTCCGATTGCCTACTTTGTTGTATATTTAAATAATTTTGAAGAATAAAAAAATAGTAGCTGATATTATCTTGAATTATAGTGAATTTGTCCAGAAAACAACAGTTGGGATCAGTCTTACTTAGGAGAAGATTCCCTATTCTGCTCATCTTCCCCATCCCTATCTTTTTTTGCAGTTTGAGCCTATGTGTGTCTATTCAGAAGTAAGTTATTTATTTATATTTACATATAGTATTACAATTATATTATGCCATTCTTCCAAGGAGCTCAGGATGGCATACATGATTCTTTCTCTCCCCACTTTATAAGGCTAGTTTAGGTAGGCCAGGCTGAAAGAGAGTGGCTGGCCCAAGATCACTGGGTAAGCTTAATGGCTGAGTGGGAATTTGAATCAGAACCTCTGCAGTTTTATTTGGACACCACAATACCATGCTGACTCTCTGTAAAAATAGCTATTCCCAGGGTAAGAGTGTTTAGGATTGAGCCTTCAGAAATTCTCATCGTCTGTTTTGGGCTAAATGACTTTTTGTAATGCTACTGTAGTTCTTTTCACAGTACTGTATCTGTTGTTGGATCATAAGAGATTAGTTTAAACTTTGCTCCTTGTCGGAAACAGTTTTATATAATGTTACGTCACTGTCTTGCTCTGGCAAATCCCCCCCCCCTGTATTGAAAATATTTATACCCATTCTCTTTTGTTTGTAATTACTGGTTTCTTCATCAGTACAATTTCCCCCTGCATCTGTGCTGGGTTCTTGTGTGTATAACTACTGTAAATGCCACTCAGTGTGGTGCTTTGTCCTGCAACTGAAAAACCCTGTAACTAGAAAATAACTAATTGGTGGCTTAGCTGATGTGACTATTGTTATTGTATTAATCTAAGGAATTTGCTTAGCTCATCCAACAGACAGCGAGTAACCAATGTTTTCTGTCTTCTTATCTAGCAAGACAGACTTGTTTATTATAATCATGCCTTAAAATGCTAAAACTATTAAAGGCCATTAGTGCTGGTTCGTTTTTTAGTGAATTAGTTAAATTGTAATCCTAGACACACTTAATCCGGAAAAAAAGTCTCATTGAACTTTGCAAGACTTAATCATTTGCAGGAATTAATCATGTTTTGCTTTTCTTAACTGGCACTATGAGGCAAATGTAGCTTGTATGGTGCTTAATCTCTTTGCATTATTTATTTTCCAGTTCAAACCCCATATTCTCTTTTATATTTTGGTAGTTATGGCTTCTGAGGAAGAAGAAGAGATGGTCACTGCAGAGATGGGGTCACCACCCCTCCAGAAGAAAAGTTCTCTGGCTGGGTCATTAGACCATATACCTAACAGAATAGGAAGCTCACTCTCTCCTGAACCTTCTAGCAATAAGGCAGATTCCCAGGATTCCAAAAGTGAGTCTGTTGAGGTTGCTGCTGAGCCTTGTCTATGGTGTATGTGATGGTGACAGTCCCATTAGCTGGCTTTAATGCAGATCTGAACCCTTTGCTTACCACTTGTTTTATAGAGTGGTGTCACTGCTTATAATTTACACTGTCTCTTGGTGAAATAATTTGAAAGGTTTCATGACTAGCAAAAGTATTGTTCACATAAAAAATAGCAAAAAGAATTCAGTGTGTTTCATAAGTTTGCAATATTTGTGTTAAATACTGAGGGTTTAATAAAATGTTTCTTTTTCAATATGTGGCTAATACAGTATACAGTATTTTCTATTTTCTTTTGCTTTATGTAAAAGTACATTGTGAAGGACAGCAGTCAGCTTAACAAATAGCTAATTAATGAACCCTTGTGCAAATATGATCTACCAACATTATGTACCATTATTGATTTGGGGGTTGCGGTATTTTTCCCATTGCTTGTTACAGTGAACAGCCAAATAGCCATTTTGTGGTTTTTCTTCATTTTAAAGGAAATGTAGAATATATGCTGTGAGGGATCTTAACTTTCTGAGTTAATATTGTAATGCTCTTGAAACCAAGAAGAAACAAATATTTCTGATTTCAGCTTTAAAATGATCACAAGTAGCCACTTGGTATAAATATTATTTAAAGCATTTTTACCCAACTCTGTGGCTGAAAAGGCTCACAGCTTACAGTCTAAAAGACACAATACTAATGGAAAAATGAATGAGGAAGGAAGAGGAAAATGAGGAAATTCAGGCATCAATTCTTAAGGTTTCATTGTAGTTCTTATAATGACCAACTGGGATGGAAACAATTCAGGGAGAAGGTGGGTCTGATAAAGCTGGTCTCTCAGCAGACAATCAAATGGCCCTCCTATATTTACCTCTGCTGCAGTCTGATGGAATAGACTTCATTGTTTTTGACTGTATTTGGGTAGGAGAATCAGGCCGTGATACTTGAAATGTTACTGAAAATAAGAATTATAATGTTTTGTGAACAAGGAAACAAAAGGAGGTATTTATAGTGTGGCTTTCATCAACTTAGCATAAGGTGCATGTCACCAATTTTGTGTGAGAACACGGGTCAAAGTGATGGTTGCAGGGCGGACTAGTAGTTGTGATGCTGATTTTCGCAGAAGGAATTTGACCATCAAGCACCATTTTTTACTAAAGTTTAGTGAAGTCATCTGTTGCAAAATAGACTGAAAGAGCCAGTCTATTTAGCTAGTCCAATGCTAAACTGATGATATCTGGCTTGTTTATGGAGCGGGGTCCAAATCAAGATAACATGGTGTACGCTTGTGCTGTACTGACTGGTAGCAAAGGCAGTGTGGGGTTAAGCTTAACCTTGTCTCAATAAGTCACTCTCCTCTTTCCAGCACCAAACCTCACAACATGTGAGGTCTGTGGCATCTGCTTCGAGACCCGCAAGGGCTTGTCCAGCCATGCCCGTTCTCACTTACGTCAGCTCGGTGTGGCTGAGTCTGAGAGCAGCGGAGCCCCCATCGACTTGCTCTATGAACTGATGAAGCAGAAGGGCAAAGTGGACAGTGGCCCCATCTCTCCAAGTCTTAGCAAAAAATCTGCTTCTCCCAAAGAAGGGACTGCAGGGTCCTCACAGCCAACATTGCTGCCTCTCAACAAAGCTACGGAACGGCCGCAAGAGGCACCTATAAACAAAGCAATCAAATGCCCTCCAGGTTTCACCCCCAAGAATGTTGCCCAGCCAGGATCTCCCATACTCAAGAAAGTGACACCTGCTCTGCCTGGTTCTCCTCTGCCAAAGACCCCCGAAGACAAAAGCCCCAAGCTACCGCTGAGCCCTCTGCAGAGTTCTCCTAAAGCACAGTGGTCACAACCGGAGGAAGAAGGCCCCTTAAATCTAAGTGAGTCTGTTTGATGCTGATGCTGCTTGTGAACAGGAGAGCTGGCTTGCAGTTTGGTGCTGCAGGGAGCTCTTGTGTTTCACATTACCTTGTAGCGTGAACCAGTGTAGGGCTGCCCACCCCAAGGCACATTTTACATCTATTGGCTCTGCACAGGCTGCTTGCTGCATTCACACAGACGGCATCTTGTATACACCACAATAAAAGAAGGGCATAAAGGACTCCTGCAAAAGGGTCCCTTCCTATTTCTAGAACAATTGATGAACTTCACTGTGATCCTTTGGTGTTGTCCAGAAGGGTTTATTCCCTTCTCTAAGCTGTGTGAGCAGGAGTTTTAAAAAAATATTATTCTTAGGCACCTTTTCAGTAAATCTCTTTTCCCAAAAGTGGAAGTTTCCTCAACTGGCTCTTCCCCGAAACCCATCTCCAAGATGGTCAGTCATAATTATTTTATTCATTGGATGGGCCACAAAATTATTTTATTCATTGGATGTGTCCTTTTGATTTGTACCTGGAGATTTTTAAAGTCACTGGTGAAAGTAGGGATGTTTATCTCTTGAAGAGAGAGCAACTACTGTATAGAGACTATGTTTCTTTCCAAAGCCCTGAGTGAAACTCTTCTTAGAAGAAAAGACTGAGACACCCTCTGAGATCTTGTGCATAGCTGTTCATTTAAAACCAAAATACTTAGCAATCTTTCAGAATAAAGAGTGAGGAATTTAGTGCTCTCAGTACCTAATTAAAAGCAATTTCTGCTGCATCTGAGTCATTGCTTCCCCTGTTGTATATTATCTGTTTGCCCTTCTTCTCAGAGCCTATAGTAAGGCTTGTGGACTTGCAGCTGATGTTGGAGCTTGGAGACTTACATAATTTGTGCTTCTTTTGCGCTATCATATTCAAGGCTAGATCTCTTCAACTGTGTTTTCTATTAAAGCTGGCAGAAATGGCACAAGCCACCCAGTATCCCTGCTTCAGTCTTCTCTTGCATTGGTGGGAAATAACAGAAAATCAGCACTGCTTCTGCCATTTCAGTCCTTTTTAAAAGCCGTTTTGCAGCTGTTGCTGGTGAGGGAGTAGTGAGTTCTCACTTGGTGTGTTGAGGCAGAGGTAAGGAGAATCGTAAAGAGTGGGGAATTTTCTGCTGGGCTTGGCTCAAGGTACCAAGGCCAGTCAAGGCCAGTCCTATCTGGAGGTGGGGAAAGCAAACAATGCACAAGGTGTGTATTGTGGTATCTTCTATTGACCCAGCAGCAACAAAGTCTGCAGCATCAGTTGTAAGGAAGTGTTGGATGACATCCTGACCTGTCCACCCCACAACTGAGTTCCTGCTTCTTTCATCTGGGAACCTTCAATTTAAAAGCCCCTTTTCCAAGTCCCATTTGCCTTCTTCTCTAACTGCATTGTCATGGGCCGCAGATTCTTAACATAATATTATGGTGTCAGTTGAGCACTGGAGTCCTTAGATATGTTGCGATTCTTCCTCAAGCATACAATTGAAAAACAGTTGCTGAGAAAGTCAACACCATTTATACAGCTGCTTCCCATTCCCATTTTGAGGTGTAATCAATTCCTAAACATAACTCTTTGCCCCAGGCATTGATATTTTACCTGCATTTCATATTTTAGAAATTGCTGCGAGAACCTTTGCTTTTATTGTTCTTTGCTTTTAGGCTCTGCCTTGGCTGATATGATTTTGAACTGTGTTTCATCCGGTCAGTTGTATATGAAAGTGGAGGTTTATAACCAACAAACTTTGCAGTTTTCTAGATACTTTACATGACTTCTTTGAACATTCCTGGGAATTTGAATTTGCTTGTGACGGAAATTGGCATAAATCTGCATGCACTAAAATAAACTCTTAAAGTGGCAGTTCTGCCCTCATTGAGTAATAACAGCTGTCAATTCTGGGTTCAACCCATTTCTTCCTAATGACTTATACCACATGCTGCTAGACTACGTAAGAGTCATAGCACTGAAAACGTCACTGCTGTCCATCTTTATTTTGAAATCAAATGCAAAGCTTAATAGTGGATCGAAGAAGCCTCATGGACCTTACAGGCATGAGAAACAATTACAGTTTGGAAAGTGTTGTTGTGCCATTGTTGGGGATAACCATTTACATTAAGATTCTTCAGTCTGAAGGATTGAAATGCTAGGCAAAAATGCAAATGCTTTGGACCTCTTAAATTGACGGTTTAATTTTTTAAGTCACTCTTTCTGTTTGCCACATTGCTTTTCCAGCATGAACCCGGCTGGCAGCTTGAAGCTTTGCTCAGTCTGGGACTAGGGCTGTCTGACACACTGCAGTTTTTGACATTGCCGTTTTCAAAAGTTACTGGTGTCTGAAATGCCTGGTGGTTTAAGCTGAAATGGAAAAGGCTTGAGCATCATGTTTTCAGGAAAGAGAATATTTGAAAACTTGACCTGGGCCACTAAAAGGAAATCTGGTTAAATGCAAGTCTTCTGAGAGAATTTCTGCTTAACTGTTAAGCCAGCATCAGTGGGTACAGGTGAATAACTTGGCTTTCCTTTAGGGCTGCTTGCTAAATCCTACTAGGAAACCACTTTACCATTTCTGGAGTAAGAAATGGGGCCTTTAGAACAAAAAACAAAAAAAAAGGAAGAAGGTCATTTTCAGGTTGTAACGGGTACTTGAGACACATCACTTGTGTGATCGTATCTATTGTGATCAATGTGTTCTTTTTTCCGCAGCTGTAGATAGTGACTCGGGCAGAGAAATTGACTGCCAGTTATGTGGTGCCTGGTTTGAAACCAGAAAAGGGCTGTCGAGTCACGCTAGAGCCCACCTGAGACACCTGGGAGTGAGCGATCCAGATGCTAAAGGATCTCCTATTGATGTTTTAAATGATCTCATCAAAAGCGAAGACTTCAAAGGCCTCCCTCCCTCTCTCCTCCATAGTGAGAGAGAAACATTAGGGGAGACTGGGAGCTCTGATGGACCCAGCCCAAAGAGCACAGCTACAGCAGCGCCTGCCACAGGCATGAAACAAGCACACGCACCAAGGCCTTTGGGCAAACAGCCATCTGTACTCTCACCTCACTCCCCTCCGCCATCCAAGAAGTTGAAGCCACATGGCCACAGGCTGTCAGCTGCGGCCAGCCTGCAAAGGAAACAGGGTCTTTCTTCCAGTGCGTATTGGGCAGCAGATGCTGAGATGGCTCCACTCAATCTCTGTAGGTTCTATCAGCACTGCCTCCTGTCCCCTCCTCTTCCTCTCCCCCTTCCTAGTCTTGTTTATGTGACATGGAGCTGTACGCTTAGAAATCCAGGCCCCTTGCCATTTTCCTGCCACCATGTCCAATAAGCAGCAAAGGGTTGGGGAAGCAAGCATTTTGGCCCACATGCTTTTCTTGCAAAGCTTTTTCTGAAATGTATAATGCAGCTTTCCCAGCTGGCCTGTGCGTGTGCTGAAGTTAACTCTTCCCTGTCCGGGTATTTTCTCCACGGTTATATCTTGCTCCAAATGGATGGCATCTCCCTGTCCCAGATAGGAGAAGGCTATATGGTTGCTCTTCAATTAAGGGTATCACAAGACAAGCGTGGATTCAATCTGATCTGCTGCAGATGGAAGGGGAATTAATTAAACATTTTGAAGGGAAGAGTGTGCAATTTTACATAGCCTGAGCCCTTTTGTGGCCATTGGTTTGAAATTGACTGCTGAATTTTTTACAGCACTCATTGGCTTTGTTTAGTGTCAGCAAAATGCTCAGTACTGATGTGTTTCTCCATGGCATTTAATGTCTTAGCAGTTACAGAGCAAGGAAGAAGATTGCATCTGCCATTTACAATTTTACCAGGGCTTTAAAGTGGCACTGTGACCCATTTCAGAGATGGAGGTGACAACTGCCTCAAGGTGGTGGGATTCCAGCTATTTCCCTCCCTCAGTGCAGGGAGAGTAGATGAGACCAAAGTGTGATCTGCATACTGCTGGCTTTAAAGCTGTTAAATAGCCAGGGACACCCCATATTGAATGGTGTGTTTCACCCCTTTGCACTAGCTGTCCTGCATTACCTAAAGGAGGCTGCATGGCTCAAGCTTACGGTGGCAAATACAGAGCACTTGGTGGTTCTTCCCCTGACCCACATTGGGAAATGAGTCTTCCCTTTCTCCCTGACAGGGAGAATTAAGGCATTGAATTCTGGGATGGGAAAGGGTATTCAGCATTTCTCATTGTGGGATTTCCTATTCAGCTGTACAGCAAATGTACTTTCATCCAGACGGGTGGCCCTTCGTTTTGAAGGAGACAGTGGGATCATGGAGAAGAAACTGGCCTTCATGCCTGGTTCCTTGCACACACATGATCATCTTCCTTTGAAAGCTTGATCAGGGTGCGAAGGAAAGCACACAGCTTCTGGTATACCTCCTTGTTAATCTCATGACATAGGACCAGCCATTCTCAGCATTTTTTTATAATTTGGCAGCACCTGCTCTTCACTGTCTCCTGTCATGTATCCAGTGTCCCCTGCTCTGACCACATCCTACCCCAGCTTTCATGCTTCACAGGAATTGTTGGTGGTTTATTTTTTTATTTGGCCAATCTTGTTACGGTATCAGCTTTGTCTTGTGTGAAATCCTTGTGCTTTGTGCCTGCTTCATACTGCCTTGTAAGGGAGTAACCTAGTTGGTGTCCACGTCACATCCTGCTCCCTGCCCAATCCTTTTTTTCAGCCTCTGTAATAGTCTGTCTCTCCTCTCCTCTTTCTCTTCAGCCTCTGGAGCAGAACCTGTGCGGGATATCAGGTGTGAGTTCTGCGGTGAATATTTTGAGAACCGGAAAGGGCTCTCCAGCCATGCCAGGTCGCACCTTCGTCAGATGGGGGTAACTGAGTGGTATGTGAATGGCTCTCCCATCGACACCCTCCGAGAAATCCTAAAAAGGCGAGCTCAGCCTCGGACCAGTACCTCCAACTCCCCAGCACAGGGTCAGAAATCACTTGCTCCATCTGTTCTTGGGGGCTCCCTGGAGTCACGCGGTCCAGGGGAGAGCCATGTGCCTCCCATGCCTAAGAAGTCACAGCAGCCAGGGAGCCCTTTGGGGCACTCTCCTACCTCTTCTCCCCCAACTGCTAGAAAAATCTTCCCTGGGCTTTCTTCTCCCTCTTTGCACAAGAAACTGAAACAAGATCAGCTGCGTATGGAAATCAAGCGGGAAATGATGTCTGGGGGACTTCATAATGATTCACATCTATCTGATAGAGCTTGGTCACCACGGGAGGAGATGTCCCCACTCAATCTCTGTAAGTGTTAGCAACAGGGGCTGTATGCATAAGCCTTTGGTGATGGGCAAAAATGCATGTTAGAATGGGTGTGAAAGTGAAGAATTGGGAATTAGGGCTACATGATTTTTTTCTCTCAGTAAACAGGGTGCTGCTGCCTAATAATCAAGATCTCAGATAGCATCAGCTTTATGCTCATGCATTCCTGCACTGGAGGTTCTGAGAGCTTGTGACCATGTTGTATGGATTCCTTGTAAGATTGTTATTAGCAATTGGTGCCTTAGTACAGTGAGAAACTTTCTGTGTTTCCTGATTGGCAAAATAAATGCAAATATTCAGATACTCCTGTCTCCAAATGTGCAGTCACTCTAGACCAGGCACCCCCAAACTTTGGCCCTCCAGATGTTTTGGACTACAATTCCCATTTTCCCCGACCACTGGTCCTGTTAGCTAGGGATCATGGGAGTTGTAGGCCAAAACATCTGGAGGGCCGCAGTTTGGGGATGCCTGCTCTAGACCTAGCAGAGTGTTGAGAAGCATGCTAGCTTCAGGCGTGGAAGACCCAGACCTGGAACCTGTTCAGCCCTTAAATGATATGGATGGCTTATCAGATATAAGTGAGATAAGTAGTTCATTTTGTGTGTGTGTGTGTGTGTTTTGAAAAGCACTGCAGAAATAAATAAGGTTGTGAGAGGTGCATGACTGGTTGCTAATTACTTGCCTTTGAGTGTAAAGCATTCTCTGTGCATTTTTATTTGTCTTTTGCAGCCTCTCGTGCTGACCCCGTGCGGGATATTCGGTGTGAGTTTTGTGGTGAGTTTTTTGAGAACCGGAAGGGGCTCTCCAGCCATGCCAGATCTCACTTGCGCCAGATGGGAGTAACTGAATGGTCAGTCAATGGCTCCCCCATCGACACGCTACGAGAAATCATAAAGAAAAAGAACAAGCCGTGCTTGATAAAGAAAGAGCCAAGCACAATGAGCATTGAGCTTCCACAGCCCATGGGGGAGGATGGAGCTGATCCTAAATCCCCTGGGAAAATGCTGCAACCCATGGCTTTGTCCCCACTGGGCGGGAGGACTGGGAAACCACACCTTGGTCGGGAGGTTAGTCTATCACCACTCAAGTCACCAGAGGGCTTCTTGGCACCACTCTCCACTAAGCGCCCACTGCCAGATGAGCGGCTGAGCGGCCACAGTGAATTGAAGCAGAAAACCTACATCCAGACGGAATTGCCATTCAAAGCCAAGCATGTGCACGACAAGCCCACTCATACATGTAAGTGCAACCCCAGAATGGGGGAAGGGATAAGGTTGGGATCCTGAAAAACCTTGGTATTCTATTTCAAGGCCTTCCCTTATGAAATTGAGTTTCTTTCAGGCTTGTTGAGAGTGGGAGGGTAGATGCAACAGTGTACATATGGACCTCATATAAAAGGTATTCCACTACAGCCTTTTGAGGCAAGGCAGTGTCCTGATAGGTAGGGGTTTTTTTAAAACATGTAGTGGGCTTAGAGTTAGCCAACAACCCTGGTGTGGTACGTTGTCTCTTCTCCTTCCCTTGTATCAGCTAGCCTTTATGCATCCTCTGGCTGGTAGAGTTATTTCATTATCTTTGGGGGTTCAAACATTGGGCAAATCAGTAATTGGTGTAAACTTTCATGTCTTCAGCCGTAGGGCCAAAGTGGGCAAAGGTATGCAACTTGCCTATTTATGGGCAAATGATTCTGGGGTTTGGTTTACTTGACTTGTGGGCTACAGGTGATGGCACTGCTTAGGAGTTTCAAAGTGGGCTTTTCGGGCTGTTGGTATTGATCCCTGGGGATCCTTTGTGGGGAAATAAGAGTAGTGCCATGGAGCAAATAAGTCCTGGTGCTCCACACTTGAACTGTTACTGCTTAAGTCCTTTACTGAAGGTTTTGCTCAGTCTAGCTCCCTGCCATTTCTGCTCCCAGCCACCGAAGCCTGCTGTGAACTGTGTGGCCTCTACTTTGAGAACCGCAAGGCACTGGCCAGCCATGCTCGCGCACACCTCAGGCAGTTTGGAGTGACTGAATGGTGTGTGAACGGCTCCCCAATCGAGACTTTGAGTGAGTGGATCAAGCATCGTCCCCAGAAAGCCGGAGCCTATCGCAGCTACATCCAAGGTGGGCGGCCCTTCACCAAAAAGTTCCGCAATGCATCTCACGTGCGCGACAACGATGCTTCCGGGAAGAGGGCTCCTCTGAGCCTGCAGGCAGGCAGCCCTCCACTGGCGAACAGAAACCTCGGTGGGGAGATAGTGCCCAGTGAGCCTAGCAAAGCTGTGGATGGTGGCAGTGGCAGTGGCCTCAATGGTGGTGATCGACCTGCAGTCACGTCACCTCTGTCGCTGGTAAAGATGGAGGAGCATCAGCAGCATAACATAAACAGTGAGTCATTTCTCCCAGATTTTCAACACAGGGCCCATCTGGGTACAAGGCTTTCTGGTCAGTCGGGAGGCCTTCTTGAGGAGGCAGCTGTATCTTCCTGGGGGTAGGAGTGGTAGCAGTGAATGTTCAGGCACCCATCTAATTTTTCAGTGTTCCCAAATTACTCATTGGCCCCAATGCTTTGGGTAGCTTCAGCTAAGGGCCTCAGAGGAATTCCTCAACAGACTGGCATGTAAAGATCTTAGTCACGGGGAGATGCACAACATGACAATGCCGTTCCTGTAGCTTCCCCACTCTCCTGCATGACTTCTAGACTTTCTCCTGCCCCACCTTTCTTTTCTTCATAAAAATGTTTTCACAAAGTTCCTTTTTCATTCCAAATACATCACAGCCAATGCTGTTGGCTATATCCCAGCATCCTTTCCGAAACAAATTCCCCCCCTGTTCACTAGAGTTTGAACGAAGGCAGGCCAAGCCCGTTGAGGCTCCTCCACCTCGAGAAGAGGAGATTGCTGATCTGCAGCAGAAGGTTGAAGATGTCCGCCAGCCACCTCCCAGAGTGAGACCTGTGCCCTCCTTGGTTCCTAGGCCACCACAGACCTCCTTGGTAAAGTTTGTGGGCAACATCTACACGCTGAAGTGCAGGTTTGTGCCATTGTTCCATTTTGCTAATCCCTTTTTCTGCAGGGAAATTTGAATGGCTTTATAGTGTGGGCAGTTTGCTCTTAAACCTATTATAGGCAACAATCTTCTTGTACCAGGCCTTTTGGAGGCAGGGCAAGAGATGGGCAGGCAACCTCAATTCCCACACACCCTTTCCCGCATTCTACTTTTAGAGGGTTTTCCTATGCGTTTTGAGATAAGCAAATCTTCAGCTTGGTTCAAATAGACTTTTGTGTTCTCTTTGTGCAGGTTCTGCGAAGTGGAGTTCCAGGGGCCCCTCTCCATCCAAGAGGAGTGGGTGCGGCACCTCCAGCGCCACATCTTGGAGACTAACTTCTCCAAGGCTGATGCTTTGCGAAGTGGGACCGATGTGCCTGCGGAACCACCTGTAGCTGAGGCCCAGTAGCAAAGTTCTTAGGAAGCACCAGCATTCCAGAGTTTCTCTCTTACCTTTCCAGATGAACAAGATTAATGGTTATCAGAATGGGGGTGAAAGCAGTATTTGACACACACCCCCTGTGCTCCACAGCTTTGCCCGCCTGTAGACTTAACTTGGATTTTGGGTGGGGCAGAGAGTTCGCGGGAACAGTCCCAAAGTTTGAGCACTAAATTAATGATGCTGTTTTTAATGGAGATGCTCCTTATTGATGGAAGTGGTATTCCAAACTGGAGCTCGCTTTTATCTGCACAAAAGTAAAACGGAAATTTCCTTGTCCTTCCAGTGAATGCAGGTTTCTCCAAAGACACACACTTGTTACAGGGAGGAAACATGGACTTGCTCTGTTGCAGTTCAGGCTGTGAGAGATGTGATGGTGAGAATTGTGAATATGAGGTTCTAGTGAAAGTTGTGAACATGAGGATTTGTTTGAGGTCAGACACAAGCAAGTTGGGAGGGTAGACACAGAGCACTTTGTTCTGTGGGGAAAGCTGTTGATTCTGTATGTGACTCTAGAGTTAATGTATGTTTGACTCCTTAGGTGACAAGTCCTTAGTTTCTGTAGATGTTGGATCCTGTTGTGCATGTTCACATTCCCTAACTGCGTAATGGAGGGTCTCAGTCCCACCTGCATTGAAGGGGAAATCATGGACTCTTTGACCCATATACATTTCCCCTTTCCATAAGTTCCCAATGTCACTTGGTCATCCCCATCTGTTTCATGTGGGACCCTGTAGGGAATTCAGCTCTGCCACGTTATGGCAAGGAGATTTTGGCAAAGGAATATGGATTTTTCCTGTCTTTAGCCTTGGGCTGAAGAATGGGTAATGATGTCCCATAGATAACCTCTGCCTGAAATCAGGGATGACATTTCCTTCTGGACAAGCAAGTCCTTTCCAAGGGTATCTGAAGAGTTTGGACTTCTTGCGGGTGGAGGGCCTCTATGTTTCTTCTTTTTAGCAAGCACTTGGTGCAGTTCCCAAACCAGCAACAGTAGGTCCTACTGGAATTTCTGCTTTCCTGTTATTTCTCACTGTTGCTGTCCTCGTCTCTCTTCATAGAACCTCAACTTTTTAAACTCTAGTTTTGTGTAGAAATAACAAGCATTCATTTTTATTTGGATCCCAGGCTGAGCAGAGTCTGGAGGCAAATTACCTTTTAACTTTTTCAATGGGCATATTCTGGTTATTACTGTACCTAGGAATATGTATATTAGATTAAACCTGTTCTGGAAACAAAAGGAGAATCCTGAGTGTTGTGCTTTTCTGGTTGTGTACTTACGTGGAAGGTGGAGAATGTGTTGTGGTTTCTATAGAGAGGTGTCCCAAGCGCTGCCAGTGGATGTGGAAGCTGTTTCTTGGAGAAACCTTAGGCTCTATCACCCCAGGATAAACTGAAACTAGCAGACTCACTGTCTTGGTAAGATGTACTGTAAAAGTGTATTGGTGAAAGATAAGCTTTTTAAAAAATTGCTTTAATTTCCCCTATGTTGAATGTATTTCCCACATCTCACCACGTCTCTGGCAATACAGTCTGAGCCCCAACCCATACAGGACTTACGTAGAACAGATACTGAAATCCTTATATCAAAGTGTGTCACCACTGTTGCAGGCGCCTATTCTGCCATGTACAACTTCTTCCTCTGTTTCTGATTTTTAAAACAATTTCTTTTTATATGCTTTGGTCTCCCATAGCAGGCTGAGCAGCAGTCATATTATGAAACCAAAGTCACAACTCTTAAGTTTTTTTTATTCAGCACCTATAATACAGAAGAATGTCCCAGCGTAAGACAGGATAACAGCATCACCATATGTCGCACTGGGTTCCTCTTAGACCAAAGCAGGGTTTTAAACCTTGATTTCAGTCCAGGTATTCAGTATGTAAAGGTATTCCTCACCATATCTAACTGGGCCAGTTTCCAGAGCAGGGACTAGTATGACAATATAGTTCCAAATATTATATAACTCCCTGTGCTAAGAGTTGCCTTCCCAAAACTGTGTGTGAAGGGTGTTACTACACCTGTCACTACTTTAAATTAAGGGGTAGCAATAGCACCATAGCTTTCCAGCTTCATTCTGACTGTCCTGAAAAATGGAAGGAGAAGTGGGTAGCACAGTGTGCCTTGCATGCAACCATCCCTATTGCTTTCTTTTAATCAAAGGCCATGAAGGATGCATGCATGGTTGATTCTGCCTTGTTTCCATTCCCTCTCCCATTCAAGTTGTGTTCTTCATTATCATATCTGATTGAAAAGTATTCCATGATAGTGGTAGCAGGGAAATGCTGCTTGACAACTTCCATGTGCCAGACACTATCTATGTTCCCCCTGTCTATTAACTACCAGGAAAGCATTACACTTCTGCTCTTCTTTGTACAGTGGCTTTCGCTTCTAAGTGCATTAAAGGCAACTGAAAGCCTCTAGCTTAAATAATTGGCTGCTTGATTCAAATCAATATCCAGCTCTCCCTTAACCCCTTTGGATTGTCAGGACAGAGTGCTGCAGTGACCTTAGTCACCTCAACAGACAAATTCGCTTCTAAGGCAGTCTACTGACTGCTTCCATTAGCCATCTTGTCTCCTGACCAGGCTGCGTAGTACACCTGTATCCTCCACCCCCTCCTGATCTGAGATACCGTCCCTCCTGCATACAACTCCTGATCTTAAACATTGTGAAATTTATTCAGAGTTCCCTTTATGATTGGACCCTTGGTGTGTTAAGTTCATGTCTCATCTCAAGTTACTTAGCCTTCCTTAAAGTTCTTCATTGTCATTCGCTTCCCAACTCTGAGCCTTACCTTCAGCATTGTAGCCTCAGGCCTCCCTGTTCCTCAGATTCCTTGTATCTTGGGACTTCTGCTACCACCTGTCTCCAAGAGAGGTTCTACTCTCCTCCAAACTGACAACATTCCCCTTCCTCACAGAAGTAGCAATGCTAGCTGTTTGGTTCCTTGAACAACTGGAATTGTATGCCGCCAATCAACCCAACCAATCAATGCCAGAGGTTTCACTGCCTAAAGCACAATATAATCAGTTTGGTTAAACAGTTGCAGTTTTTTAAATCTACTGATAGGTTCCCCAGTAAATTGGTTAGCAGACTGTGAGGGGGAAAGTGATACAGTACTTTTAATAATTTGCTTAGAACTGCAGGCAGCAAGCACCATTTTATAAGAAGCATTCTCCATTATGACCAGAAAGAATGCTGTTTTTAAGATGTTTGATATCATGTATGTGTGCATCATCTTTAAAACAAAGCATGTCTTTTGCTTCAGGGATATTGTTTTTACAAATATGCAAATTTTCATTACTTGATTTAATCAAGTAAAACTTGTATAGCCAATTAAAGGTAAAGGGACCCCTGACCATTAGGTCCAGTTGCGGACGACTCTGGGGTTGTGGCACTCATCTCATTCTATAGGCCGAGGGAGCCAGCGTAGACAGCTTCCAGGTCATGTGGCCAGCATGACTAAGCCGCTTGTGGTGAACCAGAGCAATGCACGGAAACACCGTTTACCTTCCCACCGGAAGGTATCTACTTGCCTATTTATCTACTTGCACTTTTTGGCGTGCTTTCGAACTGCTAGGTTGGCAGGAGCTGGGACCGAACAATGAGAGTTCACCCCATTGCGGGGATTCGAACCGCCAACCTTCTGATCGGCAAGCTCTAGGCTCTGGTTCAACCCACAGCACTACCCATGTCCCTGTATAGCCAATTAGTTTACATTTATTTAATTGGGTTGCATTTGCAACTTTGGAATCTTTCGAATTGATTCCTCCCTTTTGCCAGTCATAGCTGCCAGGTTTTCCCTTTTCTCGCGAGGAAGCCTATTCAGCATAAGGGAAAATCCCTTTAAAAAAGGGATAACTTGGCAGCTATGTTGCCAGTACTCTTGATATTCTTTTTTTGGAGTTGAGCCAACTACGTGTTCCTTTGAAAGGGCCTGCCTCACTAATAAAGTTTGATGTTCCAGTAGGAAAAGATCTTATTCCTGTTAGAGGGTGGGTGGTTTTTTTTGGTAATTATTATACAAGCTGCCCTTTATTATGTTTGCTCCAAGAGGCATTGCATTCAACCTTTTATCAAATTATCTGTAGATGGGAATAAAACTCTTGAATTCCTTATCTTAAAGGGGCAAAGCCCATGAATTATGCATATATAAATAGCTGAGAAGAGAGATCACAGGGAAATATGGAATTTTCCGTGAGACAGTTCAGGACCACAATTTTTTCTGAAAAGGCTGTCTGCGCTACTTACAGGGGGGGGGGGGCACAGAAGTTACAGCCTTATGTTTGTTTAGCCAGGGAGCATTATGCTCATTCAGTCCTTGCAATCAGATACTGATATAGCCTGTTTCAGACCATTTCCAATGGGCCTTTAATAACAATTTCACCCTCAATTGCACCATAAAATGTTGGTCATGATGTTTCCAATTTCTTCAATTTTCAAACAAAGGAACAATAATAGGAAACTGACCATCTAGCTCAGTAGTGTTTTCTACAAGGAGAAACTTGGAACCTTTTGCAGGCAAAACAGATGTTCTACCACAAGCTAACTTTGTGATACAAATGTGTTTTTTCTCATCTTGTTAAATGAAGTAAAAACAAGGGTGTTAACTGAGGTAGAGTCGTATGTACCAGTTCATGCGACATTGTGCCACGGTAGGAGACAATGTTAATATCACACTCTAGCAACTTACATGATTAACTATACTTGGAAATCAAACTCCTTAATGAGTCTATGAGAAGGTTTTGGTTTTTTTTGCTAAGGCTTGTACTTTATTAGAAATCTGAGAATATCCCTTCCCAAATGTCCTGATGGAGATAAAGATCTTCAATGAGCCCTTAGCTTAAGATAAGATAAAGATCTTCAATGAGCCCTTAGCTTAGCCCTCTTCAACACTAAAGGACCCACATACTAGAAGATACTAAAAGATTCACAATAGCACTAGAGAACTAAGTATGGCTTACAGTGCATAGCAAGCTACTGTACAGTGGTACCTCGGTTTATGAATGTAATCCGTTCCTGAAGTCCATTCTTAAACTGAGGCGTGCTTTTCCTAATGAGGCCTCCTACTGCCAGCTCTGTTCTTCTTTGGGTGCAGGAAATTTCATCAAGGATGCCAGACTTCTGGAACAGTAGAGTACTTCACCTGGGAGAAAAATTCCTTGTAGGCTGAAGCTAGAGGCTCGTAGACACAATACTGTACAAATTTCTGCCATAATCTACATTAATGGAATAAAAGATATACGTAAACCAAGGGACAAGGAATGACTTGCTTTGTCTACTCCCCTGGAGTCAGGACATTATGGCATTTGCAGCAGCTCTGAGACCCTGCAGGAGAAAGATGAAACAAACCTATGTTCATACTAATGGAGCCACGAGTGGGAGATCTTGCAATAGCTTAAACATAGGCCAATTTGCTTTTAAAGCGTTATGAATTACTATTTTATTCACCACACCAAGGACAATATAAGTGTTGAGTGAATGAAATAGTTTCAAACAATTTAAGGCTATGCATGAATTTGTTAGTTCACTGTTGATACTTGGCTGTACAGAAGAGGATGAAGTTGGGTTTTGTAGAAAAGAGTTGAAATTGGCACAGTTGAAAAGAGTTGAAATTGGCACAGCCTACTAAGATACAAGGTATAGGTGCTAGCATGCATGATTAGAATTGTGTTCCAGCAGTGGTGCCAATCTAGTAATGTGAAACAATTATCAGAGTCTAGGCCGAAAGGATTAAAGTCAGGAAATCGGCCCTCAGAGGAAGCCGCAAGTAGACTGATAATGTAAGTAAAGCAGGATTTCGTTTAGAAACAAAATACCAGTATCAGAGAGATTGCTTCATACTATGGCTCAAGCCTAGAGCATACTCAGAAGTTTAGGATAATAAGCAGGGCATCCAACAGTTCAAATCATGCCATGCCAACTAATGGATTCTTGGAAAGTCATGATCTAGAGTGTGTTACTTACCCAGGGTTGCTTAATAGTGCCTACCAAAGTGCCTTTGCTATGAGTATTGGCATCATATGGTAGATGTTTGATTCTTGCTCTCAGCGTTATTCTATATGTGCAAGCTCGTATGAATGACAGACATTGGTAAAAATCTATCATCTTTTCAATTTGTCCTGTAAGCAGAATAACAATTTATTTTTGCCTGTGGCAACATTCATAAATCAAATTGTGTCATCAAGCAGTTATCCACTTTTTA
The DNA here is from genome assembly GCF_963506605.1 of Zootoca vivipara. Taxonomy (NCBI): domain Eukaryota; kingdom Metazoa; phylum Chordata; class Lepidosauria; order Squamata; family Lacertidae; genus Zootoca; species Zootoca vivipara. The sequence continues at coordinate 84,310,640 of NC_083277.1, read as the reverse complement.
GTTTAATCTTTTGTCAGTTCCTCTATTCTGACCTTCTGGTGTCCAATTTTTGAGTTCATGAAGCAAACCTAGTAACTATATTTTGAATGTCTAATCCAAGAAGCTGAGATGGTTCCAGTACTAGCTATGAAGCACCAAGCATTTTCAAAATCACCATTTTCAAATACGGTGGCAAAAAAGAACCCTCTCTGGTGTAGCTAAGTCCATAGCAATTTAGCTTTAGATGTTTATTAGCAATTGGAAATCCAGCTGTTACGCAAATATTACTTTTAATTATCAAATATTTATGGGTTAGAATCATAGTGGTAGAGGAGTCCATCTCTCTGTTCTTCATATTTCTCTGAAAATTAAAAGACACTTTGCCAAGGGCTTATGTTCAAGATAAAGTACAGTACCGATTGACTAGGTGTTGGTTCTTACTCAGAATAATCAGACATGGTGTAATATATACATGATCAAAGGTGATAAGTGTTCAAAACACTTGGTTTCAGTAATGTGGTAATCTTGCAACATAGGCTAATATTCATATATTACAACTGTAGCTCTGAGGTGAAGCAAGAGCCAAGGAGTGAATTCATGGCTGAGGTGACAAACAACTGTGATCTGGCAGCTTGCCGCTCACCACTTCAGGCAACTCACTTTCCATTTGAATCCTGTTCAAACCAGAATCTATTTTCAAATGTTTTCTCTTCTAGAAAAGAATACTGCATTGCAGCAACCATAACTTAAAAGTGTAATGGGATGGTGGCAAGAGGACTTTTACCTAACCTCTGATACCATCCTTCATGGAAGAAACTGCCCAAGCATTGTCTATATTCAAGGTGTTTGGTATTCTGAACCTCATCAGTGAAGAAGCACCAGCTTCCACGCTGGGGGGCATTGGTTTGCATAGCTCTGTATTTTTACCACCTTTTCAGCAACTTTAGCCCTGCCTTCAAAGTTCACATCCCCTGTTAGTGTATGTCAGTTAAGTCCAGTTTGATACGATGTAAGTGGTTGCACTGGCTCCACCAGTTGCATTGGTGAGCTGTCAAATCATCATTATTATTAAGTTTGTGCGTGGGTGAGAGAGAAATCTGACCTGATCTTTCTTTCTTTCTATTTACCGGTAGAAGAATCCGTTTATGTACTCGATTGTACATTGATGTTTTTCATTGAGAGGTGCTCAATTGCTACATCAAACTTTAAATTTGGGGAAGCAGGCTACACCATGGTGTTGTGCCCCCCCCCGCTCTGTCCCCCTCATAAGGGACACACCGCCATAGCAGTTCAGGCAACCGACACTCGTGCTGTCCTGCCCCCTCGGTATTTTAATTCTGATGCCGCAGCTTGAAGACGTGGGGAGGGGAGACACTATTCATAACAAGGCCCTGTAAAATGGCAGTCGTTGTGCCTCCTGAGCTTCCGTAGCCCGTCAGATTCGGAAGAAGTTGAATTCCTTCCAGTTTACAGTACAGTATCTCGTTGATTATTCCCCCGTCCTCAGTCCACCTCCCTCCCCCGCGAGATAGAGACGAACTAAGCTTCTCTCTTTCTGACCAATAGGAGCAGCTGGTTGGTCCCGCCTCCTGAAAGGTGCGCAACAAGAGAAAGTGGACGCGCTGCATACTTGGGGACAATGAGTACAAATTAGTGCCCGCCGTTGCACCGCTCCTCATGAGTGATAACCGCTTAGACCCAATGACCTCTTGGAAATCTCTAGCCGGTGCTGTTATTCGCTGACGGAACATGATTGGCACTTGCAATTGCCTTATAGCTTAACCGAAGTGGTTCTGATCGATGCCTCCCGCCTCTAATGAAATACGAGGGCTCTAGGCCTCTACTCCCAATAGCATGCGAGGGAGGCGGGACTAACCGCCGTAACCGCCAATGGCTGACCGGCTAGGTGTGCGAGTGCGGCCAACAGTGTCGGGAGGCGGGGCTAGCAAGCTGCCGTTGCTGTCTGGCGCAGGAGGTAACGGGTGTGAGGAGTGTGGTTTTGTAGTGGAGCCGTCACCGCCATCATGAGCTATTCAGGTGAGCATCGGGGGCCGGGTGAGGGGGGAAGAGAGGGCGGCTGCCTGTCGGGCGTGAGGGTGGAGGGACGGGTTCCTCCCACCCACTGCGAGTGGGCCAAAGGGAGCGCAGGGCCCGGCCCTATGTCAACATCTCGGGGGGTGGGGTCAGCAGCGCTGCTTTTCCCTTCTCTTCTAGCAACGCTGTGGTGACCCCCGTTCCCCGCGGGGGGTTGCTGAGGTGTTTGTCAGGCGTTGTTTTACCGTTGCTCCCGCCAAATAAAGCAATGGCGCGTGGGGGGCGGGAATGTTCTTGGACGGTTTCAGGCTGTGCGCGCAGGGTGCGCCGCCCTCCTCAGCCGTGCGAATGTGCGGAGGGGATCGGGGAAAGGTGAATGTCGGCATTGCTGCTCTGCGCCCGCCGCCTCAGAATCGGGGTGGGAGGGAAGGAAGGAGGGATGAATCTTTGCGTCTCTGCCGTCTTTGCACACGCGCACCCCACTGCTTGGTATCTGTGAGCGGTTATAATAGGAGTGGGTGTGGGAAGGTGGCGCAGGAAGAAAAAAAATGGGGGGGGGAACCTTCCCCTGTGTCCGATCGGTTATGGCTTCCCTTGGAATAACTGCCATTGTTTCCGCCTTGCTGAACCACCAACTAACACTGTTTGGGATTTAGAAAGGCTATTTGCCAAAGAGGAGTTGCTTTCTAAATAAAATAAAATAAAAACGCGACGGTGGCATGTCTCCTTGAATTCTAGCTGCCCGCTATTCGTTTAGTTTTATGCGTGCGCACTGTTATACAGTTATCTGAACTTGCGGTGTCAACATTTGCCTTTCTAGCCCTTTGGTTATGTAAGTGTGGAACCAAATCTATTTCATAAAATATGAGGTAGTCTCTTCGTTACCAGTATAGTTGCCCAGCTACAGATGGAATTATATGCAATTAAAATAGTCTGGCACCTGTGCCCCAGTGCGTGTTAGTGCATATTGAAGACAAACCTGACTGATTTTTGTCTGAAAACTTAAAAAAGCAAACCCAAACAGTTTGCTGACTGTTTTGGACAGCTTTGGTGCACTTTGAAGTGATACAGATTCTTCCATGGATCATTTGCTAAGTCCCATATGTGACAGTCATGCATGTGGTATTTATTCCTTCAGCATGTACCATGGTCAATATTTTTCTCAGTCGTTAATATTTTTTATCAAAGGTAAAGGTAAAAATAGAGTATGGAGTTCTCTCTTAAAGGTAGTTCTTAACCCGTACCACCCACATAAGATAGTAGCTTCTCCCAGTTCTCACCTGAGATCTTTCCTTTCTCCCCCCAGCCTCTCACTCTGGGAGACCAACATTTCCCTGGTCAATATTTTTCTAACTAACCTCAATTAGTCATATTTTTTGCTTCAAATGTTTGAGTAGGGACTTGATACTGGAATGTGAGAAGCATGGGTTCTGTCCAGCTGCATGTCTGGAGTTCTACTTGCACAATGGGACTTCCTCTCCCTCCACATTTTCAAAATCTACTCTGGATCATCCTCTAGAGGAGATTTTGAGGGTGGGGGGATTGCAGGGGAAAGGAGGGGAAAGTTCTGGTGTGCAAGCAGGTCTACTGTGCTAGTGAAGCAGCAGTACTGGAAATCATGTAATACTATATTTCTTTGAGGTTTTGGCACATTATCTTGGTTCTGAAATAAAGATACTTTAGATTTTAATGATATTCCTAATTTGATGATTATCTGAGGAGTTAATCACTCCTGTTTTGATTACAAATGAGTTATGATAGTTAAATGGAAAATTTTATTAGTGAGCAAGGTGCAGGGCTTACTTTGAACCAGGAATTGAACACCAGGAATCCAAATGGGTGTATGTAGTGCATATGTAGTGTGCTTCTCACTGTGAACAGAGTGCTCCTGAGTAAAAGCAATCATCCCCTTACTTGAAAAAATTAAGATTGTGGGCAAAAATGCTGAGCCACAATCACATACATACATACATACATCAAGTAAAGTCCATTGAATTCAATAGGTTTACTTCTGAGATGTACAGAATTGCACTATTAGTGGCAGTTTGTAGTGGCTGTACAAGTTACTTGTACTGATTGTGATGTACTATAGAAGTTGTATTCTGTGTCAGCTAAATGTGCCTCACAATATTGCTACAGTGAGGGGGGAAAGTATTTGATCCCCTGCTAAATTTGCCCGTTTGCCCTCTGACAATGAAATGAAATGAAGCTGAGATTAGAAGCACCTGCTGTAAGGGAGAGGTCTTACCTCTAATCCCAGCTCATTACAGTACCTGTACAAAAGACACCTGTCGACAGAAGCAGTCAATCCAGTGGATTCCAAAGTAGCCACTTTGACCAAGACCAAAGAACTGTCCAAGGATGTCAGGGACAAGATTGTAGACCTGCACAAGGCTGGACTGGGCTACAAGACTACAGTGGAACCTCGGTTTATGAACACCTCGGTTTATGAATTTTCGGTTTATGAACACCGTGGACCCATCTGGAACGGATTAATTTATTTTCCATTACTTTCAATGGGAAAGTTCGCTTCGGTTTATGAACGCTTCAGTTTATGAACAGACTTCCGGAACCAATTACACCCATGCTTCAGTTTATGAACGCTTCAGTTTAAGTACTCCGCGGACCCGTCTGGAACGGATTAATCCACTTTCCATTACTTTCAATGGGAAAGTTTGCTTCAGTTTATGAACACTTCAGTTTAAGTACTCTGGAACAGATTAATCCACTTTCCATTACTTTCAATGGAAAAGTTCGCTTCAGTTTATGAACGCTTCAGTTTATGAACAGACTTCCGGAACCAATTGTGTTCATAAACCGAGGTACCACTGTATTGCCAAGCAGCTTGGTGAGAAGGTGACAGCAGTTTGTGCAATAATTCGCAAATGGAAGAAACACAAAATAACTGCCAACCTCCCTCGGTCTGGGGCTCCATGCAAGATCTCATCTCATGGAGTTGCATTGATCATGAGAACGGTGATGAAGTAGCCCAGAACTACACGTGGGGAACTTGTCAATGATCTCAGGGCAGCTGGGACCATAGTCACCATGAAAACAGTTGGTAACACACTACGCCGTGAAGGACTGAGATCTTGCAGAGCCCACAAGGACGCCTTGCTCAAGGCAGCACATGTACAGGTCCGTCTGCAGTTTGCCAATGCACATCTGAATGACCCAGAGGAGAACTGGGTGAAAGTGTTGTGGTCAGATGAGACCAAAATCGAGCTCTTTGGTATCAACTCAACTCGCCATGTTTGGAGGAGGAGGAAGAATGCTGCCTATGACCCCAAGAACACCATCCCCACCGTCAAACATGGAGGGGGATATATTATGTTTTGGGGGTGTTTTACTGCTAAGGGGAAAGGACACCTTTACCGCATCAAAGGGACGATGGATGGGACAATGTATCATCAAATCTTGGGTGAGCACTTCCTTCCCTCAGCCAGGGCATTGAAAATGGGTCAAGGATGGGTATTCCAGCATGACAATGACCCAAAACATACGGCCAAGGCAACAAAGGAGTGGCTCAAGAAGAAGCACATTAAAGTCCTGGAGTCGCCTAGCCACTCCTTAATCCCATCAAAAATCCGTGCAGGGAGCTGAAGGTTTGAGTAGCTACACATAGCCTCGAAATCTTACTGACTTGGAGAGGATCTACAAAGAGGAGTGGGACAAAATTCCTCCTGAGATGTGTGCAAACCTGGTGGCCACCTACAAGAAACATCTGACCTCTGAAATTGCCAACAAGGGTTTTGCCTCCAAGTACTAAGTCATCTTTTGCAAAGGGATCAAATACTTACGGTATTTCACTCATTGTAATGCACATCAGTCTCTGTCTTTTGTCTTCTGGGTTTCTGAGGATTTTCTTGTTGTTATTCTGTCTCTCACAGCTACAATAAACCTACTATTAAAATTATGGGCTCGTCATTTCTTTGTCAGAGGGCAAACAGGCAAATTTAGCAGGGGATCAAATACTTTCCCCCTTCACTGTATATTTTCTGGAGAAGC